>NW_026606557.1:1800000-2257500 GCF_029890125.1 Rhinichthys klamathensis goyatoka
AAATTAAATTTGTGAAACCTACAGAACATTAACTGACCCACTAGTATCTTTGGAAGAAGTTTTGTTGTTAAACAATCATTTGATATATGCATTACCAAATTTGAATAACTTTGAGGACATGACAAATTCTACACAAACAGCCATAGACTGTAAAAAAAATGATTGCTGCGATTTGTTATCACAACTCAAAATTCAACATTAGAATAAGTAACAATGTGTTGTTTCAACTTAAATGTTCGTGCTTGACTTGAAATTTTAAGTTTAGTTAACTTTAATTTAGTTTAGTTTAGTTGGATATTTCAGTTATCTCAACTAATTGCAGCAAAACAAATTTTACAGTGGAATATGTACCGGCATATGTTTTTTGGCATGAAAAAATATTACTGTTTTGCCAATTCTTTTCGCTTACACTTTGTTTGGTTAAACTTTATTTTAAGGTGTCATTGTTACAGTGTAATTATATATTTAAGTACCGAGTAATGCATGTACTTACTGTAGGGTTAGGGTGTGAAGGTTAAGGGGTTAGTTGCATGTAATTATGCATAATTTACTGTTATTTCTATGGTAAGTACATGTAACATATGTAACAAGGACACTGTAAAATAAAGTGTTACCCTTTGTTTTATGGTGACGTTGTTACAGTGTAATTATTAATCAGCTACATGTACTTAATATAGGGCTATGGTTAGGATTTGGTTTAGGGTTAGTTACTTGTAATTATGCATCATAATTTTGCATAATTTGCTGTTATCACTACAGTGAGTATATGTAAGATGTAACTCTCACCTTAAAATAAAGTGCTACCTCATTTCCCTTGGCACTTACAACATGAAGGTTAGACTAAAACCTAATGGTATGAGATTCAAAAAAGGTGTCTCAAAATAATTTTACTGATAGAAACAAACCCACAAAAAAAAAAAGGTTTGGTATATGAGAGCCTTTTTATTATTTGCTTTAATGACATGTCTTCCCAAGCGATTAACTCATCCCATTTAAATTTACTTAGTACTAACAATCTAAATAAGAAGATAAAAGTAGTCTTGGTGTAAAATATTATTTGTATGACGTCAGCGTAACACTATATGTGCATGAAAGTGGTTAGATGTGCATGTACTGTAGACTACAGAGCTAGAGTTCAGTTGCAAAAGAGATCGTTTGGCACATACGTTATACCTACCGAAATAATCCGACAAGGGCAGGAACCCCTAAATCCCATTCGTGAAATGACTGTTTCACTACCAGCCATTCAGCACTAAAACAGCTCATTTGTTGACTATAAACCTAAACAATTGCATTTCAGCCGAAAGATTATAAACCAGTGGTCAGTGATCTGACGCACATCCAGTTCAGGTCTTGGAGTCTCTGCCAGAGAGATGATGATGATGATGATGATGATGATATAAATCAGGTGGGACATCCAAAAATGTGTATCCCTGCATGGCGACGTCCTGAGAACGACTGCTCTAAACAGCATTAATCTCACTGAAAGCACATCGTTTGCAGTCACAAGGCATGTCATCATTTCAGTTGCACATTTGATTTTGTACATCTTACAGAATTAGCTTGAATATGACGCCGTATGTATAACTGTTCATTTCTTAAATTAAACTCTTTCTTTTGTAAACAACAACCTCAACAACTTCCAGTGCTGTCCGTTCATGGTTGGCGTTCAGTCACCGAATCCACATGATGCATGATTTTGAGGACTCGCTAAGGAACTTGATTAGATTAACTTTAATGCAGGTAGATAACATGTCAAATACAAAAAATCATAAAAATCAGTATTAGAAATAGATACGCTTTTTAAAAATACATCTTCGCGTGGAGTTCACGGAATCCAGAATGAAATCTTTGGGGTCTAAACAGTCCAAACCCTCTTTGTTCGCCGACTCGTTTGTGTCTCCAAAGGACCGAATGTAACTCTTCAAAGGAGAGACTCGATCTTACTGCTTAAGTCCCCTCCGAGAGAGTCTCCCAGGTCAAAGAGTTGATCGATGCTGACCGTTGAGCTACAGAGGAAATCCGGACGGTTGCCCTCGTCCACCTCCGACCAGGGACTCTGCAGGAATGCCGTGGCCAGGAAAGTTTCCTCATCAAAGTCTACTTCTCTGCTCCTCTGGGTTTCCATCAACACGTGGCTCTCAACGACCCCTCCAGGAGCTGCTTCGAGGGGGCTGATATGGGTGCCCCTAACCATCAAGTCCTCGTCTCGTGGAATGGGGCTCAACGGACCCCCTTCGTTCAAGCTCAGTTCTCCATTCAGGGCCGAGTCCAGGAGGGCGTCCCAGTCAAAGTTGCCCTTTAGGGAGCTTAAGTCCTCCTGCTCATCCATGGCCAGAAGCGGGGAGCTTGAGCGTCGAGTAGCTTTGCTCCCACCAATCCTGTGGCTGTACGCTTGTTTCCTCTTTCCGCCCTTCCCGGAAACCCAACAACTCAGCATGGTGGCTTCGGTCAAACGAGGGTCCCAGTTCTGATCTGCTCCCGTGGCTTCCTCGAACTCTTTCAGGAGCTGCTGGGACTCAGGACTCACGCAAAGGCTCCTAGCCATTCCTGCGGCGGCTACAGCTTGTCCGGTGTGGGAGTTCATCCTGAGGCGGTTCTGGAGGGCCGGGTTGATTTGCACAGGAGGCATCCTGCGCTTCTTGTAGGCCCCGCTGAGGAGGCGCTCTGCGTACTGGGGGTCGATCTTCCAGAACCCACCTTTGCCTGGCTCATCCTTTTGTCTCGGGACTTTTATAAAGCATTTGTTCAGCGACAGATTGTGGCGGATGGAATTCTGCAATGATGAGTGAGAAAATGTATTAATCTCTAGTTCAATCAGTCATTTATAGTTCACCTGTGTGTTGGGATGATGCACTTAAACACGTGGAAGTCAGGCATTAAAGACCTTGTTAAATAGCTTGAGTGCAGTTGTTCTTGTGTGGACATATTTCTTATTGAAACAAGAACATTTGGGCAGGACATATTGTAGGACTTGTCTGATTTTAGTCGTTAGATTAAAGGGTTAGTTCACCTAAAAATGAAATTTCTGCCATTAATTACTCACCCTCATGTCGTTCCAAACCCACAAGACCTTCGTTCGTCTTCGGAACACAAATTAAGATATTTTTGATGGAATCCGAGAGGTTTCTGACCCCACATAGGCAGCAGCGTCAGTGCAACTTTCATTCTCCTACGCTGTTGACGTAGTGTAAACAGGGCAGCGCTTCCAGTTTCTACGTCAGAACGCCGGCTCATTATTGGGCGACTCCTGCGTCAGCATCACATGTGTCGTGGTGATCACATGACCAGGGTCGGCCAATAATGAGCCGAAGTTCTGACGTAGAAACTGGAAGCGCTGCACTGTTTACACTACGTCAACAGTGTAGGAGAATGACGTGGAAGAGAAGAGATTTTTGAATAAACTAATTATTTTTAGGGAGTTTGCGCACAAAAAGTACTCTCGCCGCTTCATAACATTAAGGTTGAACCACTGTAGTCACATGGACTATTTTAATGATGTCTTTACTACTTTTCTGGGCCTTGAAAGTTGCAACGACTGCCTATGGCTGGTTCAGAAACCTCTCGGATTTCATTAAAGATATCTTAATCTGTGTTCTGAAGATGAACGATGATCTTACGGGTTTGGAACGACATGAGGGCGAGTAATTAATGACAGAATTTTCATTTTGGGGTGAACTAACCCTTCAATTTAGGCTTTAGTTTTCCCATCCGTTAACCATTACATGTAACACTTTACAAAAAGGGTCAATTTGTTAATTTTAGTTAATGCATTAAGTACACTGAGTATTGGCATCAGAAATTGCTACTATATTTTACAAATAATTACAAAGAAACGGCAACTTAAGGCCAGTTCACACCAAGAAGGATAACTATATAATGGTGACTATATTAGTGTCCAAACCAACGGACGAGAATGTTCTGTTTATTATAAGTGTGTGCTGCAGTTTTGTCGTCTGTTGCTTTGAATACTCAAGCTCTTTAAGGATGGATTCTGATTGGCTGTCATTGTTTTTAAGGTTCGTAAGCAGGACAAAATCTTTCTGTAAAAAGCGAACCCAATGATATCATTCCTCTGTGTCGGTATCATTTAGAACGAAAGTATTTTTTGGGAGCCGATATCCTTGTGGGCAGCGCTCCAACATGCGCTCCTTCGGGCTCCTTCTCTCTCTCACTTTGCTTCCTGTTTACTTTATACTATGCTATCGCAATAATACATGGCAATAAATGGCAATAATACCTACAGTATATACAACTATATCGTTATAGTTATCGTCCTTGGTGTAAACGGGTATTAACACATTTAATGAATTATTACATTTTAAAGAAGAAAGACTAAAGTAGTATTTTCTTGTAAAACATACTTCAGTAATCTTTGTTTTATTAATTGTTTTTACAGTGTATCATAAAAAAACGAACAATGCTTTTACATCCTTCATTAGTCCAGGTCAAAGCTAATGTCTACAAATACTAATACATTTTTAATATTTGAGCATTTTTAACATGTAGGCCTATACAAAAAGTTCAATTAGTTTAATGTATTAAAGGTGCATTTACATTTACAGTTACTCAACAACATTTGGCAGGCAAAATCTAGCCATTTCAATAGAAATCTGCGCAACTGGGAATTTGTGTTGGGGCGAAACATTTCCCCTTGCAGATTTCGCATCTGGTTTGAGTTTTTTATTCAAAATTTCCACGTTCACCAATAGAATTGAAAGAGACTCCTATGTGAGCAGTGCCGTTGAACAACCGTATAAATTAACAATAATGAAAGAAAAACTGTAAAAAATTGTATTTCTTAATACCTAATACATTAACTATGTTAACAAATTGGACCTTATTGTAAAGTGTTACCTCATTTGCTACTTGCTAAGTTGGTGGTATATAGGGGGGGGACATTCTCATTCAGAACAGCATTTAATTGGACAAATATTTAGCTATGCAAATGAGTACAAAATGCATCATTAATTTTTGTGGACCATTTCCTAGAAGAGGAAGACTGTATATTTGACATACATGCACATGCTAAATGATCATTTTGTCAATTTTCAGTAGTATGCAAGACCGCAAAGCTAATAAAGATGTCCAATGTCAATATTTCGGGCACGCCAGCCTCCACAAGCTAATTGCGTTTAGCCTAAATGAAGCACTGACTTCCTAACCCTGGTTAACCATTGCTTTGAGTTAAAATATCTAAAAACTGAGCGAATGTCTGTGTTTTCTTCAGAGAAAAGGAGGTTATGGCTAAGGGGTTAATTAATAATTCACCAACAACTAAATCTTTTTAGAAATCCCCCGCTTTTTTTTTTGTGTGTAAATATCCAACTTATGAGCTCATTCTTCCTCCTTGCCTCATGAACACGTTTCAAAAGGGGACAAATGTATCTTTTTGTGCATCTTTTGTATCTTTCGGTATAGTCAGCTAGGATTACTCTTTTGCTGCTATTCTTACACGTGAGGGCACTTCATTAGCAGTATACAACTATCATCAAAAGCTCTCAAAATATCAAGCCTCTAAACAACGGCCTTCTGAAAGGTTTCTGTCGGTCTCTCTCCAATACACAACCTACTTCAGCAGGTGCTAAGAAGGCTTTCTCTCGCTCCAGTCCGCTCAAACAATAGCAAAACACCCCTCTTTGGCATTTGCCAGCTATGCAAATGATGCCGGTCTCATGGTTAACCATCTATTAGGTGCATCCACCCTCTGGTGCTGATAATTTTTTTTTACATTTTTCTTCATCGGAATAGTACGAAACTTTGTAAAGTGGTCTATGTGAACACACAAAAAAAAATTTATAAAAAAAAGGACATGATTCGAACAGGTTTAATGGTCCTGAAAAAAAAAATAGTCACACTTGTGCTCCTCGCGGTCAAAAATGACGGCATTGGAAATGAATGGGAGACGAATTTCATCTAGTGGAGGCGTTTGGTACTGCGGCCAAACAAAATATTACTGAAAACTCATTTTTTGAGATATCAACCTCAAATTTGGAATACAGCTCGTTTAGATTTATGGCTTTGATTTTATCACAGTTTTAGATTAAATATGTATTTTATGTAAAAAATTTAAAATACTATTTTTGTACCATTTTTCATAACAATAAACATAAAATTCTTAAACTTTTTTAAGTTCACTTTTTAACACTTTTTTGACTTCAGAAATAATCTGCCAAGCGTCGTCTTTGACAAGAGATCAAACTCTCAAAGTCCGAAGCTCGAAAAATTAAAGATTTACGACAGTTTAAGTTGAAAATTAAATGTTCAGGTCTACGCTCAAAAAGTAAATAAATAGATTATAAATACAGCATAAATATAATATAGTACCATAAAATCCCTTAAAAAATACAAAATATTGTATAAAAAACATGACCGGAACTAAAATATAGTACAATAATTTAATTGAAATAAAAAAATTGCTAATTTTTGACCGACATGCGAAGAGCCCCAGAGTGTAAATGAACGCTGTTTTATAACACGGAGAGGTTTGCCTATATATTGCGTCTTACCTGCCAAGTGGGGTCAGCGTGGCGGAAGTAGCAGAAGTTGTCCGTGATCCAATTGTAGATGCACGAGAGGGTGATTTTGGTTTTCTTGCTGGCCTGCATGGCCATGCAGATGAGAGTTGCGTATGAGTACGGAGGCTTGATGTGAGGGTTGGTCTTATAATCGACTTCATCTGGACAGTGTCCGTGGGCCACCAGGCTGGGCAGAGCCGACAAGGACGGCACCCTGTAGAAAGACGCCGCCGTGGGTTTGCCGGGAGTCAGAGGCATGCCCATGGACGCCGGGTCTCCCGCTAAAGGAGACGCGGGCGCATCCGAGCCCACTCGGCTCCCGAAGAAGTGGCTGTGCTGGTGGGCGGACTGGGACGAGCTGGCGTTGAGGATGGAGAACTCCTGGAGCCACTGGAGGCTGGTCAGGCTGTCGTCCAGGTTTTCTGCGCTGTTGCACTCGACTGAACCGCGGTCCAAGCACTCGGCCTGAGCGGCGGCCGTGACCACCTCCTCCTCCAGCCCCACCGAACCCTCGGGCCAGGGGTCGTCCGTGTAACTCATGGACAGCATGCTCCTTTCCCAGCCAAATCCTGAGGGGACAATGAAGATTAGACCAACTGCTTGTTTTCGTTATCAGGCAACTGTGGAAGCTTTATTTGGGTTCTCCGGCTTATAGAGTGATTATACATTTAAGTACCGAGTAATATTGATTAACAACGTGTACTTACTATAGGGTAAGGTTTAGTTGCATGTCATTGCTGTTAAGTAACACTTTATTTTACATTGTTACATAGTATGTTACATGTAGCCTAGTTACTAAAGTAATAATCTGACAGTTCAAATTACTTTGGCCATCCTAACCCTTATAAAAACGAACAATGACTGCAGTAAAACCATAGTTATTTGTGTAATTACTATGGTTTTACTGCAAAAATCATATTTAAGCCATACTTACTGTGGTAAAACCATAGTTATTTGTGTAATTACTATGGTTTTACTGCAAAGAAATCATAGGTAAACCCTGGTTACTGTGGTAAAACCATGGTTAGTTACTATGGTTTTACTGCAAAAATCATATCTAAGCCATACTTACTGTGGTAAAACCATGGTTACTTTTGTACTTACTATGGTTTTACTATACAAATCATAATTGAATCATGGTTACTGTGGTAAAACCATGGTTAATTTGGTAGTTTACCATGGTTTCACTACAGAAAAACATAGTTTGATAAAAAAACATATTTAATTTTGTTGTTAACTATCACTTTTACTAAATAAATCATAGTTGAACCATGGTTACTGTGGTAAAACCATGGATGATTTTGGTGTTGCTTTATTTGGATTCTCCGGCTTATAGAGGTCATAGAACTTTCCGGAAACTTCCCAGGTCACTCTTTACGACATCTCATTACTGGATACACAATAGAGCAGATCCCAAACCACTGACATTCCTCAGCATGGCAGGTGCATTAGGACACTCACAAAATATGATGTTTTGCCTTCGATATTCAAAGATGTTGGTACGGCATCCTTGTTACATGTACTTACTATCTAGTGATAACAACAAGGTTACACTTTATTTGAAGGTGTCTTTGTTTGTTTCACTGTAACTATACATTTAAGTACTGAGTTATATCAAGTAACTACATGTACTTACTATAGGGCTAGGATTAGGGTTTGGTTTAGGGTTAGTTGCGTGTAATTATGAATAATTTATAGTTATTACTTTAGTAACTACATGTACTGTAACAATGTAAAAAAAGTGTTACTTAACAGAAATAACATGCAACTAACCCTAGTAACAATATGTTGTTAATTAATATTCCTCAGTACTTAAATGTATAATTACACTGTAACAAGGTAAAGTGTAACCAATATGTTTAGTTTAATAAAACTCAATAAACTATTGCTAATAAAGCAAGTTTACTTAGTTTCCCTTTTCAGCTATTTTTTTTTTTTTTAGGTTTAGATATCATTTTAATAATTACCAGATAACGCATTTTGTAATTTAATCCCGCACATAATATTCACTAATACTTATAAACACATTTGGTAACACTTTATTTTACAGTTTTCTTTGTTTCACATGTTACATGCAGTTAGTAATAACTATAAATTATGCATAATTACATGCAACTAACCCTAAACGACCAATATTCCTAACCCTAACCCTATAGTAAGTGGCGTATGTAGTTAATTATTATGACTCGGTACTTAAATGTATAATTACACTGTAAAACGGACACCTTAAAAATAAAATGTAACCTGTTTTTTTGTTTTTGTTTTTTTTTAGATGATAATACGTCATGTCTAACGTACTCGATGAAGAAAACCTTGCATCAACTCACCTGTCTTTACCGATAGGAGCCTTGAGTGACAGAAAAATAACATCCAATAACTCAAGAAAGGAAAAGTGTATCCGATGAAGTGTGTGTGACTTCCAGAGGTGCAGCTGCTGGAGAATGTGCGTCTCTGCGCGTCTCAGCTCAAGGTCTCCGGGGCAGCAGGAGCTCCGGGGCCAGTTTAATACCTGCTGCTGCAGGACGTTTGTCCGGTCACCCTAGCAACGGCGCACCCCCCTGTAAACAGATTCCCGTTCTTCTATTGGACGGCTGGTTGTTATGGTGACTGGGCGAGCGCACAGGACAGGTTTGTGAACGTTACACACGTTCGCTTCGAGAGAAAGAGCGACGGAAACGATACTTTACAAACGAGGAAAACACATCATAATGTTGTGTACAATGACATTGTATAATTTCTTGTATGTAATAAATACAAATTGCAAACGAAAACAAAGTGAAATGCGCACTCTTGTCACCTGTGTACTTTTGAACTCAACGAGCAGAATGTTTTTTGGTGTAAATTATTTTTGTAATGATTTTTTAATGTCCTTTTTGATAACCAATTTGAAAAATAGTTATTTCTACTTTATCTGACAAATTAAATAGCTTTGGCCATCATGACCCTTATTAAAATTAACCATGGTTTTACTAAAACTGTAAAACCATTTTTGTAATTACCATGGTTTTACTTCAAAAATCATAGTTGAATCTTACTGTGGTAAAACCATGGTTCATTTTGTAGTTTAATATGGTTTTACTGCAAATGCTGGTTATTTTTGTTGTTTTTATGGTTTTACTAAAAAAAAAACATTGTTGAATCATGGTTACTGTGGTAAAACAATGGTTAATTTTGTATTATACTATGGCTTTGCTGCAAATGCTGTAGTAAACCATGGTTATTTTTGTTTTTTTATATGGTTTTACTAAAAAAAACATTGTTGAATCATGGTTACTGTGGTAAAACAAATGTTAATTTTGTACTTTACCATGGTTTTACTACGAAAATCATAGTAGCCGAACCATGGTTGTGATAAAACAATGGTTAATTTTGTATTATACTATGGCTTTGCTGCAAATGCTGTTGTAAAACCATGGTTATTTTTGTTGTTTACCATGGTTTTACTAAAAAAGAAATCATAGTTACTGTGGTAAACCCATGGTTCATTTTGTAATTACTGCAAATGCTGCAGTAAAAGCTATGATTCTTCTAAATATCTGTTATTTTGACTTGTAGAAATTGGCACTGATGTGTCTCAAGCCACCTGTTTCTTTACTTGAAGAGGAGGAACCAGGTCTAAAATTGTCTTGAACAATCAGATCAGACCAAAAACAAACATGTCGGGGGGGTCAAACAATAAGGAATGCGTTTAAAGTGATTTCACGCGTGACTGGCACTAAGGCAAGAGAGGAAAGGGCTTCAGGAACTGTCTCTTTACTCTCAATACAATGCCTGTTAATGGGAGCGGGACAGTCTGCAGCCTCTCGACAAGAGTTCAGGCGTCAGACTGCATTCAACAGCACCATGTAACACGTATTAGCATTGTTTCCACACAAACGCCACATTATACAGTCATTGATGTGTTTAAATGAATGAAACTGACAGTTAAAGGGATGAGCCTCAAACTCGACTTGCTCTCAGGACAGGTTTAAGGCGATAAGTGTTGAGTTTGAGTGCATCTAAAGGGGTTGTTTTTGAAGGAATGCACTTTTTGTTGGTAAAATAGAGGGACTAAATAGAGGATAAAAAAGCTACAAGAGGGATTGTCCTCTTGAGCGCTCTTCTGTTAGTGTGGCTGAGTGGCTTCCTGCTAAAGAAACTCTACAAAAGCAACCATAGCAATAAAAGCTTCAGCATCTCTTGAGCTCGTCCTTCTTCAAGCCTTCTGCTTCACATGTGATGTGACAAACGCCAATCAGACGGGCTCTGGATGAGAGAGAAAGAAGCAAACAGAGCTTTGGACATCAGGCCAAACTCATAATTCACAAGCAGTGCTGAAATGACCACCATATATGACCACAAGAAGAAAATGTATACACCTTTCATGTGGTAACATCAAATTAAAAGTTTTATTCGAGTCCAAAAAACTATAATTTAATATAACTGAATCATCCTGACGATGTTAATGAAATTTCATCATTGTTTTACCACAGTAACCATGATCCAACTATGATTTTTGTAAAACCAGTAATCTACAAAATTAACCATAGTTTTACCACAGTGACCATGATTCAACTATGATTTTTGTAGTAAAACCATAGTAATCTACTAAATGTTTGTAGAATAACCATAGTTAACTACAAATTAACCATGGTCTTACCACAGTAACCATTATTTTTGTAGTAAAACCATAACTACACTCTAAAAACGGGTTATTTTTGTGTTCCCAATAGCTGGGTTAAAAATATTGGGTTATTCAGAACATTTATTGGGTTAACATAACCCAACATTAGCTCGGTGCTATATCAACCCACCATTGGGTTAGCTGTTGGGTCGTTTTTAACCCAACTTTTTTAAGTGAGTACAAAAATAACTGGTTTTACCAGTAGCCATGATTCAACTAAATGATTCTTGTAGTAAAACCATAGTAATGTACAAAATTAAGCATGGTTTTAAGTAACTTGATTTCTGTGAGTGATGACGTCATTGTTGATATAAAGAATTAGCATTTTAACTATAGTGATAATTTAATTGTTAAGACTTTGGGAAGACTTTACAATGGTTTCGTTGGTTAACATTAGTTAATCTATTTCATGAACTAATAATGAGCAATACATTTGTTACTGTATGTGTTAATTTTTTTTATTGTAAGGTAATAAAAGTACAGCTGTTCATCATTTGTTCATGTTAGCTCAGTGCATTAACTAACGTTAACAAATACAACTTGTGATTTTTAATAATGTATTAGAAAATATTGAAATTAACATTAACAAATATTAATACATTTTTTAGAAGTGCGGGTCGTTCTTTAATGTTAACTAATGAAACCTTATTGTAAAATGTTGCCAAATTGTTTGTTTATATATAAACATATCATGTTAATGATTAAAAGTAAAAAAGGCTAGATATAGGTGGCTTTGAAATTATTATAAAAATGAGCAATTTATGATATCAAATGTTTGAACCAAAATCAGTGTTATTTTAGTATTATTGAAAAAGTATTAGGATCATTATAAAATACATACATTTTTTAATATGTATATAAAAGGTTAATGTAACATATTGCTTTCATTTCAAGAAAAAAAAACAGTTTTTAATGGTTTTATTTTCAATTCTGGTTTTAGTTAATGATAATAAGCCTGCTTGAATCATTTTTAAGCCTAAAAAGAAAAGCTGTGTCAAATTGCTATTCCTAATTGACATATTAGTCTAAATTTAACTTCATGTAAACAGTCTCAATGTCAAATGCTACCAATCTGTACTCTTCAACTTGCTTGTTTCTAAAGAAAGGTGTTGTTTTGTAGTACGACTATCAGACGTTTTCAGATTGACTTTAACCACTAGAGGGCGCGAGCACAAAGCTGCTCACAACCGAGTCACGTGTCATTCTACCGCAACCAATCATTAGGCTTCATAACATACTTATTTACTTATACTTCCCTTTTCTGTTTTTACAGTCGCTAACAATATTAATATAAGATTAATAGCCTATTAATTATTATGCACACTTAAAATGTCTGAACATCATTATTATATATCAATCCAAATATAGCATATAGCAAAAGTGCACTTTTTAAAGTATATATTAATTTTTTTAGATGTTTTATTTAAAATAAACCTCTTATTATACCCTATACCTGTGTAAAGGGAGTTCATCCATCTCCTAAAAATGAACATATTAAGACGCAGCTGATTTGAAACTTTGTATCTAATACAGACATCCATGCATTTGTACTTGTGACTTAAGTGTTGCGATAGAAGAAGAAGAAGAAGAAGAAGAAGAAGAAGAAGAAGAAGAAGAAGAGCATCAGCTCTGAAGAGCGTCTTAAGACCCCTCAGTTTAATTTTGATCAGTCATTCACAGATGGAGATGAGCGTAAAGCTCCTGTGAAAACAAATGAACCAGGAGTCAGAGGGAAAGTGCAGCCCAAGGCCCACAAAACACGTCAAGAGATAAAAAAAGATGTGCAAACACGGTCCTCTGGCAGCGTGAAGACACAACAGAGATGAGTTTACATCCGGCAAACTTCAAAACAGACCAAAAATACTATACAAGAACCATACAAGATTTAATATGTGAAGTGATTTAATCCACAAAAAAAAAGGTGAATCATCTTTTTAAACCCCAGTTTATATACACTGACTGGCAATCTAAAGTTTGGAATAGTTATTTATGTTTTTGAAAGTAGACTCTTGTTCTCACCGAGGCTGAATATGTTTGATATAAAATACAGTAAAAACAGTAATATTGTGAAAAATTTATTCCTGTGATCATCCATCATTACTCCAGTCACATGATCCTTCAGAAATCATTATAAAAGTGCGGCGTCTGTTATCTGTTCTGTATGAAAAGAAAAAAATAAGATAATCGGGAGGTACAGTGGATTGAAAACAGCTCTCGTCGTCACGGATATTCTTGTTAAACACCAAATACATAATTTTCCTGAAGTGCCGCACATAATTTAAGTTGATAAAGTGTGAAAACATAGGAAAAATGTAATTCTGAAGAAAGCTGTATATGTAGTGGTGGATGAAATAAAAAATGACACACTATTTTTTATGGAATATTGTATTTATTGTAAGTGGTTTATCCCCAGCCAACACAGCCATGTGGGGCCCACATGGGTTTGACCTGGGCTATCTAACTGGGACCCAGCCAGTTTTGTCCACGGTTTCCATGTAGGCCCCACATGGGTTTGCCCAGATGAAATGAACACTGCTCAGTGTGCACACTACAGGCTGTTAAATGTAACACATATCAGTGTTGGAGTTAATGAGATAATTAATTGATTAAATAATGATTGAGCATTATTGTTAACAAGCCGAATCAGTGAAGGAAAGAGAAACACAATAACTACTTCCAGCCACAGCCTTAGATGAAATCAACTGAAGATAAAATACACAAAATCTCTCAAGATCTGATTAAACAACTCCACAAACAGCATTACCAGCTTCACTTATTACTAACCAGGTTGACTTTATTTCTGGTAGACGTCTACAGAATTTCTTATTCAGAATTAACAGAGTTTAAGATGTTGATGATTTAATGAATATAATAGTTTGGTTTGATGTCACCAATATGGTGATAAGTGTTTGCTTTAGTTGGGCTCTTGACTTTTTAAAATGAGTTTTTCTCTGGCAGCTGTATCTGATTGTTATGTTGAGCATCTAAACATATGTTGTTATATTAACAGCAAGAGAAAATGCAATCAGATGTTATAAGCTGATTGATGATAAGAATCTAATCATCATGTAGTGGCTTAACTCACTAATATTGTGATACGTTGATACGTTATTCATTTTATTTTATTATTGTGATTCTACAGCAAGAGATCCAGCACATTTTTATCAGAACATCAAATGATTTTTAAAACATAATTTTCACATTTTGGACTTTTGCAAATTTTACTCACACACAGACATCAAGAATCAGCATATGAATCGCTATAATGGTGACATGCTTCATGGTGCAATGCATTCTGGGAGCCATGGATAAGTTTTGTATGATGCACCCAGAATGCATTGCACCATGAAGCATGTCACCATTGTTGAGATGCATATGCTGATTCTTGATGTCTGTCTGTAGAATCACAACAATAAAACAAAATGAATAACATATCACCCATATAAAACTCAGACACAAGTTAAGCCACTACATGACGATTATATTCTAATCATCAATCAGCTTGTAGCATTTGATTGCATTTTCTCCTGCTGTTCTCAACATAACAATCAGATACAACTGTACAGAGAAAAATTAAAGTTAAAAAGTCAAGAGCCCAACTAAAGCAAACACTTATCACCACAATGGTGACATAAAACCAAACTATTATTTTCAATAAATCATCAACATCTTAACCTCTGTTAATTCTCAATAAGAAATTCTGTAGACGTCTACCAGAAATAAAGTCAGCCTGGTTAATAAGTGAAGCTGGTAATGCTGTTTGTGGAGTTGTTTAATCAGATCTTGAGAGATTTTGTGTATTTTATCTGCAGTTGATTTCATCTAAGGCTGTGGCTGGAAGTAGTTATTGTGTTTCTCTTTCCTTCAATGATTCTGCTTGTTAACAATAATGCTCAATCATTATTTAATCAATTAATTATCTCATTAACTACAACACTGATATGTGTTCCATTGAACAGCCTGTAGTGTGCACACTGAGCAGTGTTCATTTCATCTGGGCAAACCCATGTGGGACCTACATGGAAACCGTGGACAAAACTGGCTGGGTCCCAGTTAGATAGCCCAGGTCAAACCCATGTGGGCCCCACATGGCTGTGCTGGCTGGGTCTGTGCCCATTATATTTTTTTTAATTCACGTGCCTCTTAATCTTTCATCAAAATAAACTCTCCTCCCTCTTGCAGCTCATCTCTTCTCGTCTCTGATGATCTGTTTACTTGCGTGAGGGCGGGGCAACCTGTCACTCACACGAGATCAGCCAATAGCGAACCACAACCATCCAATCAATTCCACATGGACAAACTCAAGCCCCGCCCTACTCGGATAATACAGTTACTATAGATAAAAAAAGACTTCCATTTCATGCCGCCTTTAAAACTCATCTTTGATCAACAAAATTACACATTTAGTGTATTTACATTCAGTTAGATTTACTTGTATTTTTTCCTTGATAAACAATTCTTCATGCCTTAAAATAGCTTGAATGTAACTCCACAGCCTTGCCTCATTTAGTAGACGCGGTTCTATGAATATGCAAATGAGCCCCACCTCCACTCACTCACACCAGCTCAGGCCCTGTCCCAAATGGCGCACTTCATGCGGACTTTCGGTCTCGTGGACTTAAATTGCGCGTGCTCACCGAGTCTACGAGTCCGTAGGCCGTCCCATTTAGCATTTTAACGCTCTGAAGTGTGCTCAGCAGCGCCCCCTTTGTACCCTCGAAGCGGTCTTCCGCGAAGCCGCATAGATGCAGGCTCGCTCCACGCACTTTAACTACCCAGGAATCCTTGTGAAAGGCCAATCAGACAACGGATGGGAGGAGATTTCGCTCACGGACAATTGTTAACATGGCTGAGAAGAAAATATTTAAGTGTAATTATCATTACGGCTTTTATGACAAGTTTATACAAACATTATGATCATCGACCAGTGGTTGATGTCTCAAACATAGGCTAATAAAGCGAGCTGAATAATACGATCGCATTATGATTCATTAAATAAATAGAACAGACTGTCAGGGCTTTACTGAGTCATATGTAAACACAACAACAATAGGCAGCATATTTCCCCGAACCTGTAGCTCCTGTCCATAACAACAATCAGACCGTCTTCCTGTTTCCGGCGTGACGATCGAGTCTGTCCCAAAAATACCTCTCAATGCGGACTCGCGCTAAGGGCCCTATAGGTCTGCACTACATGACGTCACCGAAGTGTGGACTCTGAGGAAGTCCACAAGTCCAGCCATTTGGGACAGGGCCTCAGAGATCCACTGGTTGATGATCACACGTTGACCTGATTGGTTACAAGGTAGTGTGTGACGTCAGAAACACCAGCGATTTCAAAGCGTGTTTTTGAGACTGTCTTTGGTTCACTGCAGTTTTAAACAGAAAATACTCAACAATGCTGTCGACTTATGAATTTACACATGGTTTGTCACATATAAACATTAAAAGCTTGATTTTCACCACAGGGGGACTTAAAAAAAAATGAGTTGAATCTTGTACAACGTATAAAAAAAGTTGTAAATTATTAACTTATTTTAATGAGTTAAAGCAATTTAGCTAAAAACATGTTGTCATATCATAAAGTGTTATTTGACAGTGATTGGCAAAAAAAGGTCTGTTTAGCCTTTATGGTTCCAGAGTTATGAACCAAAATGCAAATGTACTTAGGCTATAGCGCCACCTAATGTCCGACGTGTGTGTGTGTGTGAGTGTGTGTGGGATCTCTATGACTTACGGCCTCTGATGATTCACATCACTCTCAGTGCTTGGTGCGAGATGGTGGATAAGAGATGTGAAAGCCTTTTCACGGCATTTCTCAAAGCAGTTTATTATGACTGAAGGTGTGGTTTCTATAGCCTTGCCATATATAGTATGCAGTCGCTCGCTGTGCTGATACTCGTGTGTCTGTAACCCTTCTCACATCCAGATCACTGTGTTACAACTCAACACACAGATCACAGCAGAAACGCCTAGCTGCATTACATTATAGATAGCCTTCTCCATAACAGGCTTTCTCTGACCGCTCTGAATTATTCACACTCTCTCAGCTGGGTGGGTTGAAACTCCTGAATTCATTTCAAAGCAGTGGCTAACAATGTCCCACTTTACACCTGGCTGAAGCGCTTGGAGATGTGGCATTCATTTCTAGTTATTACATTTTAATTAGCTTATTATAGGCTTGTGGTTTTAATATGTTAACTTGTTCTTGTTTTAAAGACCCACTGATGTGCCTTGAAACGCGCAGCATTGACTGAAACAGGAAGATGGGGCGGGGCATATCAAGCAGCTCCTCCCCCTTTTTTTAACAACCAATAGCGTTTTGTTTATGTCACATCTCGGCCAGAGCTGTTGAGCTTGATAAAGCCGCAGTTTCTAACCGTTTCTCCTCCTAATACCTACCATATGGGCCATTCACCATGTAGAACATAGTAATTGTGTGCCGATAGACAAGTGACCGATTTCAGCCTCAGATTCAGCGGGTTATAGTGTAGGGGGCGGAGCTTCAGATTCTAGAGAGCATTTGATTGGACGGAAAATCTGATGAGAAGCTGAAGTGCAGAGTGATGTCATCTAAATCACTGATCCATATTGGTGGAAGTGAGAGACTGTACGTTTTGAATGCTTACATCTTCTAAATGCGAAATTTGTCATTGTTTTTGGAGCACACTAGCTTATAGACGAATCCGGTGAAACTACCGGAAGTAAGCGGGCGCCATTACTGAGCTGTTGCTGGGTAGCGTTGCGCCATTGCCTCCTATTGTTTTAGTTGCAACTTGCATCCACTGGAATAAACAGCCCGCGATTTACGACTGTCACTAACGTTACAACTTTTATAATGTCGAGTGGGAAAACATGTTCCGTTTTAAATTGTTTCAATGGCGGCAGTAAAGGGCGCATTGGGGCAGTAACGTTAGTAACATTACTGTTATGTCTGTTGTTAATGTTTGATTTGCTTGACTGTGACAGAATTTTTTTTAAATAACAAATTAAATTAAATATAATGCAGTTTTTGTTATAATAACAATTATTTAATGACATAAGTAAAAAAAATATAATAAATATGTAATATAGTGCTCAGCAAAATCTCCTCTCTAGCTAATTTTTCTATTCAATTAACATGCTATGGTAATTAAATGGCTTTCCTGAGCTAAATGTAACGTTATGTGACATAATTGTTCTCCTGCTGTTATATTGACCTCTTTCCATGGTTTAAAAACACTAATTTGTCGATATTATGTATACTTTCTAGCTGCACCTTACCCTTGCCTTTTGCAATGTGAAAATGAGATAAATAATGGACACAAATGAAAAACATGAATTCGTTTATTTGATGTCATTCGTTTATTTATTGTTGCCAAATGGACAGATCTTTTTATAGTTTCCTCGTTAGCTAACGTTAGCCTAGCTGGCTTACCAAGCTATTTTCATAAATAATCTGTAAGATCGTTTGTACCTTCATCTGTGACTGGAAGCCACTGTCTAACATCATCAACCCAACAAGTCATTCAGCCTGGCTGTAGCTGTCATCGAGGGTGCGTTATCACGGAGGTTTGTTTACATACCGGTAACAGCTCAGTAATGGCGTCGCCACAAGATGGCAGCCTACACAGAACGCTCGTCGGATTCGTGTATAGATAACAGTAAAGCCCCTTTCACACAGCGCGTTAATCCCGGGAAATTGCCGTAATATTGCAAGAGTGCCTTCTGTGTGAACGCAAACACGTCCCGGGATTGATGCCGGGATCGATGCCAGGGTGGAGACCCATTGCCGGGATCAGTCCCGGAATGCGCCGTGTGAACAAAAGCCAGGACCAATGCCGTAAGGGGTGTGTCGTAGTAGCGGACAAATCCCGGGACACATTATCCGTGTATTTTCCAGAATCTCTGTGTGAAAGGGGCTTAAGGCTAACATATTTATACTTAAAGCCATAAAAACTTAAAAAGATTTATTTCATGGGGACTGCTAAAGTCTTTTCTACCCTATATTGTAATGTATAGGCTATCTGAGTGAAACGGGGAAAAAAGTAGGGTGGGGCTTGATTTTGTCCATGTGGATTTGATTGGATGGTTGTGGTTTACTATTGGTGGATCTCATGTGAGTGACAGGTTGCCCCGCCCCCATGCCAGTAAACACGTCATCTGAGAAGAGCTGAGATGAGCTGCAAGGGGGAGGGGAGGTTATTTTGTTTACAGATTACGAGGCACATGAATCATTTATAATAAACTGTAATATCCCATTACAAATAAGAATAGTCCATTTTGATTTCACGGTGACTTTACTATAAAAGACTACTAACAATATAGCCCAATGGACTGCAGTTCGTGTGTGTGTGTGTCCAGTGAAAGCAATGTAAACAGAAAAGTATTCATCTGAGCAATAACTACGCGACGCCTTCCTGCTATTCTGACCAATGAGAGCGCTCATGCCGATCGCTAGCGTCCAACCACGCGCGACGCGTTGCTTTAAATTACGTCACTTGAGCCGATAGGTAATTTGTCGATGGACCAATGGGACGCCCGTGTGTACTCGCTGTTTTGGCTCTGTAAGCCAATCAGAGGCCGCGCTCGGGTTTGTTGTTAGTGATGATGATGACATGAAAATATTTGTTGTTACTGGAAAGGAGAGCGAGGACGGAGAGAGTGTGAAGCAAGCAATTGGGCCGATCGCTTTCAACGAACATACACGCATCGCAACGGAGATTTCCGGTCACGGGAGTCGCGGAGGAGCGAATGTCGGTGAATATGGACGAACTGAGACATCAAGTGATGATTAACCAGTTTGTTTTGACTGCGGGCTGCGCGGCGGATCAGGCGAAGCAGCTTCTGCAAGCGGCGCACTGGCAGTTCGAGGTAACCGTCGATCAATCATCCTTACCAACACTGTCCACCATATACTGTATATTATCCTTTAAACCCGCAGGTCATTAGATGTGGACTGAGATGCGTCCATGTGCGTGTTCGTTCAAAGCGCCCTTTCATCGCGCCGGATGCATTCACCGCGTTATGTGAAGCCACGTCGCATTTGTTTGCTTGTAAACAATGAGCAAAGCGTTTCGTGTTGACTATCTCGGTAATGTTTTCGTGGCTTTCTAAGGGCTAGTCTGCTGTTAGCCTGTTAGCCAGTCTGAGGCAGAGCAGCTTTGTGTTTGAATCCACTATAAAGCCATGAGCAGCTCACTGAGATTATCTGTCTTTTTAACACTGATGGAAATGTGTGTGTGTGTGTGTGTGTGTGTGTGTGTGTGTGTTTTATAGTTATGTAAATTAAGTCGAAGGTGGCCAGGGAGGAAACATGCTTGTTTGAAGACTTATTCAAGCATGTAAATGGATGTATTGATAAAGAGGTGGATTGATACAGAGAGAGAAGGTAAATAGATGAATGGGAAATTGGATGGGTAGACTGATGAAAAGATTAGTCGAAGAGGTACATTTATACATGTATTTGGGTTTATTCATTTGCCAGATGCTTTTATCCAAAGCGACACTGAATTCAGTGTATATTTTCTCAATTCATGCATCCATTCATTGGGAATCGAACCCATGACCTTGGTACACATGGATGGATAGACCCAGATATGACTAGACATAACCATCATACATTTACTGAAAATATGTGAACACAAAATCACCCAAAGAGAAGATGTTTACATCAAAGATAAGTGCAACAGACAAAACACGGCCAAACAACCGTGATGGAAGAACAGTACAGAAATGATGCAGCTTAAGTGTTGCATTTCTTGTCAATTTGTATTTGTTATGATGGTTTATCAAGAAGTGTTTTCCAGTTTTACGGCAGCTCACATTTGAAGTGTCTGTGGTTGTTTTGAGTGTTTCCTGGAAGGAAGAAGTGTTTGCCACTAACGGACATGCCTCAGAGATCTCATCAGCAGTGTTGCAACACACTCACAGAGAAAGAGAGGGAGAGAAAGAGAGACAGTTTTTTAAATTTGTATTCCCCATTGAAAATTCAGCCAAATAAACCCAAGCACACTTTAATCATTCACATCTTCTCACGTGTGTGTGTGTTTTGTTCCTGTTGTGGTTTTTGTTAGTAGGTTCATTGTGTTGATTGTTTGAAATGGTCCAGTGGTTGAGTACAGGACACACACACACACACACACACACATACACACACACACACACACACACTGGTTTGACTAGTTAATGTGTGTGTATTGTTTATAAAGTACACATGCGTGTAGTCAGCCAATGAGTAAGTCAGTTTCCCTTTAGCTCAGCCCTAGTAAGTAGGGTAAAGTTTACTCCGCTGTGTTTGGACTCGAATGCTGCCTGTTTTTACAAAAGAATAGTGTGTGAAACCACTTTTACTGATAACGGTATAATAACTATGCTATGCTGTTATCACATGACCTCATTACATGGAAATTTAATTTAGGAAGTGGCGTCCAGTTTTTTTGCCAATCTAAGCTTGATGTAAAAAAACTGTAGTTTCTTTTGGTAGACTAAACTAAGGAGGTAGAGAACAAAAAAACTCTTTTCACATGCATTTTTTTTTTTTCATAGCAGGGAGTTTTCAGATTCAGCCTAAACTTAGTCAAAACAAAAATTAGTCAGACACCAGATATCATTTTTTTACTAGTGGGTGCAGGACACTATAGTTCATTTATGTAAGTGAGGATAGCAAAATAAAGTAAACTGTGACACATTATACCCCGAAATCCTTCATACAGTGGACTACCAGTAAAATTTATAAAACTTTGGGACCTAACTATTCAGACACCACAGACTCAACAAAATTAAGCATTGCTTGGTAATTTGTTGACCTATATTGGTATTATCCAATTGTGTAGTTAAATTTAACAGCTGACGGATATTCAACCGAATTCATTTGTGAGACAGTCTAACAGAAGGACGGACAAAACCAGTGAAATATCAACTGATTTAATAACTCCGAGTTCTTGTCATAATATATTACCATTTTCTAAACTATAGCGAATAAACTGTGATAATGTGAGAAATGTTGAAGGTGTCTGAATACATTTTGGTTTGACTGTATATAGTTCTCTTAATAGTTAATGCTCTTGGTGTGAACGGGCCTTAAATCTTTTCAGTATACATGGTTTATCAGGGGTTACTGGTGTTGTCGTAACTCTTTCCTCATATTCTGTGGTTAGTGTTTGTTAACTTTCACTGCTGTTTTTTGATGGCGAAAGAAAGGAAGTCGACCACACCTTCACTAACAGACACACGCCTGTGTTTACATTCTCAGCATTGACGTTCTCCATTTTATCCTGGAGTATCGGCCACGTCCAGATGGTTTCTCAAATGTATCTCCTTGTGAGTTGAACAGGTGTAGTCTCTCTCTCTCTCTCTCTCTGGTGTTGTGTAGTAGTGGTTTGATTGATTGTACCAAGTGCATGTCTAGGACAAGTGTCCCCTTTGGATCTCTACGGCTCTTATACGACGTATAGGTTCGGTGACAGATGAAGAGGTCAGAAAGCTCTGCTCTTAACCTTCTGATCTCATTCTGTGATAACATCAGGAGTGGAGAACAGCCCGGGACAGCGAAAGCTTACACGCTGTGGAAGGATGATCCGCCGTCGCCTGTATTTTAGTCTCGGGGAGCTTTGAATATCAACGTAAAGCAGGGGTGTAACGATACCCTCATGTCACGATTCGATACATATCACGATACGATATTATTGCGATACTCCAAGACGCATGATAAAATGCTAACTTAAATGTACTGTTGGTTAAAATGTTAAATTTGGTTTTACATTGGGGTGTAAATGAATAGGCTTGGACTTGGTGCTGGAAACTCAAAGCACAGGACAATAGTGACACCAGAATAACAATATTCATGATTCTGAAGCTGAAAACATTATTTTAGATGAATATGCTTGCACTCTTTCACTGAGTAGATATTTAAAATAATGTAGGCCACTTTTACTGGTAACATAAAACATTTATTTAGCATTATCAGGACCCACAAATATGTATAACATACTGTAGTTTAATGTAGTACTGACACTAAAACTCTCCCCCCCCCCAAACACACAGTAATATTTATTTTGGGTGAACTATACAAAATACATATCACTATCCATGATACATATTGTTGCATTTTTGTATTGCAATATATTGTGACACGATATGTTGTTCCACCCCTAATGTAAAGTCTTGCCTAGTTTTTCCTGGAAATCACTTATTCCATAAATCTATTACCTTAATTTCCATGGCCTCTTGCATCTGTGGCGGACGCAAGTGCAGTGCTGTTGTGTCGGTAAAACCAAAGGATGAATGATGAACCTGAATAAACCGGAGAAGCTGTTGCCGTAACCTGGAGACAGTGGTAAACATCTGACGCTGGTACTATCACAGTTCAGAAACATACACTACAGTGTGGAAAGAGACCTTCTGGAAAGGTTCAAATCAAAGGCATGCCAAGCCATCAAACTAAGTGCAAAAACAGATTCACTGACATGTTCGAGCTAATCCCAGAGCAGTGTCCACATGATGGCATATTGAGTTTGATTCGCTCTATCAGCTTGTGTGTCGATTCGCCGTCCCTTTCTGCACATAAGTGACCTGGTTTATTGTGTTGGTTTGGCTCTCTGTGGGCATGTTCTGTACACTCAAAACCGACTAGAAACTGACAGTAAGCATAATTGTTAAGTGTTTCCCTTTATGTAGGCTACACCGCAAAAACAAACTGAGAACCGTACTTAAATGAGTTTATTGCGGTTTCATGCATCGGTAAATGAAGACAACGGCTTAACAACTACACATTGGTCCTGCTAGCGTGAATAACACAGAAAATTGTACACAGAAAATGACAATGCAACAAAAGTGATGCCGCCACTGACTGCAGGCTTAAGGTGCGCTCGCATTTACTTTTTGCAGTGATATTTATCGAAATGCAAAATTCGTTGTGGCCTGGAATTTCACATTGCATCAGGTTCAAGATGGTAAACTCGTTCCTTAAAATTCCTAAAATGCCTAATAGTCCCCCTGTGGGAAAAAAAATCACGTTTTTAATGATGTTTATGTGGTGTTTTTAATGTGCTTTAAGACAAACCAATGTGTAAATTCATAAGTCGACAGCATTGCTGAGTAGTTTCTCCTTAAAACTGCAGTGAACCAAAGACGGTTTGAAATCGCTGGTGTTTCTGACGTCACACACTACCTTGTAACCAATCAGATCAACGTGTGATCGTCAACCAGTGGATCTCTGAGCTGAGTGAGTGAGTGAGTGGAGGCGGGGCTCATTTGCATATTCATAGAACCGCGTATACTAAATGAGGCAAAGCTATTTTGGAATTAAAATTCAAGCTATTTTAAGGCATGAATAATTTTTTTTTTCAAGGAAAAAACGATTAAATATGTCATTTTGATGATCAAATATGAGTTTTAACGGATACAATTATTGACTACAGGGGGACTTTAAGTAAATAAACTTAATTTAATTGAGAGAATTAAGTTATGTGAACTTGGCAGTTCCACAACTTAATTTGTCCAATTATGCATGAAGTTTGAAATTCGCCAAACAACAGTGTGACTGCACCTTTAATCTGTAATCAAAGTTCTTGGTTAGTTTGTGTCAATTTTTTATGCTACCTAGCCAAACAGCATTTTTGGCCGTCTGAACCAATGCCGGCAATCACCAGATTACAGCACTTTAGTTTAACGACATTCCACAACCCAACAAGTGCCGATTCAACATGTTCAATAGGGGAAACCAATCGCTGACAGGGGTAACGCGCTGATCTGACAAAACCCGACAAACGCGTCTGTTGTCATTGGTCGGCATCTGTTGCAGTTCTGGTTTCATGAATGCAGACCTTTCAGGGTGATTCACTTTGCATTATTCTCGTCAAGAACTGCCCATGTACCGTAGATGGGAAGAGACCATTTGACTGGGGCATTGTGATATTTTTCCACATTATACAATCTGAAATCAGGTGTAATGTGCGAAGAATCAGCTTGATATGCGAAGAATGTGTTTCAAATGGGGATGCACGATATATCGGCCACCATATTGGTATCGGCCTGTTCATTTGAAATGTTATCGTTATCGTCCAGATAAGAAAATTCGGTCGATAGGCTATATTAAAGCCGATAAATAATGGATTATTTCCTTCAGCTGAGACGCTTCAGATGCGCACTGTTCGCCGTGGTGTTTTTGAATTATGCTTGAAATATGATTGGAATCACTTAAAAAAAGGAAAACACAGTTCAGTGCAAGTCTACCATACAGGCTACATATTACATAACATTATAATTGTGTGTTTGGGACAAACATTTTTTGAAAAAAATTGGATTTAGATTTATCGGCCAATATATCGGTTATCGGCTTTCAAATATAAAGAGTTATCGTATCGGCCACATTTTTCATAATCGGTGCATCCCTAGTTTCAAAGATACATTTTTACGAAGCTTCAAATTTGGGGTCTAGGGTTTACGTTGGGAAGCTCATTGTAACAGCCGGGAATTTTAAGACCAATAAAAACCTTTCCACTTCCTAATTCCCAGAACTCCAAGCCAATTAGATTACAGCTGTCAGATTTTGTTTTTAGCATTTTTGTATGCAAATATGCATCATGTAGTGCATGAATAATCCAAAATACAGGGTTGGACTCATTGGATGCTGGGTTTGTACATTGAGGAGCCCTCTTTAAGCAGTTAGTGCCAGTGTTAATACAATACAGATGCTCCGTGTTACAAGCGAGCATTGTTTAGAGCCATAACCGTGTGTGTGCAGTCGGAAATGAGCAATAGTCCCGCACTTAAATGAGAACAATCTCTGCACACATGATGGCGTTTGGGGGGGAGGGACGGAGAAGATTTGATGACAAAGAACCGTGTGGTTCTGTAGCAGCGGAAACAATGGCGGATTGGCGAGTTCATCTTGATATGTGTGTCACGTCAAGCCGCAGACATTCCTGCACTAGCCGTGGCTGTTGTTAAACAAAACGAGAGAACAGGAGAAAGCCTGGAGAGGGGGAAGGGGCCGGCGGGCGGGGGATGAGAAGAGGGCGCTCGGTGTGAGGGAAGTGTTACCAGACGAGGGGTTACCAGACACTCGTGTGCTGGGCAATATTTTGAAACCATGATCGTTTAAAGGCCATACGTTGTGAGATCAGACTCAGAATACGTGAATCATATGCTAATCCTATTCGGAAAACATTGATACGATACTCTTGGCTTGACACGATGCTCAGTGAATCATTTATTCAAAATAGATTGTGTATACCCAATGACTTGAATACAAAAGTCAATTTTACTGGTATAACGAAGGAAGAGGGTTCATAAGAAATCTAGACAAGAAAAACTTTGTTTGTACTTAGGGCATAATACAATTGTGAGAAACTTGCTGAAGAAAAAAAAACATTAAACATGAAATTATGAGTATGATTATAAAATATCTGAGTCAAGATTACTAGATTAGTTCAGGTAAAGTGTCATTTGGTGGAACTCCCGCAGAAATGCAAAGATATTTATGAATTGATCATTAATTAAATACCTTTTTTTTATCTTGAGAAATATATATTTAAAATATTTATTTCAAAAATATTTCAAAAATCGGAAGTATTGATGAAGATGTGTACGACTCTCATATATTCAAGGGAAAATGCTTGATTATAATGACATTTTTAGAGTCTACAAATGTTTTTTTGCTCAGTTTATCGTCCACGAGACTCAGATCTCCTCAAAAAGCTCCATTATTTGAGGCATCATTGATGTTCTCATTGCAAACAGTGCTACGAAACCCAAGTGTAAGCTGTAGTAATCCATGTTGGGGAAGGTTACTTTTAAAAGTAATGCGTTACAATATTGCCTTATTCCCTAAAAAAGTAACTAATTGCGTTACTTTTTGTGGAAAGTAATGTTACGTTACTTTTGCATTGCTTTTTCTCACCTAGGCTGCATGGGCTTGCTTGTTTTGTTTTTTAATAATACAAATAAAAAGTAATTTTTGGCTAATGTAAAGGCCAAAAGTGAAATGAATAACGAGTTACTTGCGTTACTTATTTGAAAAAGTAACGTGTTGTAAATTTAACAATAATGCACGCGACACTTTGCTAGTTAGTTACTTGAAAAAAGTAATCTGATTACATGACTCCAACACTGGTAGAAGTAGTGATGCTTTTCTTGGGGAGCAAAACCAGGTTTATGTACTTTTCAATCTCACATTTTCCTGGAGCTCTGAGCCCGTATAGTGTATCAGTTGCTAGAGTCCTGCACAGATCGCATGTGCCGATTTAGAAACCCTCTTTTAGATCACAGAGTGCTTGAACCGACTGACCCGTGGCCGGGAGGAGGGAGGAGAGAGCGGCGTTTCCAAACCAGAGTTCCTCTGCCCGTTCATGTTGCCTAACCTCCGTCTCATCCCCATCTCTTTCTCTCTCTCTTTCCACAGACGGCTTTGAGCTCGTTTTTCCAGGAGTCCAACATCCCCAGTCATCACCAGATGGTAAGTGTGTTCAGCATGGAGAGAGAGAAGGGAAGAAAAAAAAAGTAATACTGTGTTCAACATCCTGTCATTGTCATGAGACTGCCCCGTTCCCAACATAGCATCTGAGAGAATAATGAGGGGCTGAACTTCCTGAAGCCCACGGATATTATTAACGAGCCTGAAATACACTAGTCGGGGCTCGTAGACAATGCTGTTAATTGTTTTTCATTCCAAACCATGACGTAATTTCTGTCGCAGCGTGATTTCAGTAAACGGCCTGTGTGGAATAGGAAGGAAGTTTTGCGTTGTGAATTTTAGTGTGTTTGCACAGGATTGGTCTTTATTTTTATTTTTTTCTTATGAATAAATACCATTTTCTATTATGGATCTGTTTTAAAACTTACTGGTTCACACAGAACACGCTCCGTCTCTGGCCCGCGTTAAAGTCCTCTCTTCGAATTTTGGATGGGACTTGGAGTTACAATTCTTATCACTCGACGTCTGTGATTTCATGCACCGAGGTGGGAGTGTGTGTTTTCTAGACGTGTCACGTATGTCTTTTTAACTTATTATTTGTTGATAAAAAACCATTTAAGTAAACTTCACGAGTTTTTGGCAGCGGCTGCTTGTAATAAATAAGTGAGCAGAGAAATCCAGACAAGTATCTTACTCTTACCCGACACTGATATTAAAATTGGCAGTTCGCAGTTTTCGTGATTTTGCTCTATTTATTAATTTTATGTATTATTTTTTTCGTCGGATACCATCCATATCGAAACTAAATTAAAACATGCCGAAGATTGGTGTGCCGACGGTGGCTCAAGTAGGTCAAAAAACACACACTGTAAAAAAACTTAACTCATTATTTTGTGTTATCTTTTTGCATGTTTTTTTTTTTAGTTTAACTAACTTATTTCGATAAGTTGAGGACAAGAAAACTTAAAATTTCTTGTTGTCTGGACAATCTAGTTATCTCTACACCAAAAAATAAGTTGAAATAACTAAATTGCTAAAATATTTTTTACAGTGCATGAGGAGAAGCGTTAGGATAATTAGTCCCTAATTATAAAATAGAATAACGGGATTAAAATCGCAAAGTATGTCTGTGAAACACGAATTTCGCTAACTACCACCTGGAAAGCTAGTCCCGTCCGAATAGGGCTTTTGTAATATTTTCACACAAATGACATTTTTGGAAATGATTGCAATGCAGTTTGTGTGCAAGTCCGAAACCAAGATCGGCCAAAAAAAAAAAAAAAAAATGTTTTACCTATTACATATGAATTCTACATTACCATATTAAAGCTGGTTTCAAGCCCTTTCCAAATCTGTTTTAATTTTTTTCATCGTTTGTCGATAACAAAAGCTTACGAATTCGAAATTTATCCTGTGAAAACATATATATGAAAATATATTATATGGCCGGCCGACTTCTAAAAACAGGTTGCGCCACAATAATTATTTGCGCTCGCACAAATGCTCCCAAATACATTTCCGAGCCTTGTGATATATAAACAGTGCTCATCAAGTTTTTAACAGTTATTGTAAGACTTTTATAGTAAATGTGTGGTGTACAGTGAAGCCAAAGACTAATTTCCACGCGTGGACAATAAAGGAAACTAAACTAAACTAAACTTTTAGCATTTAGCTAAAGCTTTTCATAAAGCGTCATTTCATCCCCCTTTTAGTAGACAAAAAATATCAGGGAAGACTAGACTAGTCTATAGACTACAGAGTAGTCAACGGCATTTAAGAAGTATCAGAGCCTTTAAAATCGGCATGACACAGAAGTTGCGATAGTCTTTTCTTCTCTATTGTGATCTCGAACAAGAGTAGATTAAGGGCGGGGCTTGAGTTTCTCCATGGGGATTTGATTGGATGGTTGTGGTTCGCTATTGGCTGATCTCGTGTGAGTGACAGGTTGCTCCGCCCTCACGCCAGTAAACGCATCATCAGAGAAGAGAAGCGCTGCAAGAGGGAGGGAAAGTCATTTTGATTCATAGATTATGAGACACATGATTTTAAAATGAAAAGATGTGCAGGGAAAAATCATTTATATATATTTATATATGGCAATATTCCCCAAAAAACAAAATAAAACAAGAATTAGCTATTTTGATTTCATGGTGACTTTAAAAGAGTCTTATCAATCGCTGATTTGAAGCTGTGTTGGACTAAACCCTCAGCGATGGGAGCAGATCTCAGCCTCAGTCATGTGGTCTGGGGCTGATGAAGTGATTTTTGTGTCTGTACACACACACACACACACACACACACGCACACACGCAGCTGTTTCTAAACCTCATCAGACGGCTGAAACATGAGCCGAGCCGTTTCCTCTCGGACTAAAACAGACGTGCAACCCCTGTTCTCCAGTCTGCCGAGGGTTACGCAATCAGTTTGTCTTCTCACAGAACCAGTCCCCGTGGACATGCCGCGATACGATTCCTCCCTCGACATGTGCGTGCCTGCGTGTGTTTTCCCATCCCTCTTTTAATCTGGCTGTATGTGTAGAGAGTGTGTACTTTGAGGAACGCAGAGGCAGGAAGCGTAGCTGTTTGTTTTTATTTCGAGAGCAGCCATTACATCATGCAGCTGGGGACCATATATGGGCAAAGGGGCGGAGCTAAGCCAAGAGCAGGATCTGATTGGATCAGAAGCATTTGTGTATGTGTTTGTGTATCATACAGACACACTCAGTAACAGCACAAAGGCATTTATAAACACACGGGACCCATTTCCTAAGGGCCCTTCTGTTTTGTTCTCAACACAACTATACATTTGTTTTTATCCGAAGTACAGTTTCCTTTTTTTAAACAATTTGCTGTAACGATAAAGCAGAATTATTATTATTTTTCCTGAGATTTAAATATTTGCTGGTGAAGTATAGTAAGTTGTCAGCAGCACCAGGGCTCGTATCGGCCCACGCCTGCTTCGACTCTCTCTTGAGGCAGTGCAGAGTCCCTCTGGTCTCAAACGGGTCCTTTGACACGCTGTCTGTAGGTCATGTTTACGCTGGGGCCGGCACACACTGTTATGACTGTCCTTGAAAAGGGAGTCTCGTAGCAAAACACTCCACCCTGCGCTGTTCAAACCACTCACTCGGGCCCGCAAACGTATACGCTGTTCGTCCGCTCAAATAGTGTGTGTTCTCTGTTGGCCCTCTTAACGTCCACTGTGGTTATTGACAGCATTTGTGACATTTCTGCGTAAAGGGGCTACATGTAGAATTCAGAAACTCTTGTTATTAGCGACACCGGTGGCCGTTGAGTGAACTGCAGCCACTTGTGAACACACATATAACGTAAAAGAGACTGAACGTGATTCAAGGCCCTGATATGATAGTTTGATTATATAGTATATTTGAGACTATAGGCTATATAGATCTGGATGTGAGAGACTATAGTTTTATTAATCCTTTTTCTTTGCATGAAACATTGACATTACACCACAGCTCTTTCTCCTTCGATGTTATCCTGAACATTGTATAAGCATTAATAACTTCATGCGTCACTGAACGGAAGAGAGGCTCTCGGGAAGGTGTGTAAATGTCATATCCTTTTGATTTTCCCGGCTAAAACGTCCCGAGTCCTTCACATTAATATCAGTCTGCAGGATTTCCTAGACAACATAGGAAGTCAAGGAAGGTCTCATTTTTTTATTTTTATTTTTTTTTTTTTTTACAAGCTGATTAATACATTAAAATTCGTACATATAGCCCCTTTAAGGCTATTTTAGCTCAAATAATCGCTAATATTTGTCTCAAATTGTCGATGGGGATTTGATTGGATGGTTGTGCTGATCTCGTGTGATTGACAGGTTGCTCCGCCCTCACTCCAGTAAACGCATCATCAGAGAAGAGAAGCGCTGCAAGAGGGAGGGAAAGTCATTTTGATTAATAGATTACGAGACGCATGATTTAAAATGAATGAATAATGATGTCCACGGATAAATCATGTATTATAAACCCTGCAATATTCCATCAAAAACGAGAATTGTCCATTTTGATTTAATGGTGACTTTAATGTAAAATAATTCTTCATGTAAAATGTAGTTTAGTAGTATCCAAGTATATTTCTGTTTAATAATTCCAATAAATGACTATTGTTAATGTCTTAAAATCTTAAGATCAATCTAAAAAACAATAGTTTCATGAAGCTAGCACAGAATAAGCCAAATAAACTTTAAAAACATATTAGTAAGGCATTTGCGTGATGGCTGCCACTTGTTGAATTGCATTTTTTTTCTATTTACTAATCAAATTACAAAGATTAATTTTGCCATACGAAACGCATAATTCTGAGGACATGAACAGGGTTGTAATTTCGACAAAAACGTGAACTTTTAACTACTTCTATCTTCAAACTACTAACGAAAAATGCAGGAACTGCATTGAAGCTAGGCCTGACTTTATAATTATGTAGCCTAAAAGTTTAAATATATTCATCTATTTATGAAAATGCATAAATTCATGTTACCTAAAAAAATAAAAACAATATTTAAAAACAGCTGAAAAATGCAGTTAAGCTACGCTAGCAGTGTTGCTAGTTTGAGCGGTTTCCCCCCAGTTTTAAGTCCTGCTTTTGTGATCTGTAAATGTGATAAACTGTAACCATTAAAAATAGCTTGTTACTGCGAAGAGCGACACTATTTTGGAAACTGCTACTATGCAAATTTAGTCAGTGCATTTTAGTGATTTTGAAAACGGCCACTGGATACAAAAACATGAAGCAAAACACAGAACGTACGATCCGTTGGAGGAGTGTCGTTTTCCAGTCAGTGTTGAAGTGGAGATGTTGACCTTTCAGTGTTTATATCCACACTGATGGCCTACTTTGTTAAGTAGTCTGTTGACTGATCATCATAGCTGCTCAACTCCACACACTGACGAACCCTTCCTCCTCTTATATCAGTCAGCTGATCTCAGTGTGTGTGTGTGTGTGTTGTGGTTATTAAAGGAGCAGTTATCAGGAGCTCAAACTGCTGTCAATTATACCTGGCCTACTTTCCTTCATAACAGCAGAGAGACGGACTAAGACCACCAGTGCACACATAAAGTCAGGCTTTATGGGAATCATGGGACTGATGCTCAGCACAATGCTGTTGAGTTTGAACATCTGACCCTGCTTACTGAGCATATACTTCTGTTTAAGGGTCCCATAAAGCCTCATCTGCATCTGACATGCGCATCTGTGTGTGATTGCACACTTCCGAACCGCCTTTTCCAGACCACTGGAGAAAACTCCTTTTCAGTACACGATGGTCAGCCAATCATACGAGTTATTTACGAATGGAAGTCTTAAAGGTACAGGAGAAAATTCTGCCCTTATACTTTTTTCTTTTTTTGGGGGGGATGTCCAAAATGCCTTAAAATAGCTTGAATGTAACTCTACACCCTTGCCTCATTAATTATACGTGGTTCTATGAATATGCAAATGAGCCCCGCCTCCACTCACTCGCACCGGCTCAGAGATCCACTGGTTGACGATCACACGTTGATCTGATTGGTTACTGTAGTGTGTGACGTCAGAAACACCAGCGATTTCACACCGTGTTTTTGAGACTGTCTTTGGTTCACTGCAGTTTTAAGGAGAAAATACTCAGCAATGCTGGCGACTTATGAATAATTTACACAAGGCTTGTCTTAAAGCACATTAAAAACACCACATAAACATATAATTTAAACTTTAATACATTATAACTAAACCTTATTGTGACGTATTACCACAGTTTCTTTACTAACAAAGTTTTTTTTTTATGGTTTTAGCTTGAGTTAAAGGACAAGTTCGGTATTTTACACTTAAAGCCCTGTTTCAAGATCGTTTCTGATGAAATAGAACGGTTAAGATTGAAATTTGGACACATGCTGCTGTCCCGAGAAATTTCGGTTTCTGTGATCGAAGTCCACAGTAGTCGATTGTCGAGTTCGCGCGCGGGATCATTGGTCACTAGATAACTAAGGATCGCGCACGCAAACTCGACAATCGACTACTGTGGGCTGCCACCAAAAACAGGAAGAAAATGGACTTGGACAAAAACTACGATAAAACCCGTTGGAAAGCATCTTTTGCAGCGATTTTTGTGTCCAAATTTTAATCTTAACCGTTCTATTTAATCAGAAACGATCTTGAAACAGGGCTTTAAGTGTAAAATACCGAACTTACCCTTTAACTAAAATAACCCTACATGTTTTAAACTGGATTCTTCACAAACTGATCTGATGATTGTATGTGTGTGTGTGTGTTTAGATGTGCACTCCACGCAACACCCCAGCCACGCCACCCAACTTCCCCGACGCCATCACCATGTTCTCCAAGCTGAGGACGTCCGAGTCCACCGGCACTTCTTCCGCCCAGGTGTCCATGGCGTGTTCCCCCCCTCCTCCGCCCCCCACACACTCCTCCTCACAGGGTTTCGGCTCCTTCTGGGCCTCCTCGCCGCCCAACCAGCCCGTCTGGCTGCCCCCGTCCTCTCCCACCGGACACCACACACTCCACCACCACCACCACCACATGCACCAGCCGCTCACGTGGCCCCCCGTGTCCCAGCCCGCCGGCGGCCCGCAGACGCCCGTCGTGTCAGCCCTGACCGGCCGGAGATGAGACTCCCGAGGGGGGGGGGACGCCCACTGAGACTTTTGGATGGCCGATGGTGAAAGACACGGTACTCTTTCTTTCAGTTTTCTAAAGATGAACAATCTTCTCTTCCTTTCGGAGATCTCGTTTTTTTTTTTTTTGTTGTTGTGTGTTTTCTTTTATCTACCGTCGATTTTCATTTCTAGTCCGATCTTGGGAAAGAACCACTATGAGAGAAAAAAAACAAAAAAATTAAGGAAGGTATGAAAAGAGGCGCCTAAAGACGTTCAACTCTCCACCGGCGAGCCACGGATTCAGGCCGGAGAGAGCGAATCTTCGGCCGCCGCTCTTTTGTTCTCGCTCCTCCTCCGTGTCGGAGACACACACTCGCAATAAAGCGGACGACGGACTGTAAAGATGGAGGCCGCATCATGTGGTCGGGCTGTTCTGCGTCCCGGGAAGAAGAAGCAGGAGGAGGATGAGGAGGATGATGTTTCTGTAGAGGTAGTTGTTCTGTTGAGTTCCTAACAGAGGCTGTTATACGACTATCGTATGTTTGTTTCCAAACGCACAAGGCCTCAGACATAACGGAGATGCTGAGTTGAAGTTATTGTGAATCATAAAAAATAAATCTTTGTTCTAGATATATATATATATATATATATAAAAACGGGAAATGACCAGGAACAGTTTTGCAATAATCCTGGTCAGAATTGTTTCAGATGAAGACGCCCTGATTTCGTTTGGTTTATTTTTTTTTTTCAGTAATGATGACTTCTTTAAATGCAATGTTTATTTTAGTTTTTTTGTTTCATAAGTTCCCAACATTTATCGTGTACATCAGGAAAGATTCTTGTGTTTAAACTAAAACTGTGGTGGAGAAATACAGACTCAAGCTTTATATATATATAAAAAAAAAAGTGTTTTTTTTTTTTATTTCCCCTGCGGAAAACTATAAATACTTCCTGTTTGATATGTAATGAGCGGTGTGACGTTTAGAGGTCCAGCTCATGGGATCCACACTACCTCTGATCGGACCTCGCGACGGCTGTGTGTGTGTGTGTGTGTGCGTGTGTGTGTGAAAGAGAGAGAGAGACTCGAATACCGCTGTGTGAAACCCATCGGACTGGACTCGGCAGTCTCAGTGGATTTAGCATCACTTCTTGGCTTTTCTGAAGGTGTAGAGCGGGAAGGCTGAGAAGATTTGAACGTTGATTGGCCCGTTTCTTTAGTTTCGCATGACGTCACTTCCCTTCATTCGTTCATTTTGGCGTTTGTGGTTTAGTGCGAGTCCGTGCATCTCACTCGCAGAGACCGACACCAAGGCTGTGAGGCGAGACACGATCTGCTCTGGTGTGTCGCTCGTTTTTAGAGGATGGACAAATTTGTGCTCCAGACACGTTTTTTTTTTCTTGAAAATTACTATAAATTTAATAAATTACTATAACTAATAAATTGTTCTCAAAAGCAATCTTGTGTAAATTGACATTTTTAATTCAGTAGTAATTTGATTTATTGATGTGTACAGGAATTTGTTTTGCTTTAACACACACACACGTACATTTGTTCATCCATTTCCGTTGAAACGAAAGTTGAAATCTAATTTGGTTTTGCAAACTATTTAACCGCGAACAAACTATGTGTACATTCTCAGATAAATCGTCTGATTTGGTTTGAGCACAAGCCGAATTAATTTGTGAATGTTCATATAATCATTCTTGGGTAAACTTTCACGACAGTTTAGGCATGAATGTTTCCACGAACAATTTACATGCATTTTTTCTTCTCGTTTTGCGAGAGACGAGGTCCGTTGAATCGCCTCACAGCTTCGACTTCATCTGCGTCTGTGTCGTGGGTCCGGTCAGGGAGAAATGAGTTTCAGCATTGGCCATTTTCATGAAATCACAGAGTAGACCAGCCTCTGCATTTCGGCCCAGAAAATGCATGTGAAACGCGTAAAGTACCCTTGGTTTTGTAAAACATGGGTGGGTCGATATGACACATAATTGTTTGGTCTTCCAATTGCTTTCGCTGTTGTTTGCCAAGTAGAACGAAACCTAAAATGCTGGTCTGTGAAGAAGATGTGTGCTGTGAGAGAGTAGGTCACTTCCTGCTAAGAGGAATGCGAGTGTGAAGTCAAACACACGTCTCGAGTGCCTTGAGGTCCGAGAGCTCTCCATTTTATTCAGCTGTCGCTCCGTCCCACTCCCACAGCAACAGCAGGGCCAACTCTCTCCAATGCCTTTCTCTCCAGTCAAGCAGTGACGGTTTGAACAGCCGGGCTGCCGTAGATCTCAGAGCATCGGGATGTCATCGACACCACTGGACGGTGATTCAGTTCGTTGGGGACGTTTTTGTTTTGGACTGATACACACACACACACACACAGCGAGTCATTAGCAATCCCTTCATCGAGGAAACCAATTCAATCTGGCGAACAACCTTTTGTATCGATTTCCCTCCTGTACTATCTGTTCTTTTCCCTCGTTGAGATTTGTATTTATATGTCTGACAAAAAAAGCTATGATCTGAAACCATTTTGGAGGTCATCGTGTTTATATTAAGGTCATAATAAACGATTTAATGACTAGTGTGATTTGTGTTATTTGTCTTGAAAGTAACTCGACTTGTCGTGACTGAAACTAGGACATGCTTACACAAGTTGAATGTGATGTAAGCCTGATGTATCATGAGATGGTTCACCGTCGTCGATCCAAACCCTTACCAACATAGAAGATGTTTGGATGAATGTTCACGCTGCTCTTTTCCACAGACAGTTAAAGTGAATGGGGCTCTGAAGAGGGGAATTTGCGCAGCTTGTTTTATTAGGCGAATTGTTCATAGCAATCATTCATAAGTCCATTCTTTTGTAATTTGCTGCATAAAATTTGCACAAATTCAAGTTGTACAAATAACTATTTCCAGATCCTCTGTAAAATTGTACCACGGAATTTAAACACAGAGAACAAATTTGATTTGTTTTAAAACATTGTTTCACTGCTCATTAGGCTTGTTTATAGTCAATGGTACAATTTAACCGAGAATGGATTTGCAAACTGTTTACACATTCTTGGTTAAATTTTAGGGTTGAGTTTAACAGAATGAAATAAAAAAATTGTCATGAAACCATTCTTGGGTAAATTGTTTTATGACTGTTATATACTGTACACACACGAAATGTGTATGTATATATATATATATAAATATATTAGGCAGGTCTGTTTAGTTGTGTATTTACTGTGCCCTCAGCTAATATTGGCAGAGGCGGCAGTGAAAATAAATCAGCATTGTTTATTCTCTTGATCTTTCATTTGAAAAAATTCACAAAAATCTAACCTTTCATTGAAGTAAAACAATTGAAAGTGGGCGGAAAATCGCATTATGAAATAAATGTTTTTCTTCAAAACACGTTGGGACCAATTATTTCAACCTTCTTTTCCCCAAGATAACAGCTCTGAGTTTTCTCCTATAATGCCGGATGAGTTTGGAGATACAGAATCCCTCCAGATCCTGCAGATTCACAAGTTCATGTTTGAGCTTCAGCCCACTCATCTTCTATAGGGGTCAGGCCTGGGACTGGGGCGGTCATGGCAGAAGCTCATTTTGTGCTCAGTGACACATTTTTATGTTGATTTCGATGTTTGTTTTGATCCAATCTTTTGCTGCACATCAGAACTATATTCTTTCTATTACTCATTGTGAAGGATGATTAAGGGAATTTGGCCTTTGTGTTTCCTCATATTTAAACTCCTGTGAAACAAGAAGTCATAGCTAGACAACTTCATGTTCCTAGTCACCCTGGGGTGCTAACAAAAAGTGTAAATATTAATGCTAATATACTTCAGAGATATTTTACTCATGAGAATTTCTCGGGGTGCCAATAATTGTGGCCAACGTGTTTTGGAAAAACGTTATTTCGTAATGTGATTTTCCCCCCACTTTCAATTATTTTACCTCAATGAAAGGTTAGAATTGTGAATTTTTGGAATGAAAGATCAAAAGGATAAACAATGCAGATTTATTTTCATAAGTCACCTTTGCTCATATTGACCAATATTAGTGGAGGGCACAGTATGTATGTGTGCATGTATATACATAAATGTATATATATAAATATATATATATATATGCACATGTGTGTTTGTGAGTGTGTGATCTGCACGTGAAAAATGTATTGTGACACTGTACTTTTGTACCTTTTACCTCAGATTATTCCACAAAAAAAAAAAGGAAAAATTGGACATGGAAGTAAATACACAAGGTCATCAAATGATTAGTTCCAAACAAAACTTAAACCAACTGCATTGTAATTCAACACAAGACCTCAATTATGTGTATGATGAATGTTTAATGAATTGACTTTTTTTTAATACATGTGTGACATTCAGTGCAATAATTCACTGCGTATAGAAACATGCTTTCAACACTGGTGCAACAGTGGGACAGATTACGAACATAAACCGCTTAAACTGACTGACAGAAGCGCTGGTTTATCACGTTTCAAGAGGTAGATCACTGCTGAAACAGACATCAATCTATTCCAGATACTTCACACTGGTTTGAACTGACTGAAAGCACTGGGTCTGATTCAGATCAACACTGCGAGAAGGTTAAGATTGGGAAAGCGAGTTACTAACCACATGGGACGACCAACGATATTTCATGTATTTGATATAACTTGACACGTATGCATAAAAAGGTTTATTAAATCTTATTTAGATTGACGTTACAGATGAACACGAACAGAGCTTGTGTCTCGCCCTGCTGTAAACATTTCATTCAAACAATGGAGCGGCTCCTATTGGAGGAGCTCTACAGTGATGTCACCGGCTCATCTTCTGATTGGTCGAGGTCTTTGTTGCGCTCTGTGGTGGTGTCATGGAATGAGGACTGGAGCGGGACGTCCTGCGACAGGCAGTCCATGGAGGACGGGGGCCGATCCCTCACTGAGATACTGGAAGCTGTGGTAGTGGAGGGCAGAGGTGAAAGGTTAAAGGTCACTCAACTGCTTCAGGTACAACTGGAGGTCGTAAACCGGCAAACGTGCAATGCATCTGTCAGACACTGACCTTTAAAAATGCTATATATATATAAATTAAATGTACTTTTGTGCAGTAAAGTCACCGCCATGACACTAGGATGTTTATACTAGAAATTACATTAAAGCATATGTTAGTTTAGTTGACCATAAATGCTTGTTAGTTCATTCAGCAGTAACTTTAACCATATTTCAAAGACAGTAGAAGTCATTTTTAAATGACATATACCTTGTGTTATGTTGCGGGTCAATTTGACCCGTTTCGATTTTCAAGTTGTTGGAAATACTGGTTAACCTTTGTTTTTTTTCTTGATATTTTGTGACTTTTTCTCATTTATCATGATGAACATGCATGCAAAGTTTCAACATGCTGATGTGTTTTGACATATACAAACAAAATTACTGTTACGCTTGTGATGTTCGCGGGTCAATTTGACCCTCATAGACAGCCATTCAAAAGCATCTGTACATACACAAAATAAAAACATTTATTTTCTGTATGTAAGGGCACTTCAACTCCAGTTCTAACGTGCAAGTGCATCTAAAAGTGCTCTAACCCTAACCAAACACACTTGAAAAAGATAAAATTACAGTGTTCAGAATTATTAGCAAATTACAGATGAAAATCTTTGTCAGACACAGATAGTAAAATAAGCTCTCATTTCAATATTCAAAATATCTAAAATACCTAGCTTTTACCCAAAACTTTTATGTAGGATTTTCAAAGGCAGCTTCACAGAGCCAAAAAATAAATAAAAAACATTTATTTGATGTATGTTTTTGTTATGTTTGGTTTCTCACTTCCCAATGAGTGAATAATGAAACTAGGAAAATAGGTCTTAGGAAACTAGGGAAAGTTAACTTAGGAAAATGAAAAATTTTCATTATACAGCAATTTTTTTTTGTTCAGTTACGATGTTCAAATCATAAAATGTAAAAAAAAAAAAAAAAAGGAAAAAAAAATATATGCAAAAAAAATCAGTATACTGTTTATTTTCCAATTTTGTCAAAACAAAACTGTTTTAAAAAATGTTTTAAAAACATTTTCATAAATCATATTTTCAGATATAATGTTTTTGTAATGTTTGACAAATGCTGATATTAAAAGTTTACAGTTTGTATCTAAATCTTTGTTGTTTTTCATAGTGTGATTTTTGAGGAATTGTATTGAATCCAATTAGGGTCAATTTGACCCGGTCCATAAGGGGAGTACACAGAATTCGAACAGAACACAAGGGTTAAGTCATCTAAAAGTTCAGATAATTGCATCTAATATAAATGTAAACTGTAATACATTTTTATAGTGGAATAAACATGCATTTAAGTGTCCCAAATCACATTCACATTCAGTTCACACTATTATATTATTACTATTATATATATTATTTCCATAATAAATACTCTTTTTAAAAGTACTTTTTTTCCCACAAGGGAATAATCATTCATTTCTGTAGAATGAACAGTGTGGGTCGAGTTTATTTCTCTCTAACTTTAAAAATGAAAAACAGTGATACTTGCCTTAACAAACACCACTGATAATTTCTAGAATAAGTTTTCATACTTGATTGTTCAAAAAACACTTTTTTTTCCCCACATATTTTAAATTATTACAGCTCCTCTCTCCCCAGTCTGGTTGAACATGTCGTTTTTCGTTGAAGCCCCTCCTTCCGAAATTCGAAATGTGCTGTGATTGGTCAGCTGGAACAGTGTGTTCGCAGCGCTTAGCGTGTGTTCGGGAAATGTCACGCCCCTCCATAACCGCGAGCTCTACTCAGATGTAAATATTAACAATGGCGTCAATTTCAAAGTATTTCGAGCGCGATCCAGACCCTGACAATGTTAACGAACGAGAGGATCATGCAGAACAGATTTCAAACAAGGACTTTCCGAGTACGGATTTCACAGGACGTTTCAGAGTAGTATGTTTTTTTGTATTTTTCTTATAGATATGATGTTATCCACCATTTAATCATATTTGTTGGAAAACTATGGTAATACAAACAGTAATCGATCACAAAATCATGGATAATTTTCATAATGCCGGGGACACTTAACGGCATTCTAAGACTGAACTGAACACACTTACAGACTGTTTCCAGTTTGGCCATGATCAGTCGTAAATACCTAATTACATTCATAATCGCCTTACAGTTGTTAAGGGTGTCCCCTGCTTAAGGGGTTGTGAACAGTCTTACAAAAGCAAGAGCTTACAAAAGCTAAAGTAAACACTACATCAATACTGTAATGTTAGCAAAGATATAGAATAACACTAGAATAACACAAGACGCGTCACTCGTATTGTTTTGAATGGGGAAAAGTGCAATCCTCAATATGGCGGAATAAGCCCCGCCTTCTAAATAAGAGCCAATCGGCGATTGGTAAAGTCATCGCGTCACTGCAGCTGCTGTTAGAAGCTCTAGTTCCTATAGAAACAGTCAGACGTGCTTCCACTGCGCATGTGCTTAGCTTGATCCAGCCTGAAAAATTTCGTTTTCTGTCATGATTCGAGCATTTAGAAACAAAATTTATGAGACAGTTGTTGTCAGATTTCATTGGTGATTTCAGGTATGAAATTTAATGGTACGCTTGGCGGACAGTTTTGGAGAATTTGATGTTTTCCCATTCAAAAAGATAGGAGCTGCACTTGCAAGACCGAGAGGGGTCTCAAAGATGGCCACCGAGTGAAATGACTTGTGTTAAAGGGACTTTGATGCTCATTTCACATTTCACTCGGCGGCCATCTTTGAGACCCCTCTCTCGGTCATGCAAGTTAAAATGTATTTGATGTTAGTTAGCAGGCTAGCAGAGGCAAAGCTTTGCCCTTCGTTTACATCATAGCTATCATAGCAACTACATAAAACGTGTAATTGGAACTGTTAATAGACAACACAACTACAAATAATAAGACATACTTACAAGTTGTGATCCATAAACAACAGATTGTCCCGACAAAATAGGAATGGCTACGTCTTTTAGGAGAAGCTTTTGTGCGTATATAGCCTGCAATGTACTCTCTTCTGGAAGCTTTTCTCCGTTAAATGTGCAGCACACAGACAAACGTTGAGGTTATAATGTTCAGGAACAGTGTTAAAAATACATTTTAACCTCTCTTAAGTTCGACAGCCTTTGGACAAACTTTTACCAGGGTGTAAAAACAGCAACAACACTCTTCATTTTCTCTAGCGCAGCTCAGCCAGGCGTCGCCAACTTTTTTGCATATTCCGTGGGCGGAGATTATTTAAATGAGGAACATTATGACTTCATAAGGTCTGGAAAAATCGCGTTGTAGTCCGAACGAGCCGTTCGTTGCAGTTCTTGAAAAGTGGATTCTGTTAAATAAAATATCTTCCCTTTGGAGTGGACTTTGAGCTTTGTAACCTTGCAGATCTTATGCTCAAGCGGCAACATTACACACTAACTATAGTTGAAAAAGTGGAAAAGCACAATAGGACCCCTTTAAAGCCGGCTCCTCATAGCCCACCTGAGTGGCTGCGCTGAGTCTTGGCACTTCCACGGCCAGCATCCACTCCACTGGACCTCTGGGACTGCGGGCGGCTCACCTTGTCTTTGCTCTTCCAGTTTCCTGCAATAGCATCAGCAATCCACATGTCAGGCATGAGGGCAGTGACGGCAACACTGACCTTTATCAGTCGTCTTTGTTCCGTCAGTCAGCGGTGTTTGTCTAGATCTATTAATTCATTCAGAAATACCTTACAAATGCAATTCTGCCATCATTTACTCACCATCATGTCGTTCCAAACCCGTAAGACTTTCGTTCATCTTCCGATTACAAATTAAGATCTTTTTTCATGAAGTCTGAGAGCTTTCTCCTCCATTGACAGTCTACGCAACTACCACTTTGACGCTTCAAAAAGTTCAAAAAGAGATCGTAAAACTAATCCATATGAATAGAGCGGCTGAGTCCAAATTTTCTGAAGAGACTCGATCGCTTTATATGCTGAACAGATTTAATTTAGGCTTTTATTCACAAGTTGCTCATCAACTCATACATCAGTAGTGCTAAACGGAAACTCAATCATGTTCACTTGACGTGTGAAAACCAATGAGGTTTGATACTTGTCCTTGACAAACACCACGGACCATTTCACACATGCTACTGATGTCTGACTTTGTTTACCATTGACTACTTTGACGTCTCCGTTAGTTCAGGCATTGAGAAGATATACACACAGCACAGGCGATAACCTTGTGAGCCTCAACTTGGGCAGAGACAGGGTATTTAAAGGTCAAAGGTCAAGAACAGCACCTCAGTGTTACCAGCCCTTCAACACTGTTAGGCTTGTAGCTAAAATAGCTTGTGCAGTGTTCATTTACAGCCAACTTAAACAGCTTCGTTCTTCACTGCTGTGCGTGTTTAGAAGGGTCCTATTATATCCTTTTTCGAAGTCTTGATTTTGTTTTTGGGGTGTACTAGAATATGTTTTCATGCTTGATTGTTCAAAAAACGCATTCTTTTTCACATATTTTACATTATTACAGCTCCTCTCCCAAGTCTGGTTGAACGTGTCGTTTTCACTGAAGCCCCTCCTTCCGACATACGAATGTGCTGTGATTGGTCAGCTGGAACAGTGTGTTGTGATTCGCATCGGGAATTGTCACGCCCCTCCATAAGCGCGAGCTCTACTCAGATGTAAATATTAACAATGGCGTCAATTTCAAACCATTTCGAAACCGATTCAGACCCTGACAATGTTAACGAACGAGAGGATCGTGCAGAATTAAATCTGTTCATCAAATAAAGCGATCGAGTCTCTTCAGAAAATTTGGACTAAGCCGCTCAATTCATATGGATTAGTTTTACGATCTCTTTATGAACTTTTTGAAGAGTCAAAGTGGTAGTTGCGTAGCTGTCAATGGAGGGACAGAAATCTCTCAGATTTTATTAAAAAGATCTTCATTTGTGTTCTGAAGATGAACGAAAGTCTTATGCGTTTGGAACGAGTAATTAATGACAGAATTTTCATTTTTGGGTGAACAAACTCGTTAAGTCTAGTCCCAGACTAAACTGAATGTTTGAATTGTTTTAACTGAAAGCAACTAGACCTGCCATATATTAAAATATGTCCGTGCCATCGTGTTGTCTCAGGATGCACACCGGTAATGTTTTTTTCTTCTAAGGCACATTTATAAAAGCTACTTAAATGTCCTAATTTAACAAAGGCCTAATCCTGGCTTAATCTAAGCCCTGTTTGTAAAACCAGGCCTTGAGGTATAAGACAGTTAGGATGTCTTTTATGAGGAAATGAAATGCTTATCGCATGAAGCACTGATAATCATGTAACTGAATCAGAAACAACGGTATAATGATCTGTCTTAGAAGGTTTATATATGATTGTTCCTCTATAAATCTTCAAGAACAAGACTTCTGCTTTCTTGGGAAACAGACAAAACAACTTCTGACCTTAAAAACTGGACTTATAAATCATCTCTTTACTGCGTGACATGGACTAGCTGCCAAACCTTTGCTCGGTCAAGCATGCCATGGCTCATCTGCCAAGCAGGTGTCTTTCGTATGACTTTCAACCACCTTCCCTTGATTCAGTGACCCAATGAAGAGCAAAGATCGGAGACTAAATTTCCTCCAGGTCTGTTGTCACTTCCCAATGGTTTCTCATTGCAGCTCTGCAATTTAGCAAGGATACATAAAACCCCTTCCCCCATCCAAATCCAGTCCCAAGCCCTATTGCCCTCCGTTTACCCTTTCACCTCAATTCTGACTAAAATTACAACGCAACCAACTACTCTAAATCAAAGTTTCCGCAATCTTCTGTATATTTCTGTCTGATCCCGGGGCGCTCTTCTTCTCCCCCGCAGTCTAGACACAGTCTTCCGTTGCAAGATGAGCAAAAAGTGGGCCAAGCGCACAGATGGGTTCATGCTAAGATGTGTTACGTAACAAGCCGTGAGGTGCAGCATGATCAGGGCCCCCGTATTGAGTCTGCACATTGTCCCGAACACAACAGAAGCTTCTACCATCAATGAACAGTTTCCAACACAAGAATCAATCATTCACGCGCTCAACTGTTCTCATGTCAGTCCCAGATCTAGAAAGCTGGCATAAATGGCCATGGCGATGGGGATGGAATGAGATGCGAGGAAAAAGTAGATTTGCTTTTAGTTAAGTTTTGCGTTCCCTCAAGAAACTTTTGTGATGGAAATAATAGGAGGTGGGAGCAAAAATCTAACTCAGCAAAAAAAGAAACGTCCCTTTTTCACCAACACATGTAGATCGAAAGATCTGGAAAAAAAACCCCATACATTTACCCGCTCATAGACCTGGTTTTTTTTTTCAGATCTTTCGATCTAATGGACAAAATAAGCTCAAGCAATTTACATATGAACACGACAGGAGACGACAGAAAAACATGAACGCTGTGAGTGTGTGTTAGAAACCAGGAATGATTAGAGAACATTGTGCTCGGGACGTTTTTCATCTTAAAACCGAACTTGGGTCTCCAGCCGACAAAGTTTAAATCCCGTTTGGCTAGCGCACTCCCCATAATGTTCACGCATTAGCTCAGTAGGCGGAGAGTAGGCGGTCTTTTGTGGCTGTTCGAACACATTCGACCACATGAGCGTTTACACTACAAAAGCAATCCGGTCAAATGTGTTTTCAACTCCCTCTGGAAGTGGTCGAAAGTGGAAGAACAGGAGAAATAAACTCATACAGATTTGGAACAACATGTGTTGGTAAGTAAGTGATGACAGAAAGGGGTGAACTATCCCTTTAATGCATGCGCGCTTGTGTTTCAATGGTTTCACTTGGGCCAATGCAATGAAAACATGCCAAATTGTGCGGACATCATTTTTGGCCAAGCTTACATACAAAGCTCACACTCATTATTCCCAGCATACAATTCAATCAATTTAGTGGCTTTTAGTGAAAATGGCACATGCACAAAGCGTATTGAGCCAATGCTCAGGAGAACGGTAATGGTAATGTAATGAAAACCAATGAAATATTAATGACTGGTTACATTTTTCTTAATGTATGATTACTTTCCTTGAGCTTTTTGTTTGTACATTTGTGTAGCTGTAGTTTGAGCCTAATAATTTGGCAGTTAAAAACCTTAACCAAAGGTAGTGTTGTCTTTACCCCGAGGTAACATATTCCTTATATTTTGATGGTTTAATCGAACTTGAAGGGTCATTAAAACCAAATATAGTGTAAATATCCCCTCTGGCCACTAGTGTATGTTAAGGCTAGATGTTGTGCGATCTTGCCTTCTCGAGGAGAGATGGTGGGTAATCTTGTCTCGGAGAGCCTCACCGCTCTGCTGTTCCTTCGGCCCTTATAGACCTGTCCGTTCAAACCCATGATGTTCGCTTCTTCAGCCTGAAGGAACAGAGCTCACGGTTCATACACACACACAGTTCAGAATGATTGTGTGAGCGTCACCTGTCAGACCTGAGTGGGTGGTCCAGAGGACACGGGCCGACTCTCCTCGTCACTCTGGATCAGGTGTGTGATGTGCTGAATGCGGGTGTAGCGGCGGCTGGGATAGGTGAGGGTGTGACTGCCCCCGCAGCTACGGGCCAGGTAACTGTAATCCGCCATTTCTGGGATCCTCTCACTGAATACAACATTCAACTCTTAGACTACGTCACACTGTCAGTCCAAATCTGTTTAATTGTGTATCCGATTTGAATTATTGACTGTCCACATTGTGTATCACAACATTTCAGATCTGGTTTGCTCACGCCACAAGCACTGTGCACCGATCCTGGGTTACGCGTAAAAAAAAGTGAAGTATAATTTGGGCTTAATGAAGCAAAGGCAGAAATGTAGGAGGCTGATATGTGCGGCTTTATTCCGTGCTGCCATCTCCGATGAAATAGATTCACAGAAATGTGATTTGAATAGGATCTAAAACCACATAAATCGAATTCAGTCGTGAAACTCTAGAGGGCGCCGGCTGATCGGTCCTTTACATGCGATATGCAAGCAATCACATCACTACCGCATGGCACAAGCTGATTGGCCTCTGCTGACCCTGCAGCCAATGAGATTGCTTGCTCAACATTCAAATATCTTGCTTCAGCGTTTGCTGTAGTTCCTCTGAACCCCTCTACCTCCCCAGCTCCACCTGCCTATATCAGCTACGGGATTTATGTATGTGTATTTATGCAGCAACAGCAGGATATCTTACATGCTCACAGCAGTGTGTCTGTGTATCTATTAACAGTAGCAACATGGATATCAGATCTAGTCCGCAGAGACCAAATACATGAACATTGCCATGTTCATTAAGATGCTAAAACTATTTAGAGAGTTGTAGCTTGAAACGGATTTGTAAAAAATAAAAAAAATTTGTCATTCTCACTTGCTAAATATTATCAGATTCCAATCGGACATGCACAAAAATCGAATTTGGACTGACAGTATGAACAAGGCTTTAAAGATAAAGGGGTTTTCGCAGCAATGCCATCGAAGGACCATTTGGTTCCATAAAGAACCTTTCAGTGAACAGTTCTTAATTTAAAAAAAAAGAATCTTTTGTGAAATGGAAAGATTCTATGGCTGTTAAAGGTTCTTCATGGAACCTTAGATACCAATAAAGAACCTTTATTTTAGAGTGAAGATACACAGAACATGTACCAGAGTAACTACAGGAGAGTTTTAGACTGACGTCTACCTAAGGAACCTTGTCTCTGCGTGTCACGAGTCTAAAACTCACTGCTTGCTCAGGGTCCGGCTGCTCCTCTTTCCTGGGCCCGGGGTGGGCCGGTGGCGGGTCCGAGAGAGTTCTGGCAAACCCTGGCTGTAAGGGAGCTTGGGTGTCCTTGATGTAGGAAACTGACTGGGCTCTTGATCTATCTGCCTGCACATTAAAACATGTCTGCGCTCATCCTGTGCCAAACCTCTCTCAAAACAAGCTATTCTAAAGCTAGTACCTGGTTTCCGGCGGAGACAAATAAACAGCCAGTTCTCATTGATCAACTTATTAAGACTTTGAATTGCAACTGCTCATGTGGCGAGTATTTCATTGCTTAATTTCTATTTTATTTTACACTGGAAATAACTGCAAAATATAGCCTACCCCTAATAAAAAAAAAGTACCCTTCAAGGATACTACTATTAAATAAAGTATATTTTGCTAGTATACTTCTTGTAGTATGCATACTTATATAAATGTGCCAGTAGTATACTTGTAGTAGAAGTTTCGATTTAGGAATTCATTTTTAAACTTGAATTAAACCTATAAATGTACTTTTAGTATTTTTTATACACTACCAGTGGATTGATGCTAATGATTTAGTTATATAAAGATAAAGAGACTTGATCCTTTTGCTATTTTCCCTAGTGAAAAATAAATATCCTAAAATGTATTTTGAAATACATTTATTTTATGCAAAGTATAGTGCAAATACATTTACATATTTATCTACTTAATGTAAATATTGTACTTTTAGTGTACTAAATTGATATACTTAAAGTCTGCTAAATTGTCAAACTAATTTTGTGGTGAATGCATTTGAGTTATCCATAAATAGTGTTGAAGTTCAACTAGAGATATACTTAAGTATATTTGATTGTGCTTAAGTAGAACTATTGCAAGTATACATCAGGTACACTTTAAATATCTTTCATTTAAAGACTGATATTATACACAGATCATACTATCCTTACTAATAGTGCTATTAAAACACATTTTAGGCTTAATATTAAGAAATGTGCTGCAATAAATAAATAAGTGCTCCACATAAATTTTAATTATAATTACATCAGTAAGTCTCAAGCGATATGTCAGTAAATATGTTAATTGTAGTATACTTAGTATGAAATAAATGCATTTTACATGCATTTTGGTATAGTTTTCATTCCACAAGGGTCACTATAAACTTGATACAAAAATATGTTTTTCTTAAATATATCTTGATCAAAAGATTAAGTACAAGTACAGGCCAAATATACTTAGACTAGTCAAAATAGCACACTTAAGCACTTAAATATACTTAAGCACTTAAATTTTGTTAAGTACATCTCTGATAAGTACATACAAAGACTGAAAGTATACTCTTATTTAAAGTTTTAAAAAGTATACTAAAAGCACACACGAATATTTCTTATTTGTTGGGGAAGCTCTGAATTATTTAAAACCTAAGTTTCTGTGAAATGTTTTGCTAGGAAAGTGTACTTGTGTGCTTCTAGTGTACTACTTCTAAGTGTGTCCAAATGCGTTCTGTCATTTCCACGAATACCGTCCTCTAGAGTACAGGAGGCCGCTGTACAGATCGATGGGGTTCATGTCAAGTTTAGTGTGTCTAATCTGCAGAACGGATGAAGTATGTCTGTGTTTTGAGTCCCTCTTGTGGACAAGCAGTGGTAAGTGTGTGTGTGTGTGTGTGTGTCGGAGCGGTCTCACCTCCTGCAGTGCTGGCGCATCTGCTCCAGCTCGTACACAGAGTAGGGCCGGCTGGACCTGTGAGAGGGCAGTCCTGGGGCCGAGGGCAGGCTGGACATGTGCCTGCAAACATTCACAGGAATATGACAAGCAGGAACTATACTTATACAGGAACTTTTGAAATATCTATTTAAGTGATATTAAATTTAAGTGACAAGGTCTCAGAAAAGTAAATACCGACTCTCAATCACAATGTTGATTTTTTAATTACAACCATAAAGTAACATCTTGAATATACTTAGTATATTCACCATCTATATCATCTTAAAAATATATTGAACACATAGACATATTAATTCCATATGTGTGTATAGCAAAAATCTAACCTTTCATTGAAGTGAAAGAATTGAAAGTGGGGGGAAAATCACATGCTTTTCTCCAAAAACACGTTGGCCACAATTATTGGCACCCCTAGAAATTCTCATGAGTAAAATATCTCTGAAGTATATTAGCATTAATATTTACACTTTTTGTTAGCACCCCAGGGTGACTAGGAACATGAAGTTGTCTAGCTATGACTTCTTGTTTCACAGGAGTTTAAATATGAGGAAACACAAAGGCCAAATTCCCTTAATCATCCTTCACAATGAGTAATAGAAAGAATATAGTTCTGATGTGCAGCAAAAGATTGTTGAGCTTCACAAAATAGAAAGTGGCTGTAAGAAAATAGCTAAAGCATTGAAAAATCCCCATTTTGACCAATAATTAAGAAGTTCCAATCAACTAAAGATGTTGTGAATCTGCCAGGAAGAGGACGTGTGTCTATATTGCCTTAATGCACGCCGTTGAGGAGAGTTTGAGTGGCCAAAGACTCTTCAAGGATCACAGATGGAGAATTGCAGAGATTAGTTGAGTCATGGGGTCAGAAAGCCTAAAAATATATATCAAACAACCCCTACATCACCACATGTTGTTTGGGAGGGTTTCAAGACAAATGCTCCTCGCTCATCCAACAAACTCAGCATATTCAGTTGTCAGACATGACTGGAACTTCAAAAGGGACTGGATTCTGTGGTCAGATGAAGCTAAAAAAGCGCTTTTTGGCAGCAAATCCACCAGATGTGTTTGGTGCAAACAGGGATAAAAAGTACCCCATGCCTACGGTTAAATATACCGCTGGATCGTATATGTTGTGGGCCGATTTTTTTGCTGGACTTCTTGTTCAGAGACACGGTATCATGGATTCTAGAAAATACCAACAGATAAAAAATCAAAACCTGACCACTTCTGCTAGAAATCTTATAATGGGCTGTGGTCGGATCTTCCATCAGGACAACGATCCAAAACAAACATCAAAATCAACACAAAAATGTGTCACTGAGCACAAAATGAGCTTCTGCCATGACCGTCCCAGTCCCAGACCTGACCCCTATAGAAGATGAGTGTGTTGAACTGGAGAGGAGAAGCTCAAACATGAACTTGTGAATCTGCAAGATCTGGAGATTCTGTATGGAGGAACGGTCTCTGATCTCCAAACTCATCCGGCATTATAGGAGAAAACTGTTATCTTGGGGAAAGGAGGTTGCAAAAAGTATTTAATAACAGGGAGCCAATAATTGTGGCCAGCATGTTTTGGAGAAAAGCATTTATTTCATAATGTGATTTCCCCCCCACTTTCAATTCTTTTACTTCAGTGAAAGGTTAGATTTTTGTGAATTTTTTTAATGAAAGTATTTTGAATAGAATATATATATGATCATATTTACCAGGTGGGCCATTAATTCTGACCACAACTGTATGTATGTATATATATATACACTCACCCAAAGGATTATTGGGAACACCTGTTCAATTTCTCATTAATGCAATTATCTAATCAACCAATCACATGGCAGTTGCTTCAATGCTTTTAGGGGTGTGGTCCTGGTCAAGACAATCTCCTGAACTCCAAACTGAATGTCAGAATGGGAAAGAAAGGTGATTTAAGCAATTTTGAGCGTGGCATGGTTGTTGGTGCCAGACGGGCCGGTCTGAGTATTTCACAATCTGCTCAGTTACTGGGATTTTCATGCACAACCATTTCTAGGGTTTACAAAGAATGGTGTGAAAAGGGAAAAACATCCAGTATGCGGCAGTCCTGTGGGCGAAAATGCCTTGTTGATGCTAGAGGTCTGAGGAGAATGGGCCGACTGATTCAAGCTGATAGAAGAGCAACAGTGACTGAAATAACCACTCGTTACAACCGAGGTATGCAGCAAAGCATTTGTGAAGCCACAACACACACAACCTTGAGGCGGATGGGCTACAACAGCAGAAGACCCCACCGGGTACCACTCATCTCCACTACAAATAGGAAAAAGAGGCTACACTTTGCAAGAGCTCACCAAAATTGGACAGTTGAAGACTGGAAAAATGTTGCCTGGTCTGATGAGTCTCGATTTCTGTTGAGACATTCAGATGGTAGAGTCAGAATTTGGCGTAAACAGAATGAGAACATGGATCCATCATGCCTTGTTACCACTGTGCAGGATGGTGGTGGTGGTGTAATGGTGTGGGGGATGTTTTCTTGCCACACTTTAGGCCCCTTAGTGCCAATTGGGCATCGTTTAAATGCCACGGCCTACCTGAGCATTGTTTCTGACCATGTCCATCCCTTTATGGCCACCATGTACCCATCGCCTGATGGCTACTTCCAGCAGGATAATGCACCATGTCACAAAGCTCGAATCATTTCAAATTGGTTTCTTGAACATGACAATGAGTTCACTGTACTAAAATGGCCTCCACAGTCACCAGATCTCAACCCAATAGAGCATCTTTGGGATGTGGTGGAACGGGAGCTTCGTGCCCTGGATGTGCATCCCACAAATCTCCATCAACTGCAAGATGCTATCCTATCAATATGGCCCAACATTTCTAAAGAATGCTTTCAGCACCTTGTTGAATCAATGCCACGTAGAATTAAGGCAGTTCTGAAGGCGAAAGGGGGTCAAACACAGTATTAGTATGGTGTTCCTAATAATCCTTTAGGTGAGTGTATATATATATACACTCACCGGCCACTTTATTAGGTACCCCATGCTAGTAACGGGTTGGACCCCCTTTTGCCTTCAGAACTGCCTCAATTCTTCGTGGCATAGATTCAACAAGGTGCTGGAAGCATTCCTCAGGGAGTTTGGACCATATTGACATGATGGCATCACACAGTTGCCGCAGATTTGTCGGCTGCACATCCATGATGCGAATCTCCCGTTCCACCACATCCCAAAGATGCTCTATTGGGTTGAGATCTGGTGACTGTGGAGGCCATTTTAGTACAGTGAACTCATTGTCATGTTCAAGAAACCAATTTGAAATGATTAGAGCTTTGTGACATGGTGGAAGTAGCCATCAGAGGATGAGTACATGGTGGCCATAAAGGGATGGACATGGTCAGAAACAATGCTCAGGTAGGCCGTGGCATTTAAACGATGCCCAATTGGCACTAAGGGGCCTAAAGTGTGCCAGGAAAACATCCCCCACACCATTACAGCACCACCACCAGCCTGCACAGTGGTAACAAGGCATGATGGTTCCATGTTCTCATTCTGTTTACGCCAAATTCTGACTCTAACATCTGAATGTCTCAACAGAAATCGAGACTCATCAGACCAGGCAACATTTTTCCAGTCTTCAACTGTTCAATTTTGGTGAGCTCTTGCAAATTGTAGCCTCTTTTTCCTATTTGTAGTGGAGATGAGTGGTACCCGGTGGAGTCTTCTGCTGTTGTAGCCCATCCGCCTCAAGGTTGTGCGTGTTGTGGCTTCACAAATGCTTTGCTGCATACCTCGGTTGTAACGAGTGGTTATTTCAGTCACTGTTGCCCTTCTATCAGCTCGAACCAGTCTGGCCATTCTCCTCTGACCTCTGGCATCAACAAGGCATTTCCGCCCACAGAACTGCCGCTCACTGGATGTTTTTTCTTTTTCGGACCATTCTCTGTAAACCCTAGAGATGGTTGTGCGTGAAAATCCCAGTAGATTAGCAGTTTCTGAAATACTCAGACCAGCCCTTCTGGCACCAACAATCATGCCACGTTCAAAGTCACTCAAATCAACTTTCTTCCCCATACTGATGCTCGGTTTGAACTGCAGGAGATTGTCTTGACCATGTCTACATGCCTAAATGCACTGAGTTGCCGCCATGTGATTGGCTGCTTAGAAATTAAGTGTTAACGAGCAGTTGGACAGGTGTACCTAATAAAGTGGCCGGTGAGTGTATATATATTAAACAAAAACGTACTGACCTTGATAAACAGTATTGATGGTCTACATGGGTTACGATTTGTTATTTTTTGTTGTTGTCACAGTGTTGAGTGTAAGGAATTTTACTAAGTAATTAATTCCTGTAATTTACTTTTCCTTTGATAAAGAATTTTTTCTGTATTTTAATTACAGTTACTTCTGATGTAATTGCATTAAATACTGTATAGACTATACAACAATTCTATATAAAACAATAGTAACATCAAAATGTAACTTCTAATGTTGAAATGTATGTTTTTAATAAACCCTTTACACACTTTGGTCAGTGCAAGAATAATTTATGCAGTTTTAAATTATTTATTTGAAAGAATGAAAAGAGTCTATCCTTGTTTTGTTCAACTGGTCGAGGTTGAAGGGGGATTTGGAAAGTAATTAGTAATGCAATACTTTATAGAGAGAATAATTACTACAGTAATCTAATTACACTGTTGAAGATGTCATTAGTAGCCAGTAATTCATTTCTTTTTTTTTTTGTCATAACAACAAAATCCCTGTATTTTGGTAACATCACATTGACTTGAATAATAACTCAGCCCAAATTTGCTTTACTCAAGACAATATACATTTTATTTATTGATTAATGCTTTTATTTTAATAATTGTATTTATTATTACATATTTATTTTAATTCGGAAAATGAAACAATGTCATTGTAGAGGAGGTGTATTCAAGTCATTGTCTGTATGAACAATTTCATATATTTTTAAATAACTCCTTTTTAATGAATGAATTGTGAAAAAAACAAGGTGTGTCGTGCGTGTCATGTCAGTTGTCCTGTATAATAAGTACGTACTGTCCTGGTGTCATCATTTCCACCGGACGATCGCAGGATATGCAGTGAAACCGGGCCACTAATTGTCTTTGACGAAGAGGAAAAGACACAAAGACAGTGAAGGTTTGTTTCCATACAAGCATCATCATCATGTTCGTCAAATGGCGGTTATTCAGATACTGACTGGCTGAACATTTCAGAAACATATACAAGAAAAAGCCTTAGAAGTCTTATAAAAAGTGAATCTGATCGCTCACTTCCTGAGTCCGGCGGCGTCGTCCTGCTCGGGGAGCGACTGTGTCTGCAGATTCTTGTGGATGTTCCTCCAGCGATCATCCAGCTGTTTCTTCAGAGGATCCAGCTCAATCCGGTTCAACTAAAGCCCAAATCATACATGTTACAGAAAATACTTGTTTCTATCCAACAACATAAGATTTTTTAGGTCTTTAAGATTTGCCAAGATTAACCCTCTGGTGACCCTCAGTCATTTTCAGTCATTTTGGGGGTTTTTTTCAGAATTTTTTACTTCATCGGAATGGTAAAACTTTTTGGCACTTGATATGCGAACCCACAAAAAAATCATGGACATGATTCGAAAAGGGTAAATGGTTCTGAAATTTTTTTTTTATCAAAACGACGGCATTGGAAATGAATGGGAAATGAATTTCATCTAGTGAAGACGTGTGGTACTGCGGCCAAACAAAATCTGACTGAAACTCATTTATTGAGATATGAAGCTCAAATGTGAAACGCACTTGTTTAGATTTAAGGCTTTGATATTCTGGCAGTTTAACAGTTTTTTTGTTTTTTTTGAGTAAAACACGTTTTGTAAAATATGTAAATATTTCATATAAATATTGAAAATAGTATTTTTGTGCATTTTTCATAACAATAAACAAACTTCTATAACTTTTTTTAAGTTCATTTTTTAACTTTTTTCACTTCAGCAATAATCTGCCGAGCGACGTCTTTGAAAAGAGATCAAACTTCAGATTTACGACTGAAGTTCAGATTTAAGTTGGAAATAAAATTTTCAGGTCTACATAAATATAATTTGGTACCATAAAATTCCCTAAAAGTACAAAATATTAAATAAAAAAACATTATCGAATTAAAATATAGCCCATTCATTTCACAATATATATATTTTTTTATAATTTTGTGAGTAAAAAAATGAAATAAAATAAAACCGTGCAATTGGTTGAATCTCACAAAAACATATTCAGGTTTTCATCTCAAAATACAAATAGCACAAGTCATTTTAACTGATTATTTTAAAATATTATTAAAATAGTAGTTAAAGACCCTCAATCTAAAGTCGAAAGCCAAAACGAGAAATGATGCCTATTTTAGGATGCATTGTGACATTACAATCCAGGCAATCAAGCACATTTCCCCCAAATGCTCATTACTGTAATGGGAAATATGAACATAATACCACACTTAACTTATAGAAAAAAAGCTGTTATATTAACGTCAAATTGAGAACAATCCTATCAGTGAGTGATTTAAGACGTACAGGTTCCTAACAGTGAGATAGTTAATGACTTTAAGATAGTCTTGTGCCAACAGCCCTGCTTCTGTCCATCCTTCTCTCACCTTGCAGTCCATTTCAGTGGAGATCTTCTCGATGAGCTTGTTCCAGTCCTTCTCCTGCCCGCTGATCTTCCCGAGCAGCTCCTGTAACATGTTATTGAGCTGCTCGATCATGCTGTCGAACTGCATGCGGCTCACCTTGCTCTCCAGAGCCCGTTTGTCTGCTTTCTGAGGAGAAAAGAGATGACGGCCACTGACTGAGAGTGTCCCATGGGGGGACCACACAGGGTTGATGGGCTTGAAATATTAATGAACTGTATAAAGACACAACTCACAATTTCAATCTTCATCTCCAACAGTTCCTTGTCAGCCTTTTTGTCGTCCAGTTCCTCCAAAACCTTGTACAGACGCTGGAAAAGCCACAACTTGAGTAGATGCGCTTCATACAGGAAGTAAATCATCATGCATTTCACATATATAACTGCGTTTTGTAAGGGGTTGAGTTGGGCATGAGTGTAATAATTATAACTAGATTAATTTAAGTACAAGTTAAGTAAACAGGAAGTCCCAACCATGGCATGTGTCTCAGTGCAAGTACTTTTTACTAGGGATGCACCGATATGAAAACTTTGGCCGATACCGATAACCGATAATTCTTATACTTGAAAGCCGATAACCGATATATATTGGCCAATAAATCTAAGTTATTTTTATAATTTTTGAAAGCCTGATTACAAAACTAAAAGTCTCACCATTAAAATTCATATCCCAAGCACACAATAATAATGATGTTCTCATTATAATTATGTAGCCTGTATGGTAGACTTGCACTGAACTGTGTTTTCCTTTTTTGAAGTGATTCCAATCATATTTCAAGCATAATTCAAAAACACCACGGCGAACAGTGCGCATCTGAAGCGTCTCAGCTGAAGGAAATAATCCATTATATATTGGCTTTAATATATCGGTTTAATATCATTTTCTTATCAGGGCGATAACATTAAAAATGAACATATGGACACACAAAGGTTTCCATTTACAATGTGTTTTGCAGAGTTGAGCAATGCAGCCAATCACAAACATATCTGTTGATTTCTTGAACGCAATGGCCAATCAATCAGAGGTGTTTAAGTTAGATTCACAACTCTAAACAGTGCTGAGTTCTGCTCGCTCGCAAATCCCCTGGTTATAAGTTAATTTACAACAAACAAAGTGTAGACATAATGTAGGCTAAGTAAGAGATTCATTGTGCAGTCAATTTCATTGATTATAATGGAACTTTGATTGCAATGAACTGAGAAGAGTGACAACTTTTTAGTGATTATAAAGGGGGGGCTCTTTGCACACTTTCTAGGCGATGTATAATCCATTTTAAATTTGAATAAAACTTTTGTTTTGCTGCATTAGGTGAGGCAATGTTATTCATTATTTGAATGGGCTGTCATGCCAAATCCTGCCTACAATACACTTTATTTTCTGTTGTAATTATAGTGGCTTGTGAACATAGATAGTCACTTTAATAACAAATAATTTATCGGGAGTGTTTATGCTGGGACGTGTAGGTGTCACGTAACTTGAAACTATTTCAAGAAATTCTATATAAATGTGTTTTTAAAGAATTAATCCCCCGCCGCCATGGTTGATGTGCCTATGATGCCTTAAAATATTGCCTATAGTAGCTCACTAGGTTTTGAATAATAATCTTTTTTTTTTAAATATTAAAAATATATATATATATTTTAAAAATATTTTTTCATGCTCCAAAAGAAGTGCACTTATCTTGATGTGTTGACTAACATACTAAAGCACATGTAAAGTACTTGATTATAATTAAAACTGTAGTGTGTTATTTATTATTACATTTAAAGTTAATATACTTTAAATTTAAATTAGTGCTGGGCAATGATTAATCGCACCCAAAATAAAAGTGTGTGTACTGTGTATAATTATTTTGTATATAAATACACATACATGCATGTATATATTTAAGAAAAATGTGTTATTTATATATAAAATATTTATATAAATTTTTTTTTATAAATATACAGCATATATATGCAAATATTTCTTAAATATATACGCATATGTGTGTATTTATATATATTTATATATATTTAAAATAATTATACAAAGTACACACACATATATTATGTAAACACAAGCTTTTATTTTGGATGCGATTAATCATTGCACAGCACTAATTTAAATATAATACATTTTCATTTAATTGCAATTAGGATGCAATTAAGTGTCTTGCAACATTACATTTAGTTCACACTTAAGTATGTAATTTCCGTAAAAGGATTTTTTTTTTTTTAAGTATACGCTAAAGTGTACTTCTTTTTCAAGAGGGCAATAATTTAATATTACTGCGTTACTAAAATAAGCAACTGAATCTGAACAGTAAATGCCCCAGTTTCTCGATGAACACAAGCTGTGCTGCTCTCACTCACGTCGATGTGGATCTGTTTCTCGCTGTGTTCCTCCATCAGGCGTCTGGATGTGCTGTGGAGTCTCTCGCTGTCGGCCTGCAGCTGCAGTAACACTCCCTCCACATCGCTCGCCACATCAGTGCTCTGCAGCCAAACACACATTTCACAACATCACACACACACAGAGGACATTATCACCGATCTGTCGGAGCTCGGGAGACTGCTTCATTTCAGTTTCAACATAGTGTCGGCCCAGATCCGGCCCACATCTGGGCCGTGTGGAAGCCACGAGTACCAGACGTGGGCCGGATCTGGGCCGACACTATGTTGCTCTCTGGGTTGCAACTTTGTCTCAAATGTTTCTTAAAATGTCTTGAGAAGACTAAATATAGACTCTTTTCATCTTGGTTTAATCTCTGTCCCTGTCTGTCATGTACCTTAATCCTGTCCCGGAGTTCCTGGTTCTTGATGTGAGTGGTCTTGTCCTCCGGTGGTTTGCAGTAACTCTTGGGCAACTGACTGACCTCCTGGTTTAGATCGTGACCTTCTTTCTGCTGTTGACCCTGATCCTGACCTGAACTCTCATCCTGACCTGATCTCTGAACCTGACCTGAACTCTCATCTTGACCTGAACTCTGAACCTGACCTGAACTCTCATCCTGACCTGAACTCTTACCCTGACCTGAACTCTGAACCTGACCTGAACTCTCATCCTGACCTGAACTCTTACCCTGACCTGATCTCTGAACCTGACCTGAACTCTGAACCTGACCTGAACTCTGAACCTGATCCTGGCCTGAGCTTTGGACATGTGTCGCTGCTTTGCTGAACTCCACTGCCTCCTGCTGTTGACTTTTCGAGAGTGGAGAGGATGAGGAGGACATCACATCCTCAATCATAACCCTGAGGCTGTTTAACTACAGGTGAACCGTAAAGAAAAAAACGAAAATAATGTTAAGGAAAAATAATAACCCAATGTTAGGGTATTAAAACAACAGGGCTGGGCGGTATATAGGTTATTGCGAATTATTAGTAATATTATAATGGTGTTTGTGTTTGATATATGGCCCAGCCCTATGGATGGAGGAGTTCTGTATGTCTGACCTGCTCTTGTATGTGTCTGTCTTGGCTGCTTCTCTCTTCCACTCTGTCACTCTTCTCTCTCATCAGAACCTGCACTTTCTCATCCAGCTTCAGCACTGCAATCCTGTATGAGTGTGTGTGATGTACAAAGGGCTCAAAATGGTCACCAGTGAAAGGAAATTGCACTTGCTTTTCTAATGTAATCAGGTCCAGATTCATGCACTTCTGCAGTGCAAAAAACAAGTGGGATGAGTTTCTCCAGAAAGTTGAGGAGAAAATTGATTCTGATTTAGCATCATTATGTCCAGATTCTGCCAGCAATGAGAATGTCCTCACTAAGTGAGAAAGTAAGAAAACATCTAAAAAAATGTATAATTGTACAGTGGATATAAAAAGACAACAACAAAAGAATTGGACCTTCAATGTAAAAATAACCAAAGCAATGACATATTTCAGAGAAAATAATAAACATAAAAACTGCATAAGTGTACACACCCCTGAACTAATACTTAAGCACCCTTTGATTTTATTTCAGGTGCGCACACTTATGCACTTAGGTTATTTTAAAGTGCCCCTATTATGCTTTTTCGGAAATATTATATTTCATGTAGTGTGAAATATAGCTGTTTGTGAATGTAAAAGGTCTGTAAAGTTTCAAGGATCAAAGTGCAGATAAATGGAGTTATGGACTCCCAAAAGAATTAAGTTGTCAGTAATTCAGTCACAACAGACTGGGCTATCTGACCAATCAGAGCAGAGTAGACCAATCACAACTGACTGGGCCATCTGACCAATCAGAGCAGAATAGACCAATCACAACAGAGTGGGCCATCTGACCAATCAGAGTAGAGTAGATCAATCAAAACATACTGGGCCATCTGACCAATCAGAGTAGAGTAGATCAATCAAAACATACTGGGCCATCTGACCAATCAGAGTAGAGTAGATCAATCACAACAGAGTGGGCCATCTGACCAATCAGAGCAGAGTAGACCAATCACAACAGACTGGGTCATCTGACCAATCAGAGCAGAATAGACCAATCACAACAGAGTGGGCCATCTGACCAATCAGAGTAGAGTAGATCAATCAAAACATACTGGGCCATCTGACCAATCAGAGTAGAGTAGATCAATCAAAACATACTGGGCCATCTGACCAATCAGAGTAGAGTAGATCAATCACAACAGAGTGGGCCATCTGACCAATCAGAGCAGAGTAGACCAATCAAAACAGACTGGGCAATCTGACCAATCAGAGCAGAGTAGACCAATCACAACAGACTGGGTCACTTGACCAATCAGAGCAGAGTAGACCAATCACAACAGACTGGGCCATCTGACCAATCAGAGCAGAGTAGACCAATCACAACAGACTGGGCCATCTGACCAATCAGAGCAGAGTAGACCAATCACAACAGACTGAGCCATCTGACCAATCAGAGTAGAGTAGACCAATCACAACAGACTGGGTCACTTGACCAATCAGAGCAGAGTAGACCAATCACAACAGACTGGGCCATCTGACCAATCAGAGCAGAGTAGACCAATCACAACAGACTGGGTCACCTGACCAATCAGAGTAGAGTAGACCAATCACAACAGACTGGGCCATCTGACCAATCAGAGCAGAGTAGACCAATCACAACAGACTGGGCCATCTGACCAATCAGAGCAGAGTAGATCAATCACAACAGAGTGGGCCATCTGACCAATCAGAGTAGAGTAGATCAATCACAACAGAGTGGGCCATCTGACCAATCAGAGCAGAGTAGACCAATCAAAACAGACTGGGCCATCTGACCAATCAGAGCAGAGTAGACCAATCAAAACAGACTGGGCCATCTGACCAATCAGAGCAGAGTAGACCAATCACAACAGACTGGGTCACTTGACCAATCAGAGCAGAGTAGACCAATCACAACAGACTGGGCCATCTGACCAATCAGAGCAGAGTAGACCAATCACAACAGACTGGGTCATCTGACCAATCAGAGCAGAGTAGACCAATCACAACAGACTGGGCCATCTGACCAATCAGAGTAGAGTAGACCAATCACAACAGACTGGGCCATCTGACCAATCAGAGCAGAGTAGGCTCAAGGAAAGGAGGGGTTTAGAGAGACTTAATTCTTTATCGACCGTTTCAGACATCATGAGAATGTTTATTATGATAAAATTAAAGTGTAATGCATGTAACCCCTAAATCAAGAGCCTTTAAAATAGCATAATAGGGGCACTTTAAGTTTCTGTTTTTATCTTTTTTCTCTGAAATGTCACTTTGGTTTTTAATGGCATTGCATAGGTTATACATTTTTACATTAAAAGTTTTACATTAAACAAAAGTTCTGATATGATTTATCTAAAATGTTTCATTTTATGACAAACACCATCTGTTTTAACAGGGGTGTGTACTTTCTATATCCACTGTATATCTGCACATCTTGTTTCTGACACTGCACTCTCATTACTACAACTGACGCTACATGGTTTAATGACCAATTCTGACCACTAAATGCAAAAACTGATGCCATGTGAAATTGTGGGACATGGTTTGTCCCATGTCTCTGGTTAATCACTAGTACCTGATGTGGGACGTCTGCAGGGTCAGATGCTCTATCTGTGAGGCGTCTGTGTCCTGATCGCTGGCTGAACCTGTGCCCCGTCCACAAGAGTCTGAGCTCATGTTCATCAACACACTCTCCACCTCTGACACCTACAGGAGTCATCTACACTGTCACATGCTGCTTCTGCGAGTGTGTGTGTGTGTGTGTGTGTGGCCTGTTAAACCCTACGACCTTATGGGGACAAAACGTCCCTAAAAGGATGGCAATACCAGAAAACGTTCGACACATTGTGGGGACATTTTTTAGTCCCCATGAGGAAAAAACCTTGTAAGTTACACTAAATGTTTTTTGAAAATATAAAAATGCAGAAAGTTTACTGTGATGAGTAGGTTTAGGGTTAGGGGAAAGAATATACAGTTTGTACAGTATAAACATAATTATGTCTATGGAAAGTCAACATAATTATATAAAACAAGTTTGAGTGTGAGGGTACGTTTACACTGCGATAAGTTTTCCGCGTGCAGACGCTTACATTGTCAAAACGATCCCCATTCACACAGATCCGCGAAAACGAGTAAAAACGCTGTATTCTGCTGCCAGACCAGTAGATGGCGATGATACACTATAGACTGAACACGTAATACCCATGTGCGTGACGTCATCGTCCTCAGAGATTTTTGAGTTTTTGTTGTTTACATGGAGACCGTTTTCAAAAACTTGCATTTTGAAACCCGATTTTTAAAAGTTTGCATTTTCAGGAACCCAAAACGCTGTTGTCGTGTAAATGAACGGCCAAAACGCATAAAAATGTTTATGTTTTTAGTTAAAAACGGTGTCGTGCAAACAGCTCCAGAGTTTGACCTACATAAAATTGATGAAAAATACTTTCCCAGAAGTTGATAAATCCGACAAAACCATGGGTTGTGTGTCATTCAGAATTGAATTGAGTGAACCATTTAAATTTCCAGAATTTAAAATGAGGTGGAAAACAACAATTCGGAACAGAACTTTAACAAATTGTCTAAATCATATTTGGAAATGCCATCTATAAAATTGGTTTTCCATTTCCACAACTGTACAAAAGTTTGGGGTGGGGAAATGTTTAAAATGTTTTTGGAAAAAAGAGCATTTTTTGTAAAAAAAAAAAAAAAAAATACTGTAAAAATAATAATATTGTAAAATATTAATTTTCCGCGAAAAACATCCTGACGGGTCTAAAATATAAACACTTATAGATAGACATCAACATAGTGTCGGCCCAGATCCGGGGTCGACAGGATCTGGTCCGACACCATACGCATGTACCAGATGTGGCCCGGATCTGGGCCGACACCATGTTGATGTCTGGGTTACCATAGTGAAAGACAAAAACATATTTTGGAGGAAGGATTGATGATGTATTGACTCATTATTTAAATGTTGTTACATAGTGTACCTTCAAATATATTCTCCTATCCCAGTTAGATTGATTGCGCTGAAAAGTGTACAGTGTGTCATTGTGGCTCAATCAATACATTGCTCTGTTTGTTTGAGCATCTCGACAATGGTTGCTCAGTCACCGGGATGAGTTTCGGCTGTTTGACTGACACAAATGACACACTTCACCTTTTACAACAATAGAAGTCTAGGGGAAGTTCTGTTTAGATAATTACATAAACTGTAACGATGAAAACAAACAGCCTTCAGAGGAACTTTGACTATCATATAATCTGATAACCCTAAAATGTGTTTAAAAGAGAGGGTGAGAGGAAAGGTTAGGGTGTAGTATTCATAATTAGTTTGATTGTTTTCTCTCATACCTTCTCTTTATCTTCTAGAAGACTGTCCACAAGAGTCCTCAGATGATTCAGCTGCTCTGGCACATGGTCAGGAATCTGCCGCTCTCCTGCAGACATCACGGGAAATGTCAAACAAAATGTCAGAGACATACTTACACAAGCATATTAACAAAAAGTAACTTGCCTGTGAATAAAAATTGGGACCCACTTCATATTAAGTGTTACATTAATAATTTGATACAATGCACTTATTGTGTACATACATGTTTTTACATTGACCTCGTATTTATTAAAAATACCTGCATGTAATTCATTTCTGTAATCACATCTATAATTACACTGTCAACCTGTCAATATTTGATTGATTTGCAGGTGTAAAATGCAGATGAAGGCACCCGTAATGCCCATTTTATATTAAAGGGGCTTTATATAGAGTTCAGAAACCCTTGTCATTAGCGACACCTGTGGCTTCTAAGTGAAAAGTCAATCGTTTTTATTATTGTTGTTTTGGACCCCATTGTCTTCCATTGAATGGGAAAAACTGTTTTTAAAAAATATTGTTTTCCATAGATAAAGAAAGCCATTCAGGTTGGGAATGACATGATGGTGAGTAAATAATGACAGAACTGTCCCCTTAATCCCAGACAGCAATGTAGTGTCGGCCCAGGTCCGGATTCCACGTGTACCAGATGTGGGCCGGATCTGGGCCGACACTTTGTTACTGTCTGGGATAAAACTTGTTTTAACAACGGCATCTTTTCAAGCAATACGCCTCTTTGTGTGGTCACCATGAATTATCAATGTGATTAGAATTATTAATGAATAATAGAAATAAAGCAGGATGTTTTCGGTTGAGACCCTGCTGCCCACTATGCAAAAGGATGTCCAAAAGACGTCTTTTCAACGTCTTTGTCACAAAAGTCGGACATTGAAAATACGTCCACTGAGGGGCCAGAATGAAAGTTTTTATGACGTCTTTTTGTGACGTGTTCTGCACGTCTGATATAGACGTTCATCGAACCTTCGTACAAGTTTAAAAACTAGTTCAAATGTGGCCATTGTGGACATATTTTCAACATCATTTATGGTCTCATTTAGACAATTTATACTGTTTCTGGACCAAATAAACACTCTCAGGATGCATTAAATTAAAACTCATGTTTATTTCAATGTAATTTCCTTAGATGAGGTTTAGATGTTGATATTTGTTTAATTTTAAGTCACCGTTGTGGTGATCAGTGTTTGCTTTAGTTGGGCTCTTGGTCCCAGTTCTTCTTACTTTAGCTTTTCTTTGGCTGTCGTAGCTGTGTTTGTAAAATACAATGGTTATGCCAGAGAAAGCCAAGATCAGCAAGTAAAATCGGCTGTCATTAGCTCCTTGTTGATGATGACAAAATCAAAGCAAGCATTTAATGTTGTGTTTAGACTTTTGTTTTCATTCCTGGCATATATAACCATTAATCTTGTTGAACTGCATTATTTGGGCTAGTAGCATTACAATTTTCACTTATTTGAAGGTGAATAAAAGCATGTTTACACAATGTTTTGAGAAAATGCATCATATAGTCACACACAGACATAAAGATTTTGCATATGATTCACAACAATGGTGACAATAATAAAAAAGCTTCATGCTGCAATGCATGATGGGTAGCTTTCATAGTACAAAACATCCTTGATTCCCAAGCTGTATTTTTTATTTAGTTGTCACCATTGTTGATAATCATATCCAAAATCTTTATGTCTGTGTGTGACTATGTGATATATTTTTTCAAAATAGTGTGTATACATGATGCTTTTTATTCACCTTCAAATAAGTGATCATTTTGATGCTAATGGCCCAAACAATGCAGGTCCACAACATTGATGGTTATAAATGCCAGACATAAAGACAAAAGTCTAAACACAACGTTAAATGCTCACTTTGTGTTGATTATGTCATCATCAGTAAGGAGCTGATAACAGCCAATTTTACCTTTTCTTGGCTTACTCTCCCATAACAAGGGTATTATACAAACACACAGTTACAACAGCCAAAGAAAAGCTAAAGTAACAAGAACTGGGACCAAGAGACCAACTAAAGCAAACACTGATCACCACAATGGTGATTTAAAATTAAACAAATAACTTCTAAGCCTCATCTAAACAATGTAAGGAAATTACATTGAAATAAACATGAGTCTTAATTTAATGCGTCCTGAGTGTTTATTTGGTCCAGAAACAGTATAAATTGTCTAAATGAGACCATAAATGATGTTGAAAACATGTCCACAATGGCCACATTTGAACTAGTTTTTAAACTTGTACGAAGGTTCGATGAACGTCTATATCGGACGTGCAGAACACGTCACAAAAAGACGTCATAAAAACTTTCATTCTGGCCCCTCAGTGGACATCTTTTCAACGTCCGACTTTTGTGCCAAAGACGTTGAAAAGACGTCTTTTGGACATCCTTTTGCTTAGTGGGCTGTGTATGCCGTACCCATTGCAGTGAGGAGATCCTGCAGATGTTGAAGCTGGGTCCGATCAGCCTTGTTTGCTTCCAGCTGTCCCACACGGGTCTCCAGACTCTCGTGCCTGTCTCTCAGTCTGCCCACCTCCTTCAGCGCCTCTACGGTCTCCGGGTAGCGCTCGGCCCCAACGCTGACCCGGGACAGTGGGCGGCCGGTCGCAGCCTCGTCAGACGGGGACCGATGTGGAGGAGAGAGATCTACACCAGCTCTGTCATCCTTGATCGGGCTACCAAGGTTCAAAGGGAGGACGGGTACGCTGTCTTTAGCGGCGGAGACTGTGTCCTGCAACCCCTGGGAACGCAAGAGGGAATGTCATTTACACAGTTCATGCCACCTGAGGCTGAGATGAATGTCTTCGTTTTTTGGCCTCAGTTTCTGTTTGTAGATGTTGGTTATGCATTTACATTTAGCAAATCATTCATTGAGGTCAATGTTTGCCTCAACTGCAGCTGCCGCCTGCTCTGACACAACAATGACTGTGATAAGAACCTGTGAGATTTAGGATGGTTGTGAAAGGTTACTGGCTCCTGAAAGCTACAGGACACACTAAATTGACTTCCCGCAGTGTATTGAGTGATTACGGCGGGACGTGCCTCCTGGATCTTCTGCCTCTCGCCGATGAGCGCCGCCCGCATCTCGTCCCACGTGACGCACCGTGTGAGCTCCTCTGGAACAGGGTACTGGGCCATCTTGTCCTTCAGCTCTTTCTGAGAGAGAGGAAAAATGTAATTCGGCATTTTCGAAATAAACAAAACACAATCATTCTCTGACGACACAAAGTCCTTGTTATTGATTCAGCAATCAAGACATATCTTGATCATTTTAGAGGAACAGTTACCCTAAAGGCCCTTTCACACCGGACGCGTAACGAAAAAGCGAAACGGAAAAGCGAATAGTTCGCGTGAGAATAGTTCGCGTCAAAACCATTCACATCAGCCGCGACGCGAATTTGCGACGTTCAGAACTTCAACATTCCAAAACTTTCGCGCCGACAGCTGAGAAAACACGGACACTTCATCCATCATCATCATCATCATCATCATCCAGTGAAGACGAGCTTTTCGTTTTCTTTAAAAGACAGAAAAGAAGGTTTTGTGTGCACCCAATCTTAAAGAACAGAGAGTCTGAAGGGGAGTATGCTAATCTTGTAAAGTAGCTAAAACTTTGCCAAAGTAAGGATTATGCATTAAACATTTGAATTGTTTATTAATAAACTAGTGTTTTCTGTCAGTTTTCGGTATGAGACGCGCTCCAGTTCACGCGCCGGCGCCTCCGTGTCCTAATTATATTGTCTACTATATTTGCTTCTTATTCCTATAAATCCAGGCAATTTGTTGATGAAACATTGATTAAAATTAAGATACAATTTATACAAAACGAAATTCACTTTAAAGAAAGGCTTTCTACAAAACAAAACTTAATAAGTGGCCAAAATTATGTCTGACCCATTCCAAATGTTTTCGTTATATTGGGCATCTTATGATCCTTAGGCTACTCATCTCATGTGGTTCCCATATAGCTAATCAACATAGATAAAAAAAAAAATAGCATTATTTTATTTAAACGTATATATGAAACGTATGTTTGAGTTTTTTAACTTATAGGCCTATTTAAGCGTCACCCCGCTCCGCTTTACTCACATGCTCTGGTGTGTGGCCTATACATGCATGCAAAAATAATATGAAACACACAACCATGAATGTTGAAAATATTCTAAATCAATTATTTCCCTCCAAGTCAAAAAGTGGAGACACCAACTATCCCAGCTATTTTATCCCATGCCTTGTTCTTTTGGTCCCTAAGCAAACAACGTCATGTCATAAATGATAGGGTATGCGTGCGTTGAGATGCGGAATAGGCAATATAAAAATGCTGTCATTATAAAAGGTTTCTAGTTTTAACGTATTGCTTGTTTTTAGTTTACATTTTATGTTGTGACGGTTGTGACACTTCTCTTCTCTTGCACATAATGCTGCTACGTCAAAGCAGCCAAAGCGTCAACAAGCTTCACCTTTGTTTCCTTGTATGTGATTGGCTGAAGCCGCAAAAGTTTAAAAAAAATCGACATCGAAGCGAAAAAAATAAAACTCGTTTTTTCGCCGCAGCACATGTTCGGTGTGGAAGCACTCATTACACAAACAGCTGATCAAAAAATAAAACTATCGCGCTAATTATTCGTGCGTCAAAATCGCGCCCAGTGTGAAAGGACCTTAAAGTGGAAAACTCGTGGATGCTCGTTATTGCGGTGCATTGTGGGATTGAACGAGTGCACTCGATAATGTCCACTATGGTTTTGGACAACATTACAAATGGCCGTTCCCTCAAATAGTGCCTTATTTAAGGGTATAGGGGGCGATTTCGGACACAGCCTAGGTCAGGGAACACATAACAGAAAGAACAAAACATAATCCTGCCATATTATAATGAATTCTTCATGCTTTAGTTATTCATTATCTGTGTTTTAGTGAGTTGGAAAAGGTATATTCACAACGTGACTTCCACAATCTGACTAGCACGTACACTACTGTTTAAAAGTTTAGGGTCAGTAATTTTTTTTAATGAAATTAATACTTTCACTTCAATGGGAATTTCAACAGGAATCTTTCCGTGATCTGGAGATCGCGTGAGGGTGTGCAGATTTCGCCGAGTTGACCAACAGAAAGTGGCTTGGATGTAAAGTGACTTCTGTGTACAAGGGGCTTCATACATTGGCGCACTTTTGACAGTGGACTTTCTTTGTTATTTTTGGTTGAACCATTCCTTACTCACCGTGGTGTTGTCCAGATCTTGCACTCGGTTGCAATACTGCTCCATAGCCACAAAACCGTCAGCCAACTCATTCGTGTTCAGCTGAAGATGACAACATGTTATCAAGCTGAATATATATGAGCAGAAATGTGAGTGATACTGGTGTGTGTGTGTGTGTGTGTATGCGTTCACCTGGCTGATCTGACCATTCAGAGCATGAACTTCCTGTCTCAGATCATCTCTGGACTCTTTGAGCGTCTGGACTTCCTTCAGAAGGTCTTGGATTAAGTCCATACACTGAGGAGGAAACAGTCTTTGAAGATTTACTTGGTTTTTTATTTCAAACCTCCCCTACTGGTCAACAGTAACTGGGAAATCAACACGCTCTTCAGAGAAAAAGCCCATAATCCCCTTTTGCCTGAACTTTGAAGAGGGATAAACTCTATAAGAGCACCGCTGAATCAGTTAAGCACATCCTCCGTGTCTCTTTCTTTGAAAAGGCAAGTAATATACTTTCTGAACTTTTGACCTTTGACCCCAACAGAGGTTGCCATGACGGCGCACAGCCCTGGGAATCCCCCTTGAATCAAACAGGATGTGGCATCGCTGTCCGCCCACTTTCTGATGTGTTTGCGTAACCCCTGATGTCTAACCTGTGTTGCTCTTAGTGCTGTTTGCTTCCCTGTGAGGCTCTGTTGGATGGACCAATTTATCTTGGATGTAGCTTTATTAAACTGAAGGGATGACTAGCGTACAGAGTATGGAAGCTTGTTTCTGCCACAGAATAAGAAATAAAAAAGGTTATTTGTGATTTTTAATCTCACAATCTGACTTGTGTCACAATTGTGAGCTTACATCTCGCAATTGCGAGATATAAAGTCAGAATTAAGAGATATAAACTCACAATTCTAAGAAAGAAATTCTGTTTTTTCCATCAGAATTTGACTTTATAAATCGCAATTGCAAGTTTATATCTCGCAAGAAGTCAGAATTGCGAGTATATTTCTTTTTTCCTTCAGAATTGGACTTTATAACTCGCGATTGAGAGTTTATATGCAAGAAAAAAAGAAATTGCGAGATAAAAAGTCAGAATTGCGAGATATAAACTCGCAATTGCGAGAATAATGACTTTATATCTCGCAATTCTGACTTTATAACTTGCAATTGCGAGTTTATTTCTCACAATTGTGAGATAAAAAGTCACAATTATCTTTTGAATTGTTTTATTACGTGGAGGAAGAGTAGATGTGTAGATGACAAACATGAATTAGATTATTATACTGACTATCAATACAGTTACTGACGGTTCAATCCTTCCTTGTCAATGAAAATACAACACTAGCAAAAAAGAACAAGCTATTAACATGTTTTTGGACAAAGTACACGAGTTAAACAGTGTTTGTGAACACATAGCATGAAAATATGATTTTGTTTTTAGATGGTATGGTAATACCATGCTTTTGAACATGTGCCATAGTAATATATATATTTTTTTTGTTATATGGAAATTTCCTTTAAGGTATTATTATGGTAATACCATTTATTAATTTATCTATTTTGGTAGTGTTGGGACATATAACAATGGAAATACTATGGTTCTGGACCTTTTTGGGGAAAATATGTTAATACCCTGTTTTTTTAAAATATAAAATACCATGAAAATACTATGGCTGTTACCTTGCAGTGCCTTGTAAACACTATGGCATATGAATATAGTAATTAGTCAGTTCCATTTCCATATTATGTGATGGTACACCAAATAGTACACCTACAAAACAGTATATTTAAATACTACCATGGTAATATTATAGCTTTTGGGAGTGCCATGTAAAATACTATTTATAATTCTATTACAATGATATACAGTCATGTGAAAAAGAAAGGATACCCTACCGAATCCTATGGTTTTATGTATCAGGACATACTAACAAATCATCTGGACCTTGGCAGGTCTTACAATTAGGTAAATACAACCTCAGATGAATAACAACACATGACACATTACACCATGTCATTACTTATTTAACAAAAACCAGGCCAAAATGGAAAAGCCATGTGTGGCAAACTAAGTACAGCCTTACTGTCCCCACAGGAATTAAGAGAGTAAGAATCAATCAGTCTCTGCTAATCAAATGTCGTTGATTGACCATCAGCAAGTGTGATATGGATTTAGGACAAACAGATCTACATCAATGGCACTAATGGAGTTAATTGAAGACATTACCAGTGCTATAGATAACAAACAATATGCAGTGGGAGTATTTATTGATTTAAAAAAAGCTTTCGATACAATCGACCATCGTTTGTTAATCAATAAACTGGAAAAGTATGGTATCAGATGGTTGCATTAGATTGGATGAAAAGTTACATAAGTAACAGACTACAATTTGTGCAAATGGGTGAGTACAGATCGGAGTGCTTGGGTATCACCTGTGGAGTACCACAGGGGTCAATATTGGTTCCAAAATTATTTATTATGTACATAAATGACATATGTAGGGTGACTGACCTCTTAAAATTTGTGATTTTTGCGGATGATACCAATATTTTTTGTTCGGGGGAAAATCTGAAGCAGCTTTTGGAGGTGGTCACATCAGAAATTTATAAACCAAAAATATGGTTTGACTTAAATAAATGATCGTTAAATTTAGATAAAACCAAATTTATGCTGTTTGGTAATCGTAAAACCGACACACAAGTAAAAGTTATGATTAATAATGTTAAAATAGAAAGAGTGTATGAAAATAAATTTTTGGGTGTGATTCTTGACCATAAAATTTGTTGGAAACCCCATATCAAATATGTTAGAACAAAAGTAGCGCAGAGTATTGGAGTAATGGGGAAAGCAAGGCATGTATTGAGTAAAAAAGCACTTTTTATCTTGTATTGTTCCCTTGTGTTGCCTTATTTAAATTATTGTGTTGAAGTATGGGGCAACACCTACAAAACCACCTTACAAACATTAAGCACAATACAAAAAAGAGCAATTAGGATAGTAAATAAGGTAGGATATCATGAGCATACTAATTTACTATATTTAAAATTGCACACTCTAAAGTTTAATGATCTCGTTAAATTTAAGACCGCTCAATTAATTTATAAAGCAATAAATAAACAGTTGCCTGGAAACATACAACAGTTATTTACAGATAGGGTTGGGGGTTATAACTTGAGAGGGGATTTAAATTTGAGTCAACATAGGATTCGGACAAAACTCAAAAGTATGTGTATTTCGATTTGTGGGGTGCTTTTGTGGAATGGTCTGAGCAGTTCGATCAAACAAAGTGTTAATATGTTGCAATTCCAAAAAAGGTATAAAAGTTTTATTTTTGATAAGTACAGAAGTGAAGAGGGTGAATGATAATTCATTATGGTTGTAAATGCAGTTTGATCATGTTTTTTGTTTATGCTTTTATTTTTTTCATTCTCTTAATATTAAGATAAAGTATTATTTTAATTTAGCAGGTATTTTTTTGTATTATTTAAAACGTTATGTTAGATTTATCTTGTCTGATTGTGAATTGGTTTGGGTAGTTACTGGGGGTAGGTCTTGATAAGCCTAGGGCTTCTACCTATCCCTTTTCGAACAGGTTGATTATTATGCTAAAACAAATTTATTGTTGTTGTTTTTTGTGTTTAATTATTTGTATGGATATTTCATACGTATTGCTGTCTTTATTTATTTATTTATTTTATTATTATTTTATTAATTGTTCGAAATAAAGATTTCATTCTCATTCATTCATCTCCTCTATAAAAGCAGAAGTTGTGTCAGTTTGTTGGTCTGGATCATTCAGGTGTGTGTGTGTTCACACAATAACGAGGAGGAAACACCTCAGCAATGATCTCAGAGAAGCAGTTGCTGCTGCCATCAATCTGAGAAGGGTTATACGGCCGTTTCCAAACCATCTGAAGGCCATTATTCTACAGTGAGGAAGATTATTCACAAGAAAACATTCAAGACAGTCGCTAATCTTCCCAGGAGTGGACGTCCCAGCAGACTCAGCCCGGGTCAGAGAAATCACAAAACACCCAAGAGCTTCATCTCAGACTCTACAGGCCTCGGTTAACATGTGAAGTGTTCAAGTTCATGACAGTACAATTAGAAAAAGACGGGACAAGTGTGGCATGTTTGGGAGGGTTGTCAGGAGAAATAATCTTCTCTCTAAAAAGAAGCACAGCTTAGACACAAGTCATTGAGTCGACCATGAACTCCTCTGTAAACCATAGAGTTAAATGTGAGACTATATCTGTCCGAAAGCTAAAGCTTGGCCGAAACTGGGTCGGCGACGAGACAATGATCCCAGAACAGCAGCAAATCTACAACAGAAGGGCTGAAAAAGACCAGAATCAAAGTGTTGCAGTGACCCAGTCAGAGTCCAGACCTCGGAGGAGACCGTAAGAAAGCTGTGCAGAAACAGACGCCCACAAACCTCAACGAACCGAAGCAACGTTGTAAAGAAGAGCGGGACACAATTCCTCATCATCAATGTGAGAGACTGATACTCACACACAGAGAACGATTCCTTAATCTTATCGCTGCTAAAGGCGGCTCTACAAGCAGTTGAATCATAGGGTGTACTTAGTTTTTCACACATGGCTTCCCCATTTCGGCTTTATTTTTGTTAAATAAATAATGACACGGTGTAATGTGTCATGTGTCGTCGTTCATTACCTAATTTTAATGTTCTGATACGTAAAAGAATAACATTCAACGGGATGTCCTTTCTTTTTCACAAGACTGTATATTGAAGTGATATCAGATGTTGAAGTACTGAGATATTATTACCATTAGATAACAGATATGCATTTTGCATACACTACGGTTCAAAGGTTTGAAGTCAGTACGCTTTTTCTTTTTTTTTAAGAAAGTAATACTTTTATTCAGTGAGGATCCATTAAATGAATCAAAAGTGTCAGTAAAGACATTTTGAATGTTATAAAAAGTGTCTATTTCAAAGAAATGCTGTTGGTTTTTTTAAACAATTAAAGAATCGTATAACGGTTTCCACGAAAAATATCACGCTGTCAGAAATATTTCTTGAGCATCAAATCGGCATATTAGAATGATTTCGGAAGGATCTGGAGTAATCGGAAAGACTAAATCATAAATCATAAATAATACTTCACAATAGGACAGTTTTACTGTATTTTTGGATGCAGAATTAGCATAAGAGCCTTTTTTAAACCCCAAACTTTCGAACAGAGACCACATCAGGTATTATAATCCTGCCGCGCTCCGTTTGCCAAGGGACAGTTTGTCATTATGAACCTGACAGCCCATTTGTTTATGGTAATTAGGTATGATAAGAATTTAGTCCAGCTGTTCACGGCAAATATAAACGACACACACCAGCCGTTTAACAAGTCAGTCGTCGTTTGTTCTTTAACGACGCGAGGCATCGCCACCGGAGAGTTCAAACTGTCACGGCTTATCACCTCGCCAGCATCGTCGTTTTGTAACCATGACCCGGTATCAGGGAACCGGGCTCCACTCCACACCCTGAATCAGTCAAAACAACACAAGTGAATATAACAGGGAACACCCTAACCTCATCACACCTGGGAAAGAGCATGTGATGAGCAGCCTGAATCCGTCGGTTTATGCAACCACACACCCATCCGGGAATCATTACCATCCAGACCCCCCTTGACGTTCCTCATTGAACGCATCACTCCAATGGGTCACATGTTTGACGCCAGCATTGCTGAGCTTCTCATTCCTGTCCGGCCTCCCCGGATTCGGCTGGCGGGGGTCATCTGAGGGCACCGGCGGATAACCATGGGTGACTCCAAACATGTCCAAAGCAAACATTAATGATTAAGAAGATGAGCAGGACCTCCCCGTGCACCGGCGGCTCTGCGGGAGCTTCATTGCTGTGGGTGGATGAAGACGGGCTCGCAGCTACAGCCAGACTCGGCGTCATGTGAGACGTATCAGTGCTCCATTACTAATGTCTTCCACCTTATTACAGTTAAGATAGATGGGGAACTTGGTGTGAATCACTCACAACCAAACAAATGCTTGGATACACCTGACTGAATGCATGTTTCTGGTGATCATAACCCTGTGTGATTATAATGCCACTGGGTAAAAAATATATATATATATTTTAGGACTGTTTAAGTTGCCAGTCAACACCAGCGGTTTTAATAATTTTCTCAAAAATGTCATGAATATTTTGTTGATGAATGAATATCCGTGTGAGCCGGAATCGTCGTCTGTACAAGAAAAACGCAAAGGAAAAACCTTTCGGTTTTTATTGAATCGTTGTTGTGTTAACGTTCCCTTAATTTCAATGTTGTTTGCCAATACAGCAAAAAGTGTTAACCCTCCACATGCCTCGTTTGAGTCTACTGTGCATGTTATCAGGCTGAACAGTGTTTGGACTAAAACAAGCCCTCAGCACTTGTGAAGTGTGTCCGTGTGGTAAACAGGAAGTGTTGTTTGACGTCCATCACTGATATTTAAGTTTCTCAGAAACGGGGGTTTGGGGAGTGTGACAGACTTGTAGTTTGTGGAACACGAGACACACAGATGGTGTTATTTGAGAATGGGGCTCAGTGTCTGTGGCTCATTGTTCTGTGGTCTTTCATCAGTCATCTAGAGCTGATGAAACATTCAGCCTTCTGCAGACCCCCAACAGAGGAGCGGCGCGCCGGCCCGCGCCTCCACATCACAGCTCAACTCACAACGCCTTTCACGGTCAGAAACTCTAACTCCAAGGTGACTTTTGTTGCCTTTAACAACAACAACAACAACAAAAAAAAAACTTAATGTAGGAGTACTCTTCTATACAATTAATAATCATGTTGGACAAACTCTTCATTTCCCAGATTTCAGTATAATAATTAGGCTACATATTAGAATTAGCCTACATAATCAATATTCAAATTTTAAAGGATGATTCCGGAATTTAGCACTTTGAGTCTATTTTCTAGTGTGTTTTGAATGAACTATAGTGGTGGACACAGAAATGTTGACGATGGGTCCTGTCTCGACTTTTTGACTCTTTTAGGATCGCCTCTGAGCGCTTCAGAGTGGCTGTCTACGGGCATGCTCAAACATGTCCTTAAAACAACCCTTAAAAGGTTCTCTAAGCGATGTCGGGTGACGTCACTTCTTGTTGACGTTTAAAGTATTGTCAAACAAAATGGAGGCTAGCTAGACCCTCCCTCCTCCTCATCCGCGCACTACCCCCCCAAACCCCGCCCCCAAGTCCTTCTTGTCGGTGATTGGCTGGAACGGTTTGTCATGTTTCGTGGAGCGGGTTAGCCCAGTTAGTTTTTGTTGCTGTTTGTGGAGCCTGGGCTGTCTACAGAGATATCGCGTTTCTTTACTGTGTGTTCAGGGGACAGGCAGCCAGCGGATAGTGAGGAGATGTTTGCTGGATGTGACAAAAAATGTTTTGGCCTAAAAAACGCGTGACATCGCTTAGAGCACCTTTAACGTTCGTTTTCAAAACTGTGCAACTCACCGAGTGGTTAGTGGTGTTGTAGTTGATGTTTCAAAAGCAGTAGCGTAGCGAAATACAGTTTCTGTCGCGTTTTTATTTGGCATTTTGTAAAATCGCATGATTTCTGTTTGAGGACTCAGTGCTCGTTGATATTACTGCGCTACCGGAAACGGAAAGGGGTCTGTTTACATTTGGTTGTAGTCTTTTCACTCGGTTCTCCGGCTCTCAGAAGGCTAGCGTGAGCTGAGCAACTGCGGCAAAGTGGTTGTCGCCATCAAGTGGTCGGGAGTGTGCTGATGCTTCAGACTCAAATATCGAGCGGAAGTTTATACGCGGTTGTGAGGTATCTGAAAAAATAGTTCCACTATAGCAAATAACACGGAATGAAATCATACATTGCGCCGATATATTTGTTTTTAATCATCAACGAACACCACTAACCACTCGGTGAGTTGCACAGTTTTGAAAACGAACGTTAAGGGTTGTTTTAAGGACATGTTTGAGCATGCCCGTAGACAGCCACTCTGAAGCGCTCAGAGGCGATCCTAAAAGAGTCAAAAAGTCGAGACAGGACCCATCGTCAACATTTCTAAGTCCACCACTGTAGTTCATCCAAAACAAACTAGAAAATAGACTCAAAGTGCTAAATACCGGAATTATGCTTTAAGTTCAATATTCATTTAATTCGTTCAATATTCGTTGATAAAAGTGTAATTTACATCTCAGGGAGCAAATATGGCATTCACAATTAATGTTTAATTATTCATGTTTTGTCTCAAAAAAATTTCGATTCAGTACCATTTTCCATTCAAATTCCGAAATACCATCCTGTGGTTGTTAAAATTCACACTGGTGAACCAATAAAAACTTTCTGGAAGTAAAAACTTTTCGTTTTCTCAAACCATTCCCAATTTCCATAGGGAAATTGATTTTTAATGATAACTTATAAACCTTTATGAGTTACAGACTGTGAGCTACAAGGTTGTTCATCAATGGTATTTGCTTCTGTTAAACCCGTCACCCCGCTTTATTTCAACTTAGTTTTAAAATAATCACGTTAAATAGAGGAATTTGTGGTGGGAACTACATTACCCATGATGCTGTACAGAAAATTCCACCAATCAGAGAGTTTTAATTAAATTACGCTGTTTGCAAAGCTTCATGGGATTGTAGTTCTTTCCCACACTAAAGCTGTTAACTAAACAGTCTTGAACCTTGTTCTTTTTGTCCAATTTTTGACATTTGTCAACAAATGAATGTAAAAAATACGTACGGAACCAGTGCCGCTGAAAAAGTGCACTAGCGCACTCTATAATCAAATTGGTTAATTTAATTAACCTGTTTATTAAGATAAACTAATTAACTACTTTACTTTACAATACTTACATGTATTAACAGTACCAGCCCTGATTAATGAGTGTTTGGGTTTAAAAGAGAAAGAGTGTAAGGATGTGACCAATCAGTGTTGAGAATGAGGAATATAATGATGATTAGACGTACATTCACAACCTTCATTATTTGTGTTTTCGAGTGTCAAACAAATTAGGCATATTTGATTACATAGTATGGTCTGTTTTCAAACATAATCACTGAATTATAGCCTAACACTTTTTGATTATGATTATCAAATTATGATTATCACGTATGTATCTCATAATAATAAATGATCTTTACGGGCACATAGTTCCATGAAAAACCTTTAACATTCATGGAACCTTTCCATTCCACAAAAGGTTCTTTATACTCGAAAAAAGGTTCTTATCATTATCTTATCATTATAATATAGGCATTATACCACCCGTTTAACTAATGTTAACTAATAAACCTAATTGTAAAGTGTTACCACCAGCAAGGTAAGTTAATAACTGTGTTCTGTGGTGGTATAGCTACAGTGTAGTGGTTCTTTGAAGCATGGTAACGTTACTTCTAGTCCACAGTAGTAGTTTCCTCTTGTCTCTTACCTTGGACACCCCGTCCTCGTTCCCCTGGGCCTTCCTGCGGAGCTGCATGAGGGTCCACATGTCGCTGAGCGCCGTGTCGGAGGAGCCCATGAGCTCGGAGGCGGTGGGAAGAGCCTCCAGTGCCCGCAGCTGCTCCTCCATCCCCCGCACCCTCTCCTCCATCACCCGATGCGGGCTCGGCGGCTCCAGCAGGGAGGCTTTGCTCTGTGCTGGGCTGTCATGGTCGTTGTCCGCCTCTTTCCACGCAGTTTTGACCCTCTCGATCTTCAGGTGTCCCAGGATGGCGTGTAGTAAAGTGTGCAGGGCGTTGAAATTGACCGCTCCGACATCAGGCGTCCCGATGGAGAGATCCAGCAGCTCATGCAGGCTTATGTCAGTCGACATGGTCTAAACAAATACGATGCTGTCAAAACCGACAATCACAGATATGCTCGTTTGAATGACTTCTCTCTGAACAAGTACGCAAGACCCGATTTAGTCTGTTTTCGAACATAATCACTTGATTATATCGGTTTTAACGGTTTTCTCATGTTTGTGAGGAAGGTAGAGTTATACTAAATCCGTTTCTTGTGGCGATTAAAATGCGTCGCGTCTTGTTCATCATTTAAGTCGCACGTTACCGGCTGCTTTGCTTTGGTCGAGTTTGCTCTCTGTTTACCCTCTCCCCGCCTTCCGAAGATGCTGATTGGTTTAAATGCCTCGCGTCACTCGTGCTCTCTATCCTCATTGGATGAAGTGTCTGTTTGTCAACAGAAATTACCTTAGTGTTGTGAGCGGCGGCGTCTTTGGGCGCTTAGCAACGGATTCAGTGGCAGCATCATCGGCAGTGCACGTGAGAGCGGAGAGCGATATACATGTAGTTTTACATGTTACATGATAATGTAATGATAAAAAAGCTAACTTTAAAAAAAAAATGAAAAGCCCCCAAATATTTGTTTTCATAGGCCTACTATAGGCTACAATCATATTGGCCTAAACAAATAGCCGAAGTGTATAACGCATTAAACGTTTTCTTCGGTTTTGTGTTCATGTTTATTTCTAAACCGGCGCTGTATTTTTGTATTGTATTTATTGATTGATTGATTGATTGCTTGGAGGAACTGTTGTAAATTTGAATGTTTCATTGTCTCAAAATAATACAAAATCTTATATCTTAGTCATTGTTCCTTTAAACAAACAAATGTCAAAATCATCCTGACCTAAAACAGTACCAGCTTTTCTTCTTGATCAAACTTTGAATTTCAAACCCATGCAGAACAGTTTAAATATTACTTTTACTTCAGTGTTTGTCTTTTTCTAAAAGTATGTCACAAACTTTTCATACTTTGTTGCAGTTTATATTTACAAACACAAATCTCCATAATAGCTGTTCCTGTTTCACCATATTATATTTCTTAGCAAGAATATAATGGAACAAAATTATAAACATATATATATATATATATAGCTTACTGTATATATACATACATACATATGTAGGCTATATACGTGTGTGTGTGTGTGTGTGTGTGTGTGTGTGTGTGTGTGTGAATATATATTATACAGTATATGGCAGTTTTTCTGTCAAATATGGATTACACACATACAAACATCAAATAAAATAATAAAGCAATAAATTTAGCCAAAGCAAAACTTGTAAATTCATTTAGTTATTTTTGTGGATAATAAAAGTGTCAAGCATCAAGGTGTTGTAACTATCGTGAGAGAGATCTTAAAGTAGTCGTCTACATCTCTAACTTCTACATGTATTTTAAACAAAGCTTTTAAGAAGATATTTCTTTTTCATCCTCTTGGATTCGTCCCCTTATTTGTCCTGTAAATATATAATATATCATGAGCATTGGAAAACAGACACAAGCAAGAATGAAAAGCTCTTTAATCCCATATATACACATATTTATAAAAGAAAACAGGTGCCGTTACCATTTTTACAGTAAGATACATTCAAGTATATGACCAGATATTCATCTCATTTTCCCTCAACATCCTATTGATTGCATTGGCTTGAACCAAATAAAGCTGAAAATAACGTACATGTAGCTTCTGCTCTCATGCAAATGAGCTTAGCGTAAGTGCTGTGAATGTATTAAAAAAGCTCTTTCTGAACCCTTTCTCAACACATTCATATTTACCGGTACTTATGACTTGTTGACTTAAGCTCAGCTTGATATTGCGCTTTATAATGATTCTCAAATTGTTTTCTATTGATTATATCAGTAATCAGATTCATTGAAATATTTGTATACTCAACACAAATAAACAGAGACAAACTTAAAAAAAAATACAGCAAATTTCGTGAAAGAGTGCTTCAAACTTTGGCAAAATGGTTTCCTTAAAACAAAAACAGAAAAGGAAAAGAAAGGCAACTGGCAAAAAGAGTTAAAACTGACTGTGACTGTGCACTGAGTGTTTCACGTTTTGTAGTTGTGAAAGATAAAAATTGAGTCTATAGTCATATTTCTCCTCTACAGTCTCACAGCGTAGTGTAAATAAATGATGTCTCATTGCTCAGTGATTTATTGCATTTGCATTAAGACTTATAGAAGCTTGTTTCCGCCACGGAATAAAAAAAAAAAAAGGTAAAATTACGAAAATTACTTTTTTTTCCTCGCAATTCCAAGTTTATATCTAGCAATTGTGACTTTTTTCCCATAATAATGAGTTTATATCTAGCAATTGTGACTTTTTTTCTCATAATAATGAGTTTATATCTAGCAATTGTGACTTTTTTCCCTATAATAATGAGTTTATATCTAGCAATTGTGACTTTTTTCCCATAATAATGAGTTTATATCTAGCAATTGTGACTTTTTTTCTCATAATAATGAGTTTATATCTAGCAATTGTCACTTTTTTTCTCATAATAATGAGTTTATATCTAGCAATTGTGACTTTTTTCCCATAATAATGAGTTTATATCTAGCAATTGTGACTTTTTTCCCATAATAATAAGTTTATATCTAGGAATTGTGACTTTTTTTCTCATAATAATGAGTTTATATCTAGCAATTGTCACTTTTTTTTCTCAGAATTGTGATATAAACTTGCAATTGCGAGTTATAAAGTCATAATTGAGCTGACTTTTTCCCCTCCGTTTATATATCTTGCGATTTTACAGAACTCTGCACATGCCACGCGGTAAAAAAATATGTATATCGTGGCCATGAATTACCAATTTGTTTCCACAACTTAATAATACATCAGCACATTTAACTACGGTAATCCGTTCCCTCGTTTTACTAAATCGTGGCCATGAATAATCATTAATCCCTTGTTTTAGTTCAATCAAAATGTGGCCATGACTTACTTAAACGGGAGAACAAATTATTATTATATTACAGTTGTGATTTTTATCTCACAATTCTGACTTTTTTTCTCATAATTGTGAATCTCTCAATTTTTACCGTATGTCTCAGATTTGCGACGTTACATCTCGCAATTGTGACTTTTTTCCTCAGAAATGTGATATAAACGTAATTTGTGGCATATTTGCCCACATGTCGACTCAAATTTAGTTTGTCTGACTGTATGTCTCAGAATTTAATATCTCGCTAATTTGGACATTTTTCTTGCAGTTGCAACTTTTATCTCACAAATTTTTTTCCTCATAATTGCGAGTTTATATCTCTCAATTCTGACCGCATTTCTTAAAATATCTCACAATTTTGACTTTAATCTCAGAACTGTGATATAAACTCTTAATTGGGAGTTGTAAAGTCAGAACTGCGAGATATAAACTAAAAAAAAAAAAAAATCAGAATTGTGAGATAAAAAGTCGCAATTACCTTTCTTATTTTAATTCCCTGGCGGAAACAAGCTTCCATATAGACAATGTTCCTTCTCAACAATAACTGAATTTAAGTAGTACAATATCTACTTAAAGGAGTAGTTCGCCTAAAATAAAACTTCGGTCTTCATTCACAAATCCTCATTTTTGTTCCAGAAATTTCAGAAAAATCTTTCCCAACACAACTCATAGTGCCCACATCCGTCCAGCTGCAACACGGACAACGCACAGTGTCTAACGCGCTAGACTGTTGATGTCACATGACTGTTTTCTGTGACGATCAGACTGAAATTTAGGCCAATTTAGGTTGCGGCTCACAAATCTCATTCCCTGTATTCAAACTGTCGAGTTGCGTTCGCTAACCAAACGAAAACCAATAGCGTTTGGGCGAACCTCGTGCAAAAGAAAGCGGCATATTTGAATCCCGAATGATATTTTTAGAGGAATAACTGCTTGAATTGTGTCTTTCGAAGCAAACGCTCGCCTCAGAAAACTTGAAATACAGTGCATGGGTTGAACTGTATGATCCTTTCAAGCTTGTTTTGGAGCTTGTCATCTTCGGTCACTATCTTTGTGGTGAAATAAGCTGCGTGAAGATCCTTCTTGCGTTCCACGAAACGTTACCAATGGAAGTCATGACAGAAGTTGAATTTCAGGGTGAATTGTGTCTATGGTCATTTGCTTGTCTCGTTGGATGTTCAAGAAAATGTAGGAAAGACGACGAGAGACCGTAGTTCGCAGATGGGCGTTGGCATTGCACGGCATAATGCTATTTGAAAACGTAAAAAAATGTGAACACACCAGTTTATTATTGCATTACAGCACTCGAACCTTGATCCCATCTGGGGGGAGTAAACGTGTTTAATGTGCAGGTAAAGAAAGGAGTCTATGCAGCCGATCAGCTTGAAAAGGAGAATGGGTACATGGTTCTAGGTGTTCCCGCAGATTAAAGTCTAGGAAAGTGGTGTGCAGAAGTGCTCACTGAGGCTGATGGCCCGTCAGATGCTGTCGTAGTCCGAGTCCCGTCGGGTGCTGATGGCGGCCCACTCCACCAGAAAGAAGGTCCCGGTGCCCATGAAGCCCACCAGCACCATGATGAGCAGCTGCCATTGCAGGAGAAGGTAGTTGCTGTAGAAGAAGGCGATCGCAGCCGTGATGGACTGCAGAGAAGAAGAAAAACACGACTTCACATACCACAATGAAGTCAATAAAGGTGGGCTTTTAAATTACCGGTTCTTACAATATTTCTTAGCACTCCTTGTGAAGTCGTTTGGAAGTCGTTCTCTTACATTTTACATCGAACTTACATTTTACATCGTTCCCTTACATTTTACATCGAACGGTTCTCGAAATAATCAAAATGCAAACGGACAGACAGACATATAGAGATTCCGAAGCTTCGAATATTCGATGTTCATTACTACCGAAGCTTCGAAGCTCAAAAAATGGTATTCGGACCAGCCCTAGTTTCTGTTACTAGGCTTGAATTTCGCGTGTTGCGCATAATTTGTCTCATTCCCGTAAGTTTTGTGCTCAGACTCAAAGTGCGGCACATAAAGACGCCTCTCAGCACTAAACTAACTCTTTTTCGCTGCTTATTGACCTTAAACTGTCAAATACACACAAAATAATGTCAAAATGCCGGTCTTGGCGAGTATTCACGTCAATACGGTCAGTTATGTTTTATGTGAACAAACAGTTGAGAAGGAAAACGCATGTGTAACAGAATAATGGATTGGTGTGTCGGCTCTTAAAGTGACAGTAGCCTAATAAACCTGCTGCCAAATTATGAGATAAGATTAAAAATATCTATATGGCAGTTTTTCCCCATGTTATCAATGTAAAAATTGTGGCCAGTGAAAATGCTGAGTGCTCGTAACTTTGGAAAACCACAGCAGCTGCTGAGCAAAAAAGTTAATGTCAAGCCCTAGTCACATTTTCAATGAGGACATAAAAAAAATCTCAACGCTCAATACGCCGCAAGAACTTAGGACGAGGTGTAACAGGCCAATTTAAATATAAAATATACGTTATATTATATAAAATAATCCTTGCTATGGATATATTAATGGATTGGAATTGGATATATTAATTTACTATAATGATAAAAAAAAAACAATACATATTTGTTTCAAGTACATGGGTGAATCTCATAAAATATGAATAAATATATTGTATACATGTAAATAAATCATCAATAAATCATATTTTATACTGCCTTTAATTTATTCTGAATTAAATACTGTAACCAAAAAAATCATTGTATCACTGTTTAATTTAATTCATTCATTAAGAATAATGGGAATCTGGAAAAAATGTCAATGTCAATGTAGAAAATCTTTATGGTCATAAATATTGGTTATTTTCTTTGAGCAAAATATTCAATTCTTATTTACTCTCTTGATTTTGGGACTCGTTAGGACGAGTTGAAACTGGAAATTGCAAATATATTCTTTCAATGAATATACATTTTCTATATATATTTTTTTTAAACAGTACATATTTCTTAAATGTTTTCAAGTAAATGAGTCTCATAAAACCTCAAAAATATGAACATATATCACCCCAGAAAAATACATTTCTTATCATTTAAGGTGGCAATAACCTCTATAATGCTCTTTGTAGGACCGTTATTTTCATGCCACAACATTTCTAGTGGTGGAAAAATAATTTTTGGAAAACAAAACACACACATCATAGCATTTTTACTGTCTTTAAAAACAATTAATTACTGTTCAGAACCTAAATAAGACTAATGGGAAAGGAAATAAAAAAATGGGCTTTTAAGTCAAATATAAATTTATTATTTACGTTGTTTTGGGTTATTTTTAGGGCTGGGCAATGATTAATCGCATCCAAAATAAAAGTTTGTTTACATAATATATGTGTGTGTGTACCGCGTATAATTATTTTGTACATATAAATACACACACATGTATACATTTAAGAAAAATGTGTTATTTATATATATATATATAAAATATTTATACAGTATGTACATGCAAATATTTCTTAAATATATACATGCATGTGTGTGTTTATTTATATATTACTAAATAATTAGACACAGTACACACACATATATATTATGTAAACACAAACTTTTATTTTGAATGCGATTAATCATTGCCCAGCCCTAATTTTTTTTATATTTGGGTGAAATATAACCCGGCCATGTTTTCACCCAAACATTTAATTATTGGTCTTTTTACATCAAACTATTTAAAGAATGCTACCAATTGAATCACTGAAGGTTCAAACCTGTACAAATTTAAAGACTGCAAACGCTGGTGCGCTGTCGTCCCGGAACAAGAACCCCACAATGCTGATGAGCTGAGTGTTGAAGCAACTATCACCCAGACCCAGCAAGAAACTGCATATCAGCGCCACCGTCACACTGACAACACATGAACAATACAATAAATCAATGCAAAGAAGCAAGAAAAGTGTAAATAAACATGTCTGGCTCCACTCTCAATGCCTGTTGACTCTTACCTGGGTCGGATAAAAGCTTGCATTTGTGTGCCTTCCTCTGGGGCCACGGGAGCATCACTGGCTATGTTGAGGAAGATGAGGTAGAATGCCACAACATGGGTAACCAGACCCAAAAACACTACCGGGTTTCTGCCATACCGGTTACACTTATCCATGATCCCAAATACTCCCCCTCCTGGTTAAACAGAGGAATCGATCTTATTACATTTGCTTTGGCTTGTTCACTGAGAACAGAAGCACAATAGTTGTGATTCACTGACTTACCAAGTATTTCACCAACACCGATCAAAATGCCAGAGAGGCCGATGAGACCCTTGGCGCCTTCTCCAAACTGAGTCATGGCCCCTAAACACGTCCCATACACCCCACTGTAAAAGGTGAGCTCGAGACCTGTACAGATAGGACACCTCACAGTTCAGCTAGTCTTCTATATCTATCAGAGACAGCTATTCAAAGGATAGTCAGTAGGGTGGACAATATGTCCGATTTCCTACATTACATGATGAATATTTTTACATCACATTAATGGTATATATTATGCACGATATATCGGCCACCATATCGGTATCGGCGGACATATGTTTATTTTTAATGTTATTGTTACTGGCCCGATAAAAAAAGTTGGCCGATATATTAAAGCAGATAAATAGTGGATTATTTCCTTCAGATGCGCACTGTTCGCCATGATGGTTTTGAATATGCTTGAAATATAACTGAAAATACTGTTAAGTGCAACATGTGCAGCGCAAATCTGTCATATAGGCTACATAAATTTATAATGAGAACATTTATGTATTGTGTGCTTGGGACATGGTTTTTAATGGTGAGACTTGTTTTTGTAATCAGGCTGGAAATGGATTTAGATTTATCTGCCAATATATCGGTTATCGGCTTTCAAATATAAAGAATTATCGGTTATCGGCTTTCAAAAATAAAGAATTATCGGTTATCGGCTTTCAAATATAAAGAATTATCGGTTATCGTCTTTCAAATAGAAATAATTATCGGTTTTCGGCTTTCAAATAGAAATAATTACTGGTTATCGGCTTTCAAATAAAGAATTATCGGTTATCAGCTTTCAAATATAAAGAATTATCGGTTATCGGCTTTCAAATATAAAGAATTACCGGTTATCGGCTTTCAAATATAAAGAATTATCGGTTATCGGCTTTCAAATATAAAGAATTACCGGTTATCGGCTTTCAAATATAAAGAATTATCGGTTATCGGCTTTCAAATATAAAGAATTACCGGTTATCGGTTATCGTATTGGCCAAAGTTTTCATATCGGTGCATCCCTAGTATATATCGAAATATTTTTTTTAAGCAGGGGGAAAAAGAAAATGTCAAAATATATATATCTATCAGAGACAGCTCTCCAAAGGATAGTCAGTGGAGTGGACAGTATGTCCGAAATCCTACATCGCATTATGAATACTTTTATATCACTGTAATAGTATATATATATAACAATATAGTTATTTTAATCTTTGTGGCAATGCCTACTTTTGAATTATCCAGTGAACTAAATACTTTACAAAAGAATAAGGTACTTATTATGTTGTCTTTCTATTTGGAACTTGATGGACACATCCCAAAAGATAAGATTATTAATAGTTAATAATAACACTTTTTGTTAATAACCATTCTTGTTCAAATATGTTCAAAACAGTACACTATTACATATAAATATTACATATGTTATTATATAGTATATAGTATTATTATTATAAAACCATCATTAGTATCCAAGAGAACAAATCCCCCTGCTACTAAAGGGGCCCCCCAGGGCTCTGTTTTAGGCCCTCTTCTTTTCATAATCGGCTTGCTTTATCTGTCATCATGGTGTGAACTACCACTGCTAACACACAGATTTACTTTTAGAGGATTGAACTTACCAGAGTATGCAAAGGGTATGCTCAATAAAAGCATCTCTTTGGTCATAGCCAGCTGTATGGATCTCTCTGTTGATGAGATGAGAGATGATGAGATAAGACATCTTAGTATGTTACACAGAACAAAACCGTGTTTAAATCTATGCATTCGTTCTTAAATGTTTCAGTGCCACTTACTGAATGCCTCCAATGCCTGAGAGCCCCGAGTCTGGGATGGACTTAAAAGAGTAACAAGAATAGGAAGCAAGGCAAAGGAACAAAAAGACACAACCTGATATAATTAAACCGGTCCAGATTTGCAGAAGTGCATAAAAATATGTTTGTACTTACACCACATCACAGCTGTCAGAGATTTCTGTGGGGAGAAGTGACTCAGAGGCATCAGCAGGTGCAGGTTCTGGGTCTGGTCGCTGGATCAGGAAAAAGAGGAAGTTTCCCACCAGACTGATGACCGTGAGTGTGATGAAAACTGTCTGGCGGTCCTTATCTGACACCAGCAAAACACGTTTTTCAGCTTTATTCGACTAGAGACCTCAATTATAATTCTGTGTAACCCTTCAGAAATTATTTTGTATAGATGTTTCTATCACAGTATATTTTTGTTACATGAAATAAGTAGGGCTGTCAAATGATTAATCGTGATTAATCACATCCAAAATAAAAGTTTTTTTTACATAATATATGTGGGTGCATTGTGTATAATTATTTTATATATATATAAATACACACACATGCTTGTATATATTTAAGAAATATTTTCATGTATATACTGTATATAGATTTGTATATAATTTATATTATATATAAATATAAATATTTTATATATAAATTATATAATTTTCTTAAATATACATGTATGTGTGTGTATTTATATATATACAAAATAATTATACACAGTGCACCCACATATATTATGTAAAAAAAAAATTTATTTTGGATGTGATTAATCATGATTAATCATTTGACAGCCCTAGAAATAAGCAAACCAATTTATTAATTTCAGCCAAAATTATTGTTACTTTAACTTGTACACACATTACATTTCCATCAAAGTGGCCATAGCTGAACAATATACATCTGTACTCACCTGTTATGTGACTCTTGTTATGCCAGGCAAGATATATGTAGAGATTACCGAAGAATAAGCTGCAAAAGAGAATAAATAAATCATAGTACCTTATGTATTAGGGGTGTAACAATATATCGTGTCACAATGTATCGCAATACAAAAAATGCAACAATATGTATCGTGGATAGTTCACCCAAAATAAAAATTACTGTGTGAGAAAATTCAAGTTTTCATAGTTTTAGTGTCAGTACGACCATATAATGTGGAATATAATGTATAATAATGCAATGGGGGAATATTTGTGGGTCCTGATATTGCTAAATGTCTTATGTTACCAGTAAAAGTGGCCTACATTATTTTAAATACATCTAGTCAGTGAAAGAGTGCAAGCATATTCGTCTAAAATAATTATGTTTTCAGCTTCAGAATTATGAATATTGTTATTCTGGTGTCACTATTGTCCTGTGCTTTGAGTTTCCAGCACCAAGTCCAAGCCTATTCATTTACACCCACAATCCAATACCAAATTTAGCATTTTAATCAACAGTATATTTTTTGTTAACCTTCTACCATGTGTCTTGGAGTATCGCAATAATATCGTATCGTGATATGTATCGAATCGTGACATGAGGGTATCGTTACACCCCTATCATGTACCATTTTTCCTTCTATTAACGCTCAATGTCAACAAGAAGGATGTACCTAAACTGCATCAACGCCCAGAATATCCCACTGTTTCTCCCAATAGTGGAATCTTTGGAGTTGATGGTGAGCAGATTCCCCTGAGCCGTCCAGAGCACTGCAAAAACAAAAATATTAGAGAATGTGTGGCCCTACATTTTATGATTTCATAACCGGACCGATTATGATATCTCACCCGCAGCGCCAATTCCAAGCAACACAGATAAAGTGTAGAATGACCAGGTGTACGGATGAATGAAAACAGCAATATAAGCACTAAAAGAGACCAGAGAGCAAAACCACTTAATCATAAATCCTGAGAAAACGACTAAGTTATGACAGAAAGCCCTTCAGACACTTACCTGTAAAGAAGTCCACTGAAAAACAAAGACAGCTGAGGTCCAACGACAGCGATCACTGAGGGCGCTATGAGGTTCGAGGCAGAAAACACTGCGTAGATAATCGCCATGCTAGAAGAGAGGTGTGAAAAGGATGTGTTGAAAGGTGGGATTTACTGGTTTGGAGGATGATTACAGAATGATAACATGGAAAACACAATATAATAAGCATGGATTTCAGATTTAATGAAAACAACTCGATGCCAAAATTGTTATGATGAATTTGCTTTGATGATCATTAACTATTTCAATGTGTTTCAATATATATTTCTCTCTCTCTCTATATATATATATATATATATATATATATATATATGTAAAAAGTGGTTGTCTAATATGTTTTCTTCCACCACAAAAACGTAGACAATTTTTGCCCGAGAAAAGGAGCCTGTATGAATGAGTGTCATGACTGTTGGGTCACATGACAACGCTGCATTCATTTCTCTGTTTCAAAGTTCGGTTTTCTTTGAGAACAGACAGTCTTTGTTATATAATCAAGGTCAATGTGATTACTGAGGTCCAGAGAGATTGGTTAGACTACAGCACAACATCAGATGACCCGGTTTTCATCTTTGAATCAGCTGTAATAAATCACATTCAGAACGGGTGCAGAGGCCAAAACACGTCACATGACTTTAAGCAGAAATAGAGCACAACCATGGGATTCTGGAAGTAACGGTCCCATTCATTATCTCTTTGGGTATGGGTTTTTATAATGAACTAAAATTAATATATATTTTAAACTGTCATGTTTTATGAACACTACAGCCACTTTTTATATGTCATGTGCCATGTTTAATGTGATGAGCAGTTCCACGCCTCAGAAAAGAGATCGCAGTCTTGTCAGTTCTTGATTTCATAAGCCTTTATTTGCTTCAGATCAACATTTTAATGTTGTGCTTCATCTATGATCCAGATCTGGCTGGCTCTTTATTTAGGCAAGGCAAGTTTATTTATATAGCACATTCCATACACTATAGTAGTTCAAAGTGCTTTACATAGAAAGGAATTTAAAGTCACCTTGAAATCAAAATGGATGATTACATTTTTTTAAAGAATATTGTAGTGATTTATCCGTGCACATCCGTATTTTCTTAATTCATGTGCCTTATAATCTTTAATCAAAATGACTTCCCCTTCCTCTTGCAGCTCATCTCTTCCCTGATGATGCGTTTACTGGTGAGAGGGCGGAGCAACCTGTCACTCACTAGAGATCAGCCAATAGCAAACCACAACCATCTCAAATCCCCATGGACAAACTCAAGTCCCGCCCTACATCTGCTCTTGTTCCAGAATCCGTTTCACTCGGATATACGTCACAATATAGGGAAGAAATGACTATTGCAACTTCCGTTTCATGCCGATTTTACGTTGTTTTTTTATGCCTAATGACAAAGCGAATGAGAAAAATACTTCCGGCACCAATGCCACTATTGTGCTCTATGAAGAAAGTCGCTCTGATAACAGAAGAAAGAAATGAAGAAAACTAATACCTTGTGTAGCCACTTCCATGAAACTCTGTGCTGTTGAAGCTCTTTATCACAGTTTGCTGGGGGGGAAAAGTAAAGATGTAAGTTTGATTGTCATACTGGATGTTTTTTAAGTAAGCCTTGCTGCATCTGATATTATAATATTTACCAGATGGACGTACATTTCACTGTGGTCACGCCAACTACACTTATGAATACATTATTGCGCGTCTATATGAACTTGCGTGGTAGGCTATAGGTGTGTGCGCATGGTGACAGTACACATTTTAAAAATTCATAATAGTTTTCTTTAAACTCCACCAGATTCTTGTTCTACATCTCCCCAAGTACCAGTGTGGTGATTTTGTTGTTGTTTAACTGTTTTATTCTTTAACAGTGATATGCCAAAGTCATGACCAATACTTTACCTCGCTATACAGACCCATTTTAAAAATTCATAAAAAGATAAAATCAAAATGTTTTTCTGCAAACTCCACCAGATTATTGTTCTACATGTCCCCAAGTACCACTTGTATGTTGATTTGTATGTTAACAAAATCACCACAGTGGTACTTGGGGAGATGTAGAACAATAATCTGGTGGACTTTGCAGAAAACATTTTTTTTTATGGATTTTTTAAATATGTGTACCGACACCAAGCACCCCACACCACATAAGCTCATATAGACAGGCAATGTATTTTTAAGCGTAGATGGCGTGACTTCAGTCGCATTTCCAAAGTGTCAAAAACCTACTTCAATATTTCCGCAGGTGCCAAAGGCTGTAAACATCACCATGAAGCCCAAGCCCAGGACGACGACGTTGAGCAGGGTCTTTCCCTCCGGACTCATGTTGGCTTCAAGTCTTTAGCTCGATGACAACCTGAGACTAGTGAACACACAAAAGCATCCGAGTCAAGTGACACCTGACACGAGTGGTTAAAAACACTGACCATGCATTTCCCCCATATGATCACTGCTTCCTCGTGACGAGATCAGACAGCTCTGAGGAGTCTTAAACCAAAGAAGTCCCTGTATATGTGTGTCATACGAATACATCTGAATAGTGAGCTATTAAAAATGATTACTGATATCATTTAAGCTTGTAAATGGAGACCGGTTGCAATAATACTTGTGCGAAGTAAACGTACCGAATACTTGTGTGCGCTGATGTAAACAGCTAATTCATAATGTAAAAGACCTGTTGATCACGACGATTTCGAAATAGGTAGAAACATTCTGGAAGCTGGAAAACGTGAATAAATGTTATTTTCCTGCTTCTCGATCAGGATCTCCCTGTATGTCTGAAATCGAAAATGTCTGTCATGTGACTTCTACCAGCTGACGGTGACGTCATAACCATCCTCCGCGAACGGATTTGTGGGTAGTGTCGTCTTTTCATTGAATATATTTGTTATCAAATAGATAGTTTATAAATGAGTTCAGTTAGATATAATTTATGTTCAGTATTTATTGCTGAATTTGTCTTGTTTTGCTGAATTTTATAGTCAGTAGAGCAACATTGCTATTTTAAAGACTACATTGAGGACTTTTTGATCTCACATAACGGGAACAATATTCGTTATTTAACAACTTATAGGCCTATATATTTATTTAAAGCATTCAAAAGACACATTTTATGCTTAGAAAAAAAACGTAATCTCTTTACATAGCTATTTACAATAAGCACTTAACTCAAAAATAAATTAATAAAGGCCTTCTGAAGCGATACGTTTGTGTAAGAAACATATTTTTGGGTGAACTAACCCTTTAACTAGCAGAATTTGTTTTGATTCAGTCTATTCGCAAATATGAATTGTGAATGTTTCATCATTTTTGAATTATCACACACACACTGTTAAAACTGTTTATAATAAATGTATGAATAGCCTATATGTTTATGTATATGTTTAGTATGTATAGTGTGCCTTGAGACAATGAAAGCTCTGATTCAATTATTATTTTGCACCATCACTCAAAACTGACAACTTTATCAAACGTTTTCTCCACATCTCATTTCTCACATGTCATTTCCACATCTTCACTCCTTACATTGTTCACAACCATTTCTGTTATTTCCTTCAAAACCACACTATCCTCAATCTGTTCATTCAGTAATGAGCCTTCTGTTTATTATTTCAACTGAGAGATACTTTTGATAGTAATAATACAAAAAATATTTATTATGTGTCACTACAAAAAAAAATGAATGAGATTTTCGTCAAAACAGAGTTTGAGAAAAGTACACACACACCACACACACACACACCACACACACACACACACACACACACACACACACACACACACACACACACACACACACACACACACACACACACACACACACACACACTTCTTACTGTCTCTATGAGGATTTGATACACACATTTATTCTGTGTTATTTCAGTGAAGTTCATCAGTATTAATGTACTGAAGAGGAAATAAGAGTCTCTATAACATCTCACTGTTACTGATTTATCGTGCAGCTCAAAGTATTATGGGTAAAATCTCTCTATATCTGTTCTGAAACATCAACACAGTTTCACTGATCCAGAATAAACCAGAAACCCAGGATAGAGCGGCTGTGAATGTGGTCTGGACTGTGTGGATGAGGCTCATTGTGTCAGAGACGCTGTAGAAGGACAGAGTTCCTGCACTGTGATCCACACACACTCCTATTCTTCTGCTGATGGACTTTACAGGGAGAGGAGTGTGTATGTTATTGTGCCAGAATGTGTAACTGGAGGAAGAGCAGAACAAACTCCAGGACTGATCATTATATCCAAACACACACTCAATACCCGATCCCTTCCTGCTGATGCTCTTATATGACACTGATATACACACACCATCTCCAGTCCACTCAATTTCCCAGTAACAGCGTCCACACACACTCTCTCTACACAACACCTGAAGATAATAATCAAATCTGTCTGGATGATCAGGATACGGCTGCTCTGTGTCAGTGCCAGTAATAACTCTGTTCCTCTTAGACAGACGGAGGAGTTTATTCACTGTGTTCAGATCCAGAGTGAGCTGATGGGAATCTGATGGAGAGAAAACACATCAGAAACAGGAATTATGAATCTGTCTGATCTTTTAATGTATCTGAACTCTTCATGAATCAATGTTCAGTGTATCATCAGTGTCTCAGTACAGATGACCAAATATCCTGAGCAAATCCTCATTTACATGATCAATTATAAAACTCTTCTTCATGATTTATTTCTCCTTCTACAGGAAGAACATGAACACATTCAGTGAGTTTTCCTGCTTGTTTTCTAGTGACTCACATTGTAGGAAGTCGTTCCTGGTCTTGGGATTCATGTTGGTGAAAGTGACTGTGGAAATAAACAGACATGAACAGTGTGAAGAGAAATGACAAGATAAAATACATTCATTTCTGAGACATTTCTAATATAATGCTGTATGATATTAGATGATGGACTCATTTCTGAGAGCTGATGAATAATCTCCAGGGGCTTCATTTATAAAACACACACATCGGATTGATCCGTTCATCCGATTGTTCAGATTTGGGATGTTTCTCACACGTCTGTATAAACGAGCGCAGGACTTTACCTCCGTCTGAGATCTTCTTGATCTCCTCTTTGCAGAAATCCTCCAGTTTGTCTCTCAGCTGACGGACAGATTCTCTCATGCCATCAAAAGAGGAGAGAGAACCGAAGGGAACGTCGGGTTCGTCTGTAGATTCAGGAGGTGCTGAGAGAGACTGGAAACTCTACAGAAAACAGAAATCAAAACTCATCTTCTCCACACTTCAGCCAATAACCTGCACTATATCAGATCTGTGCGGCTCTTGTAGACTTGACTTCTCTTCAGTGACTCGCTTCAATCCAGCACTTTCACACAATCAGCTCATTTTTAATGGTCAATTTCCCAGGGCTTTGTAAGTGCGTCTCTTTAAACAGAAGATGATCAGATGAGCGTCTGACTGATGATTATATGATAACACAACACTCGACTGAATCTGACTGAATTCCTGACAACATCTCAGTCAACGGCTCATTCTGCTCTCATGAAATGTTTCTCTGTCATAGCAGGATCTTGCTCAAGTCCACTATGATCCTGTTCTCCTAGATCTCTGTTACCTGCAGGAACTGGATGTGATCTTGTGTGTGTGAAAGCTGCTCCAGCTCAGCGTCTCTCCTCCTCAGATCATTGATCTCCTGCTCCAGTCGCTCCAGTCGTCCTTCAGCTCGACTCACTGCAGTCTTTTCCTGATCTCTGATCCGCTGTGTGACCTCAGAGCGGCTTCTCTCAATGGAGCGGATGATCTCAGTGAAGATCCTCTCACTGTCCTCCACTGCTGTCTGTGCAGAGCGCTGTTACACACACATCACAATCACACAGTGGCTTCAGCAGGACTGACAGAGTCCAAACTGAGACGTCTCACACTTCTCTTCTTCTCCAGACTCACCTTATGAGACTTCACAGCCTCTCTCAGCTGATGAAGATCTTTCTGTCTCTGCTGGATTCTCTGACGGATCTTCATCTGCGTCTCCTTCAGCTGTTTCTGGAGGACAAACCAATGACAGCAAATGACAACTGAAATGTCAACATTATTTCATCAGTGCCCAGTTTTATATGAATCCTTCACCCTAAAGTTTTAATTCTGTCATCATTTACTCTTCCTCAAGTCGCTCCAAACCTGTATGACTTTCTCTCTATTGTGAGACACAACAGAAGATATTCAGAAGAATGTCTCAGCTGTTTACAGAGGCCAAATAAAATATGGTGACACGTCAATAACAGCAAACCTCATTGGTTCTTGCACGTCACAGTCACATGACTAAACACCATGATGTCATGACACAAACACCAGTGAAGTTTGATGTTTCTGATGTCATCATATTTGATTTGGGCTCCACATACATGAGTTTATCAATGATTGATTTAATTTGTGAATCAAACTTTGGCCCTTTTACTTATTTTGGAATTAATATACTACTATAATGGTGAAATAAGTGTGAACTGAATGTAATGTTTTCAGACACGTAATTGCATGTTAATTACTATTAAATAAATAAAAAATATTATAGTTTAAATTTAAATTGAAAGCTTGAATTGAATTGACTCTCTTTAAGTGCACTTAAGTGGCCTTTCATTTCATTAATATTATACTATCTTTTTTTTTTATTATATTATGCAGTTTTTTTTTAAATACACTTTTAATTTGAAGTACACTACACGTACATGTCAATACACTTAAGTGTACTTCTATTTTTAACCACTATTTGTTTAGATTACTTTTATGCTTTTTCTCCTTTTTGGTGCTTGAAACTTTTGTATCTCATTGACTTTCAATGTATGAACTAAAATAGATGAGACATTCTTCAAAATTTCATCTTTTAAATTCCACAGAAGAAACTCAGTCAAACCGGTTTGGACCAACATGAGTAAATGAGTGAGTAAATAAAGACACTTTCATTTCTGCGTGATCAATCTCTCTCAGCTCATACCTGTTTCTCTGTCCTCTGTGCTGCAGTTGATACAGTGTTGTGGTTTTTATGTTCACTCTCTTTACACCACACACAGATGCACTGTTGATCAGTAATACAGAACATTTCTAGCTCTTTATCATGTTTACGGCAGATCATGTCCTGTAGTCGTCCAGTGGCATCAATCACTTTGTGTGGCTTACGAGAGTGATATTCCTCATGACGGTCAAAATGAGTTTGACAGTAAGACTCCTGACACACCAGACAGGACTTGACGGCTTTGTGTTTTCTTCCAGTACAGACGTCACACTCCACGTCTCCAGCTCCAGCGTAACAGTCAGCAGGAAGTTTAGTCTTCTTCAGTTTCTCCACCAGTTCAGCCAGAATGGTGTTTTTCCCTAAAGCAGGTCTTGGACTGAAGGTCTGTCTGCACTGAGGGCAGCTGTAGACGCTCTTCTCATCCTCCTGATCCCAGCAGTCTGTAATACAGATCTTACAGTAACTGTGTCCACAGTGGATAGTCACTGGATCCTTCAGGAGATCCAGACACACTGGACACATGAACTCATCCTGAGAAATTCTGGCTTCTGCCATTTTACCGCAAGAATACAGAGACACAAACACACAACAGCTCAACAATACTCCAGTTTCTGTTTCCCTGAACTGAGGAGTTGAAATGGTTTCCTGCTTGTGTGTTTGAGTGACGTGTTTAAAACAGGAGTGTGTGTAAAGCAGCTTCCTCATTCCTGGTGAAGGAGAGTCACTTTACTGCTGTGTTTATGTGTCCTAGTGGAGTCAAAAACATCGTAATGACGAGATCCGAGAACATGAACCATTCAATCCCTGAAATTCTGCGTTATACAGTAAATTATGTTTTTATGCCTCAATTGTGCCTCCGTGTTTGGGCTTTACTTTCAGTTTTATTTGCGGTATTATTATTATTATTTTTTATTTCAGACGTAAATAATGATCCATATTACAGACAAAAAGAGACACACATAAAAGCTATACATTTATCACCTGTATAGGCGCATAAGCCAGTGAGACCAGATGCTAGAAGAATATCGCACCGAGCTTAGTCCAGGGTTAGTCCAGGGTTAGTCCAGGGTTAGTCCAGGGTTGGTCCAGGGTTAGTCCAGGGTTAGTCCAGGGTTGGTCAATGCAGTGATGATACTTTTTGCCGAGCTCGAAAGCCTGCACATGCACCTGTACATAAGATTTCGCAGTACAGCAGGGCAGTTTGACAAACCCACATTTACAAACATTTGGCTCGCACTACTCCATCGTGGGACCCTCAGTAGCATCCGCAAGGCATCATTATACGCTACAGTTAGCTTTTTCATACTACTCTTTCTGTAGCGCCTCCACAGGTGTGCAGTATACATGGTAGTGCAGTACGCCTTAAAGAGTCTGATTTTGACAGGTATTGAGCACATCCCAAACCTGCGAATCAGCATGTTAGCCTGTCCATAGAGCATGCCACACTGGCTATAGATGTCTCTGTCATCGGACAAGTCTGCAGTCACATAGTGCCCCAAATATTTACATTCATTTGTGACCTTAAGTCTATTGCCTGACAAAAAAAATCAGGAAATGTCAGTGTGGAGTCCTCTCTGCTCCGGGCTATCATGATAGTGCTTTTCTTTGGGTTGTATGTTATATCAAAGTCTGTTCCATATTGAGAGCACACATGCAACAGCTCTTGTAACCCCGCGCTATATGGACAAAAAATAACAAGGTCATCAGCGTACATTAGGTGATTATTGGTACTGTTGCCAACCCTACAGCCCGTTCCAAAGTCATTTAACGTTTAATCCCACCGGTCACAATTGTGACCGCAGCTTTTTTCTTATTTCTGGAAGCTCTAAAAATGTTTTTATTGACTTTGGGCAAGAAATTCAACTTTTAAATGACAAAATAGATTGTCTTGATTAAAATCAATTAATGTCATGTGACTAGTGTGAAAGGTCACATGACCAGATCAGTTCACTTCCTGCTTGCACATCTGGGCTGCGTTCCAGTCCAAAATTGTCATGCCCTTCACTCGCTAACTTCCCTCCGTCTTGTTCACTCGGATGTACGTCATTGCTTACGTTGCACGAGTGCCCACTACTGGCGGAAACTGCAATTGGCTGAATTGGAACGTCCTAAGCCCTTGATCACTTGGAATCAGCCATGCAGTTGATTTATTATTTAAAAAAAAAAATTCCTTTAAGAATTTGTTTAATGCAGCATCCAAATGTATATAGGTGTGTTTGGGTTGTTTTAAATTAAAAATATATATAATTAATATATCAGAGTTGTTTGTGGTGGTGGTGATTAGACGAGATCTGCGGTGACGTCACAATCGTGTTGCATTGTGGTATATGGAGCTGCCTGAAGTGCACATATGAAGTTGTGTCACAAGGTGACGAAATAGAGGCGGAACTAAATAGTCCACGGAGGGATGTTTCCACCCGGAGTGTTTTCAACTGAACACCCAGCCAGCCTTGTATGCATCGCTACCATGGCAACAGCAGCCGCTGATGACAAAGTGACAGCAGGTGCGGCGCATCAAGGGGCTGTTTGATGATTGGGACACACAGCTTTTTGAAACGGATAAAAACAAAGCTTTGGGAGACAAAGAAAAAGGCTAGAGCAGCACGGGGCAGCAGCATGGTGTGAGCAGGCGGGGACCGCGAGCGCAGCAGCGCGCTTCCCGCGACGAGGTGGGCTGAGAGTTTCTGTGGGACAAGCCGGCTGGTGAGATCGACCCGCGGAAAGGAATCCGCTACGAAGAAACTGGGTGGTGTGGAACGGAGAGGCAAAGGAGAAGTCATCTCGAAAGTATCAAGTCCCCTTACCTGGGTGAAGATAAGTACAAACCTTCTACTGGCCGTATTGTATGTGATTTATACATCAAGACATTAGATATGAAGAGAAGTGATACAGGAAAAGGAGACTAGACACCGGAATGAGAAGACAGCTGCTGTGATGCATGAATGATGTCGCTAAATTTCTTCCGTCTTATTGCCCCCACTGTTCAGAAGGAGGAGGTGGGCCGTGGCCCTAAATTTCACGGGGTGGATGAGAGTGACGTGTGTAACTGCTGTGTCCCACCGAGTGTGGTTGAGGTGAAGTGCTGCACGCATGATGTAAAGAATCCTGTCACGTGTTCATCGCCCTTGTCTTGTGTTACAGTCTGGAGGTCTCTGAGGAAGAGATTGAGAGAATGCGAAGTCTGAGCCCTCTGCACCTGCTATACTGGGAAGAACCAACCGTACTCGAATTACTCACTTGCTGTCTAGTCGACGCCCCCTTCACAGTCGTAAGCTTTCTGCACCTGAGTCCTTGGAGCACTCACTGGCTGTCCAGGCGAGGGTCTCTTCACAGCCGTAAACCTTCTGCACCTGAGAGATCGAGAAGAGTCGATCCTACTGAGAGGCTGGAAAGAGTCAACCGTATTGAGAGTACGCCTTTGGCACTGAGAGACTGAAAAGAGTCAATCCGTATTGAGAGTACGCCTTTGGCACTGAGAGCCTGAGAAGGGTCAACCGTGTTGAGAGTCCTCGCCTGCTGTCCAGTCCACGTCCCCTCCACAGTCGAGAGCCTTGGGCATCCGAAGAGCCCGAGAAGGGCTGACTGTATCGAGTACTCACCTGTGGTCCCGTCGACGTCCCCTGCAGCGACTGGATACGGAGGAGGAAGAAGAAGCTTTTTAATTAGGATTACAAATTATTTTAAGTCAATAAAATCTGTCTAAGTTTTACTCTCCTTTGTCTGCTTGGTTTCTGGTCCGCTCCTCAGTGGTACTCATTCCAAAGGGAGGGTGTAGACCCGGTCGACCCTCCCGACCTGTGACAGTTGACTCGCTCCCTCTGTCAAAATCTAGGGAACAAGTGTCTGTCCATATAAACTTCCCTCGTCCACTTCACGAAGAGGAACGCACTTCAAAATGGTGGCAGGGATTCCCCCGAGGGGAAGTGCTTAGGGAAGTTCGCAAGTGCATGTCTAAAAGTGGACTGGAACGCAGCCCTGGAAGAAGATGTCTTCCTCAGACTACTACAAAAAGTAGTATATAAAACATCTTAATTTACATATAGAACTATCATATTTTGTACATATATTCTTTAAAGGGTCTACTGCTGATATATTTTGAGAATTATACTCCTGCATATATATTTTGCTCGTAAGACTTGTAAATTTGTTTACGGTCACAATTGTGACCGGTAGTATAACACAGTGCTTCAATTGAAAACAGAGGTATTGGCTGGTATTGGCAGGTTTTGGCAATCCTACACTGAACATGCCACACCTGTGAGGGGGATGGATGATCTTGGCATGTAGCGTTGCGGTGGAAAGAGAATTGCAATGTTTTACCACACTCTTAACAGAAATGGCAATACAGGTCCTTCTCAAAAAATTAGCATATTGTGATAAAGTTCATTATTTTCCATAATGTAATGATAAAAATTAAACTTTCATATATTTTAGATTCATTGCACACCAACTGAAATATTTCAGGTCTTTTATTGTTTTAATACTGATGATTTTGGCATACAGCTCATGAAAACCCAAAATTCCTGTCTCAAAAAATTAGCATATCATGAAAAGGGTCTCTAAACGAGCTATTAACCTAATCATCTGAATCAACTAATTAACTCTAAACACCTGCAAAAGATTCCTGAGGCTTTTAAAAACTCCCTGCCTGTTTCATTACTCAAAACCGCAATTATGGGTAAGACTGCCGACCTGACTGCTGTCCAGAAGGCCATCATTGACACCCTCAAGCAAGAGGGTAAGACACAGAAAGAAATTTCTGAACAAATAGGCTGTTCCCAGAGTGCTGTATCAAGAAACCTCAGTGTGACGTCTGTGGGAAGGAAAAAGTGTGGCAAAAAACGCTGCACAACGAGAAGAGGTGACCGGACCCTGAGGAAGATTGAGGAGAATGACCGATTCCAGACCTTGGGGGACCTGCGGAAGCAGTGGACTGAGTCTGGAGTAGAAACATCCAGAGCCACCGTGCACAGGCGTGTGCAGGAAATGGGCTCCAGGTGCCGCATTCCCCAGGTCAAGCCACTTTTGAACCAGAAACAGCGGCAGAAGCGCCTGACCTGGGCTACAGAGAAGCAGCACTGGACTGTTGCTCAGTTTTGCATGTCATTCGGAAATCAAGGTGCCAGAGTCTGGAGGAAGACTGGGGAGAAGGAAATGCCAAAATGCCTGAAGTCCAGTGTCAAGTACCCACAGTCAGTGATGGTCTGGGATGCCATGTCAGCTGCTGGTGTTGGTCCACTGTGTTTTATCAAGGGCAGGGTCAATGCAGCTAGCTATCAGGAGATTTTGGAGCACTTCATACTTCCATCTGCTGAAAAGCTTTATGGAAATGAAGATTTCATTTTTCAGCACGACCTGGCACCTGCTCACAGTGCCAAAACCACTGGTAAATGGTTTACTGACCATGGTATTACTGTGCTCAATTGGCCTGCCAACTCTCCTGACCTGAACCCCATAGAGAATCTGTGGGATATTGTGAAGAGAAAGTTGAGAGACGCAAGACCCAACACTCTGGATGAGCTTAAGGCCGCTATCGAAGCATCCTGGGCCTCCATAACACCTCAGCAGTGCCACAGGCTGATTGCCTCCATACCACGCCACATTGAAGCATCATTTCTGCAAAAGGATTCCCGACCAAGTATTGAGTGCATAACTGAACATAATTATTTGAAGGTTGACTTTTTTTTTTATTATTAAAAACACTTCTTTTATTGGTGGGATGAAATATGCTAATTTTTTTAGACAGGAATTTGGGGTTTTCATGAGCTGTATGCCAAAATCATCAGTATTAAAACAATAAAAGACCTGAAATATTTCAGTTGGTGTGCAATGAATCTAAAATATATGAAAGTTTAATTTTTATCATTACATTATGGAAAATAATGAACTTTATCACAATATGCTAATTTTTTTAGAAGGACCTGTATATGATCGACTACGCCACCCCGGAAAACCAGGGAAATTGTCCTAAGGACACACAGGTTCGTTTTGAGTGATTGGGTGAGAAGACACGAGTCGTATAAATATAAAAATTTATTTTGTTCAATGTTGAATAATAAATAGACATTCAAAGTTTAAAACTTTTACACTAACATTATAGTAATAATGTATACCATCAATCAGCATCTACTCATACACACAATAACATTCAATTTAAAGACACAAATTAAACAAGAGCAGGGGTGTCTGGAGGTACGGACCAGCTGCCAAAGTGGAAAACAAACCCCCCCCCCCCCCCCCCCCAATAGTCCACTACAAATACCCAACCGCACACGTGAAGGTTAGATGCCAGAAGACGCACAGCACTAGGTATGAGCACACCACACAACTGGCAGCTTCGCCTTCACCCTCCAGAAACCCCCCCAGCTCCTGTAACAAGAGAAACAATAAAAAAAAACATATACACACACAAGTCAAGATGATAAGATGTCAAATAATTCCAAGGATTTAAACCACTTGAACTGTGCTCACAATACCACATGAAAACATATTCACATAAACATAAACTAAGTTCACTACGGTTTATAGTGATCAAAAATAAGACACGAAATAAACAAAGCAAAAGAAACAAATAATCATACATAAGACCATACGGTACTCAACCTATACACACACAAGATGCTGATTTCGAAGTGTAAACTGATGGAATTCAATAGGCGGCGGCCAGAAGAGACGGCCAGCCGGCCCGCAAAGCCATGCACAATCCTCAAATCCGTGAACCGGAATTGTATCACAGTAGCTTAATAGTTGCTATCGTGATAAAAGTCGAGGCAAAACAGCGACGCAGTCGTAATTATACGTGATCACAATTCATTGTGGATGCTCAATTCCCACAAATAACCCAAGAGACCTTCAGATATGCAGGGAAGACCTGCAGAGCATAAAGAGACTACATTTTGATTAAAGAGAAAAACACATTACTAATACACAAACTATAATTCTACATACCACGGGATGTTCCTGCACACAAACCGGGTCATAGTCGCACACCATATTGCAATACAGTGTCTCGGGCAGGACCATGTAAGGGACGTGCTATCAATGCCAACGAGGACTAAACAAATCATAAATAGCCAACCGCGGTCAAATGCGTCTTGTTATAACCCAAGAGCTATACATACCTGTGAGGAGTGAGCAGCCAGCGCACAGCAGATGGAAAGACCAGCTTACAGTCTAACCCTGACAACGAGAGAAATTCACATCACCCGCCTGCATATTACGAAAAACACGAGTTCACTCCAAACAAATCACATACCTGCGGCAACCGCGGATGACGTCACAAGAGCGATACCAAGACGCATAACAAGTGGCCACCACACATCCCTTATATCAAGAAAGGGGAGGTGGCTTAATAAATTAAGCACAGGTGAATGATATCCTCCTAAGTGGATTCAGTCACCCTGCTACATTGGCAAAAGAGAAGTGCTCACTAACACAGATTTAGACAGATTTGTGAAGAATATTTGAGAGAAATAGGCCTTTTGTGTACATAGAAAAGGTCTTAGATCTTTGAGTTCAGCTCATGAAAAATGGGGGCAAAAACAAAAGTATTGCGTTTATAATTTTGTTCAGTGTAGTGATGAGTGTCCCAGAAACGGTCAATGTGCTGGACCTTCTTGACGTACGTGACCCCCTTCCCCCCACCCCCACCCCAAATTGAAAGTGACTGTGATAGTGATGGCTCAGATAGGGAGTACCAGGGTGAAACAGCCCATTTGCCAAGTAGACTATTGAATGGCGATGCAGAGGTGAATTATCTGGAGGATTGGGCAGATGTTCATGAGAACCAATTGGTGTGCCCCACACATGACGACAAACAACCCTTTCCACAACGTACGGCCCATCTTCAGTGCACTGAATGAGTGAACACACATCTCCCTGAAACTGGCCTAGGACAGGGCCCAAGTGTAGTCATGGTCTAGCCCATACGGGTCTAGCCGAACAAGCAGAAGTTCCCCCAGGGTGTAACTTTGTACATGACAACCTTTTCACCTCACTAAGCCTTCTTCACGAAATGACAAAAAGAGATATTGGATGTCTTGGAATGAATTGTGTCAATAGGTCTAATTGAAGAATTTGAATGAATTCTGACTATGTTGTTTCCCACCGGTCACTATTGTGACCGAGTATAAAACCTAATATTTCACTAACTTAACCAACATAAAATCAAAAAAGGCATAATGTTTGAGTGTTAGGGAGGTCTAAGGAGTAAAATGCATGTACTCAAGTTGCAAGAAATTTTTTAAAAGCGGAGACAAAATGCTGCCCTGTAGTAGACACACAAAGTGACAGTTGACAAAAAGATGCAGATACACAATTTCCCCATTTTACAGACATTAACTGATGCCCATACCAAAAACCAGAACATAGTCAAAGGTCTTTGAGGCATCAATAAAACACATACAAATTGTTGTATCATGTCTATTATACAGATCCAAGATTTCTTTCAAAGCAAAAACGCACATATCTGTTCCATGTTTGGGTTTAAAGCCAAACTGGTTATCAGAGGTCAGCAAAAACTTTTCCAACTTATTTAGAATGGACCTTTCCAGCACCTTAGACAGAGAGCTGGCCAGAGCTGTAGGTCTGTAATTGTCTTTACTGTTAATTTAGCTAGTTTTATCTTTTACAATTGGAACCAAAATAACAGACACTAATAGGTCAGGTAAGACTCTGTGTATTAGAAAGCCTGTAAAACAAATGGTGAGCACTAGGGACAACAAAGGGACACAGTTTACTGCTAGCATATTTTAAATGCTCGGCAGATACCCCGTCTGCACCACATGCCTTGTTGTAATCCAGCTTCATCACTATCTCAAAGACTTCTTGTGGAGTGACAATCACATCTTCACTCTTCTCAATTTTGTCAACAGTAAAGGAATCACTCTTAACAGCATTGAAAATGTCAAAATAGTGTTTCTGCCACATCTGTGCAATCTATGCTGCTCCATTTACACCATCAATATGTGTTGGTAGGAGCAGTTTATTGCTGTTCATTCTTTTTATTTATTTCCAGAAGTCTGTAGGACTATTGCTTTGCAGTTTCCTTGCCAGTAAGTCAGCCTTGAGAGTGTTCCCAATTACTTTTAATAAACAGTAGGGCATATTTAAAGTTTGCCTTTGCTTTCTTCATATACTCAAACACATGACCACACTTGGGTCTGCCTGATTCAGCCCAAGCTTTAAAGGCCCTTCTAGCCTCAGCATGGGACTGCTCCACATATTCACTCCAGCCTGGTATAGCTTTATATGTCTTCATTTCATACAGAGGTTGACTTGAGACAAGGAGAGAATCTACAATCTTATCATACAATGAACACAGTTTAACTCTGTGCTGCAGATTCTGACAGTTAATATCATTACAGGTTACAGCGCTTCTAGGCAGCTCAATATTACTCAGCCTGGTTTCAGACTGGGTAATATACGTACAAATGTCCTCTTGCGTTAAGGTGGACAACTTAGTTTTACCAACTTGCGTCTCATTGCTCACATATTTAAGAGATAGCACTTTGCCCACATTCATCAACAAAGAGAAGGGCACATGATCCAAAATAGCCAATTCATAGTTGATCCAAATGGATACAATAGAATCCAAAGCATCACTGGTACATATGCAATGGTCTAACCAGGAGGTGGTGTGCCACGCCTCACTAATGTAAGTGTAGCTGTCGTTTGGTAAAAGTGCTTCACTGGCGAGAGAAAGGCTATTTTCTGAGCAGAAATGCTTTAAATGAATAGCAAACAAGGACCTGTTATCTGAGAGATCCGCATTGAAATCCCCCACAATAAAGATGCTGCTAGAAGCATTGTCCTGACGCCACACACAGGTAGTTTGCATGTTGGTTTGATGAAGAGATTCTCAGCTGATCATCTGATGTGATGCGTGTTGCAGAAGCGAGTCATATCTGGCTATACCATGTCATAAAGCCTATAACACGCTATAACATGTTTATTTTTTAGCATTGTTAAGAGGAGTAAAATTTACATATGTAGGTCCAATAACCAGATGCATGTAGACTTGTCCAGTTTTGTCTGGAATGCGGTCCAGATCACCTCCTGATATCGGATTCAAATCCGCTCGAAGAGCATTTACACCTGGTCTAGCAAACCTATCACAGCAAACGCATGAAGTGACCAGGTGTAAACAGGCCCAAAACAACGGAGCGGTAGCTACACATTACAAGCGCTCAGGGTCATGTAATGATCTTTCGGCGCAACATCCTCTAATATTTTTATTTAGAGCCAAACACTTCATTAAAGCAATTTCCGTGTTTCTTTCTCCCGACAAACACGCTATTACAGTTGTAAAGGGCTGCATTACAGTTTTTCTGAATTGCTAAAACACATTTCTTGAAACCATCACTCACTTTCCAACCCGATCTCACGGTAGTGATGTGTCGTTCATGAACGTTTCGAATCTTTAATATGACTTTAATATGTTCCTGCACAACCGAAAGCTGCAGTTTCAGGACCCCAGTTTTAGGAGCGCAGTTTCAGGACCCTAGTTTTAGGAGCGCAGTTTCAGGACCCTAGTTTTAGGAGCGCAGTTTCAGGACCCCAGTTTTAGGAGTTTTAGGAGCGCAGTTTCAGGACCCTAGTTTTAGGAGCGCAGTTTCAGGACCCTAGTTTTAGGAGCGCAGTTTCAGAACCCTAGTTTTAGGAGCGCAGTTTCAGGACCCTAGTTTTAGGAGCGCAGTTTCAGGACCCCAGTTTTAGGACCGCAGTTTCAGGACCCTAGTATTAGGACCGCAGTTTCAGGACCCCAGTTTTAGGACCGCAGTTTCAGGACCCCAGTTTTAGGACCCTAGTTTTAGGAGCGCAGTTTCAGGACCCTAGTTTTAGGAGCGCAGTTTCAGAACCCTAGTTTTAGGAGCGCAGTTTCAGGACCCTAGTTTTAGGACCGCAGTTTCAGGACCCTAGTTTCAGTTTCAGGACCCTAGTTTCAGTTTCAGGACCCTAGTTTTAGGACTGCAGTTTCAGGACCCTAGTTTTAGGAGCGCAGTTTCAGGACCCTAGTTTTAGGAGCGCAGTTTCAGGACCCCAGTTTTAGGACCGCAGTTTCAGGACCCTAGTTTTAGGAGCGCAGTTTCAGGACCCCAGTTTTAGGACCGCAGTTTCAGGACCCTAGTTTTAGGAGCGCAGTTTCAGGACCCAAGTTTTAGGACCGCAGTTTCAGGACCCTAGTTTTAGGAGCGCAGTTTCAGGACCCTAGTTTTAGGAGCGCAGTTTCAGGACCCTAGTTTTAGGAGCGCAGTTTCAGGACCCCAGTTTTAGGACCGCAGTTTCAGGACCCTAGTTTTAGGAGCGCAGTTTCAGGACCCTAGTTTTAGGAGCGCAGTTTCAGGACCCCAGTTTTAGGACCGCAGTTTCAGGACCCTAGTATTAGGACCGCAGTTTCAGGACCCTAGTTTTAGGAGCGCAGTTTCAGGACCCCAGTTTTAGGACCGCAGTTTCAGGACCCTAGTTTTAGGAGCGCAGTTTCAGGACCCCAGTTTTAGGACCGCAGTTTCAGGACCCTAGTTTTAGGAGCGCAGTTTCAGGACCCTAGTTTTAGGAGCGCAGTTTCAGGACCCTAGTTTTAGGAGCGCAGTTTCAGGACCCCAGTTTTAGGACCGCAGTTTCAGGACCCTAGTTTTAGGAGCGCAGTTTCAGGACCCTAGTTTTAGGAGCGCAGTTTCAGGACCCCAGTTTTAGGACCGCAGTTTCAGGACCCTAGTATTAGGACCGCAGTTTCAGGACCCTAGTTTTAGGAGCGCAGTTTCAGGACCCCAGTTTTAGGACCGCAGTTTCAGGACCCTAGTTTTAGGAGCGCAGTTTCAGGACCCTAGTTTTAGGACCGCAGTTTCAGGACCCCAGTTTTAGGACCGCAGTTTCAGGACCCTAGTTTTAGGACCGCAGTTTCAGGACCCCAGTTTTAGGAGCGCAGTTTCAGGACCCTAGTTTTAGGAGCGCAGTTTCAGGACCCCAGTTTTAGGACCGCAGTTTCAGGACCCTAGTATTAGGACCGCAGTTTCAGGACCCTAGTTTTAGGAGCGCAGTTTCAGGACCCCAGTTTTAGAACCGCAGTTTCAGGACCCTAGTTTTAGGACAGCAGTTTCAGGACCCCAGTTTTAGGACCGCAGTTTCAGGACCCTAGTTTTAGGAGCGCAGTTTCAGGACCCTAGTTTTAGGACCGCAGTTTCAGGACCCTAGTTTTAGGACTGCAGTTTCAGGACCCTAGTTTTAGGAGCGCAGTTTCAGGACCCCAGTTTTAGGAGGCTGCAGTTTCAGGACCCTAGTTTTAGGAGCGCAGTTTCAGGACCCTAGTTTTAGGACCGCAGTTTCAGAACCCCAGTTTTAGGAGCGCAGTTTCAGGACCCTAGTTTTAGGACCGCAGTTTCAGGACCCTAGTTTTAGGACTGCAGTTTCAGGACCCTAGTTTTAGGAGCGCAGTTTCAGGACCCTAGTTTTAGGACCGTAGTTTCAGGACCCCAGTTTTAGGACCGCAGTTTCAGGACCCTAGTTTTAGGACTGCAGTTTCAGGACCCTAGTTTTAGGAGCGCAGTTTCAGGACCCCAGTTTTAGGACCGCAGTTTCAGGACCCTAGTTTTAGGAGCGCAGTTTCAGGACCCCAGTTTTAGGAGCGCAGTTTCAGGACCCTAGTTTTAAGACCGCAGTTTCAGGACCCTAGTTTTAGGACCGCAGTTTCAGGACCCTAGTTTTAGGAGCGCAGTTTCAGGACCCTAGTTTTAGGAGCGCAGTTTCAGGACCCCAGTTTTAGGACCGCAGTTTCAGGACCCTAGTTTTAGGAGCGCAGTTTCAGGACCCTAGTTTTAAGACCCCAGTTTCAGGACCCCAGTTTTAGGAGCGCAGTTTCATGACCCTAGTTTTAGGAGCGCAGTTTCAGGACCCTAGTATTAGGGCCGCAGTTTCAGGACCCCAGTTTTCGGACCGCAGTTTCAGGACCCTAGTTTTAGGAGCGCAGTTTCAGGACCCCAGTTTTAGGACCGCAGTTTCAGGACCCTAGTTTTAGGACCGCAGTTTCAGGACCCCAGTTTTAGGAGCGCAGTTTCAGGACCCTAGTTTTAGGAGCGCAGTTTCAGGACCCCAGTTTTAGGAGCGCAGTTTCAGGACCCTAGTTTTAGGACCGCAGTTTCAGGACCCTAGTTTTAGGACCGCAGTTTCAGGACCCTAGTTTTAGGAGCGCAGTTTCAGGACCCTAGTTTTAGGAGCGCAGTTTCAGGACCCCAGTTTTAGGGCCGCAGTTTCAGGACCCTAGTTTTAGGAGCGCAGTTTCAGGACCCTAGTTTTAGGAGCGCAGTTTCAGGACCCCAGTTTTAGGACCGCAGTTTCAGGACCCCAGTTTTAGGACCGCAGTTTCAGGACCCCAGTTTTAGGACCGCAGTTTCAGGACCCTAGTTTTAGGACCGCAGTTTCAGGACCCCAGTTTTAGGAGCGCAGTTTCAGGACCCTAGTTTTAGGAGCGCAGTTTCAGGACCCCAGTTTTAGGACCGCAGTTTCAGGACCCTAGTATTAGGACCGCAGTTTCAGGACCCCAGTTTTAGGACCGCAGTTTCAGGACCCCAGTTTTAGGACCGCAGTTTCAGGACCCTAGTTTTAGGAGCGCAGTTTCAGGACCCCAGTTTTAGGACCGCAGTTTCAGGACCCTAGTTTTAGGACAGCAGTTTCAGGACCCCAGTTTTAGGACCGCAGTTTCAGGACCCCAGTTTTAGGAGCGCAGTTTCAGGACCCTAGTTTTAGGAGCGCAGTTTCAGGACCCCAGTTTTAGGACCCCAGTTAGAAAATATATATATATATATATACTGTATATATATTTTTAATAAATAAGATTATGGAATAGAAAAGCTCCTGTAGCAGGTGGATTAGAGCAAGTAGCATCAAGCTAACTTACATGACACAATTTAAAAGTAGGGCTGTCAAACGATAAATCGCGATTAATCGCATCCAAAATAAAAGTTTGTGTTTACATTATATATGTGTGTGTACTGTGTATAATTATTTTTAATACATAAATACCCACACATGCATGTGTATTTAAGAAATATTTGCATGTATATACTGTATATAGACTGAATGTAGCCTATATATAATGTATAATTTTATATGAATATAAACATTTTATATATAAATAACATATTTTTCTTAAATATATACATGTGTGCATTTATATACAAAATAATTATACACAGTACACACACATATATTATGTAAACACAAACTTTTATTTTGGATCCGATTAATCGTTTGACAGCCCTATTTAAAAGATTAATATTACACTTCTACTTAAAGCTCACTTTAAACCACCATCGAGTATTTGTATCATATTTCGGTCGTGGTTTAAAATGGTTTTAAGTAAAAAAAAATATGTTGAAATATGTTATATTTAGCATTTTATATGCAGCTAATGGCTACACCTTGCTTAGCAATACTAGTGTAAACATTCTTTATTCATATGAAAATATCAAAAATCACACACAAACCACATATTCTCGAAATCGTGCATTTATTAGCTTCTTGTTTCGGGTGAAGAGATGTGTTTTAGCTTTGTTATCACGGAGGTCAGAATGAGGAAGTGTACACAGCATACACAGTAGCGCGTCATGGGGATTCGGCAAGATGGCGGAACGGGCAAGCAATACTTTCTGAGCTCTCGTTCACCTGCCCCAAAATTTTTACTTCAAAATTCAATGTGATTGGTCAAAAGGTTTAAAAGTAATTTGAACATTTAAATAAGTGATTGAAACATTTTATTCCAGAAATTTAAAGCCCAATCGAAGTTTTAACCGAACATGCCAAACGAAAAGACCGAACCTAAATCAGCCGTTACCTCAGGCCAAGCAAACACGGACCATGGTTACGCGCAGATGGATGTTTCAACCAGTGGTGGGACAAAGAGAAAGAGTTCCCCTCTTACTCCAACGAAAGTCCAGCGCCACCTTCGAAGGTAAAAACCTCACAGGATTCGAGTCTGAAGTTCCAAACGCGTCTCTTGTTGAAGCTGTAGAAAAGCTCACCTCCAGAATTGACCGCTTTGGTGATCAGCTGAGAGAAAACTCTGTCATGGTGGCTAATATCACCAGACTAGTGGAGCTGAATGCCACTGAGATTAAAGAGTGCAAGGTCAAGATTCAAGCGATAGAAAAAGAAATGCCCCGTCTCGTAAAGGAAAACGAGGAGCTGAAAGATAAAGTCACAGAGTTGGAGCGTTACAAGACACGCTGGAACCTTAAAATACACGGTTTGAAAGAAAGAGTTGACGAAAACACCCGAGACGCTGTCAAGAGTATCCTTTCTAAATTAGCACCGCAGTGGGATACATCGATGGATTCGGTAGTTGATACTGTGCACCGCATCGGGAGAAAGGAAGAGTGGAGAGACCGTCAGGTTATTATCCAGTTCACCATGAGATTCCACCGTGATTCCATCTGGAAGTTGTCCAAAAACTCTCTAAGATTTGCAAAGATCTGGGAATTCACTTCAAGCAAGACTTTTGCAAAGCTGACAGGGAGGCTCGCGCAGCTGCAAGGCCGAAGATGGAGCAAGCCAGGGCGGCAGGCCAGAATGTGTACTAGAGGACATGTGGGCTACATCAACGGTAACAGGGTTACTCAGGATTAGACAGCGCTTTGGACAAAAGCATGTCATTTACCTCTCGCTCTAACAGATTGAGATTTATACCTCAGGCTTTATATTAATAGCTTCTGCCCTAACCTAAACATCTTTCCTGATCACACTGTTGTTGTTAAAGGGTAAAGTTATGTTATTACATTAGTGACTATAGTGAGTTCTCAGGTTAATAATCACTATCTAAAAAAGGGAGGAAAAAAGAAAGAAAATTATTTAATTGTTAGCTTGTTAATTCAAAATCAGTGTTTACTTTAAAGCTTTACAAAAAAAAAAAAAAATCGGTTTTTCAAAAAAGTAGAAAAGCTTGAACTAAGTTAATAAAGTATGTTCACTCTAGATCTTTAATTTAAGGAAAATAGTGTTTGTTTTATTAGTTATTCTGATCACATTTAATAATGCTTGATAGGGGCCTTGCAAGATTGTTTACTTCCAGAAATATAAATTCTTTTTTTACACTTATTTCGTAATTCCTTTTTTATAGGTTTTCTCATAACCAGATGATTTCTTATGTTTCACCTAACACTAGGGGTCTAAGAGATTTTGTTAAAAGAAAATCAGTATTTCTGTTTTGTAAAAACGAAAGGGCACAATGCTTTCTTCTCCAAGAAACTCATTCTGTTGACATGGATGAAAAATTCTGGTCAAACCAGTGGGGAGATAAAATACTTTTCTCTCATGGCTCTAATAGGTCAGCAGGCGTTGCTATACTTTTAAACAATTTTCCTGGGAAGATATTAACCACTGTTAGGGACAGTTGTGGTAATTGGATAATATGTGTTTTTGGAATAGAGGATAGTTTTTGGGGGGGGGAAATGTATATGGATATAATAATCAAAATCAAAACAAAATATTGATTGATGATGTTGTAAAGGATTTAGGTCAAAGGTATCCTACTGGAAACTTTATTTTCGGAGGTGATTTTAATATGGTAATAGATGATTGGCTTGATAGATCTCCTTCGAAATATACAAGACATCATTACAATCCCATATTGCTTAACTTTTGTAGTGTGTTTAATTTGATAGATGTATGGCGGACTAAAAACCCTTGTATCCAAGTCTTCACCTGGTTTAAACCTGATGGCTCAGTGAAATCTAGATTCGATTTCTGGCTAGTCTCTGAAGTTGGATCTTGTCTGGAGTCAAGCTCTATGGTTTCCGCTGCACCTTTAACTGACCACTGTATGATTAAACTTATTATTAAACCTGCAAACACATGTCAAAGGACAAAAGGGTACTGGAAACTTAACTCAAATCTTCTAAACAGTGAAACCTTTTGTCAAGAAATTATAGCTACAATCAATAATATAACTGGAGATTCAAATTTTACAACTTATAGAGAAAAATGGGAATATTTAAAATATAAGGTGCTTTTAAAGTCCATAAAAGTGCATCTCTCCATCATACAAGTGCATAAATCGATCATAAAAGTGCATCTCTGCATCATAAAAGTGCATCTCTCCATCATAAAAGTGCATATATCGATCATAAAAGTGCATCTCTCCATCATAAAAGTGCATAAATCGATCATAAAAGTGCATCTCTGCATCATAAAAGTGCATCTCTCCATCATAAAAGTGCATATATCGATCATAAAAGTGCATCTATCCATCATAAAAGTGCATCTCTCCATCATAAAAGTGCATATATCGATCATAAAAGTGCATCTATCCATCATAAAAGTGCATCTCTCCATCATAAAAGTGCATAAATCGATCATAAAAGTGCATCTCTGCATCATAAAAGTGCATCTCTCCATCATAAAAGTGCATAAATCGATCATAAAAGTGCATCTCTGCATCATAAAAGTGCATCTCTCCATCATAAAAGTGCATATATCGATCATAAAAGTGCATCTATCCATCATAAAAGTGCATCTCTCCATCATAAAAGTGCATATATCGATCATAAAAGTGCATCTATCCATCATAAAAGTGCATCTATCCATCATAAAAGTGCATCTCTCCATCATAAAAGTGCATCTCTCCATCATAAAAGTGCATCTCTCCATCATAAAAGTGCATCTCTCCATCATATCATAAAAGTGCTCCACAGGCTCCGGTGGGTTAATAAAGGCCTTCTGAAGCGATACGTTCATGTAAGAAACATATTTTTGGGTGAACTAACCCTTTAACTAGCAGAACTTGATTTGATTCAGTCTATTCGCAAATATGAATTGTGAATGATTCATCATTTTTGAATTATCACACACACACTGTTAAAACTGTTTATAATAAATGTATGAATAGCCTATATGTTTATGTATATGTTTAGTATGTATAGTGTGCCTTGAGACAATGAAAGCTCTGATTCAATTATTATTTTGCACCATCACTCAAAACTGACAACAACTTTATCAAACGTTGTGAAAGTCATTTATTTCTTCTAGAGTTCATGATTTCAATCCCTTGTGACCCAATATCTGAAATCTCAGAAAGTGCTTCTTCATCCCTCATCTTCTGCATCACAATTTTCCTCACATTTTGAACTGTGATTGTTTTCCAGCATTATTTTCTCCACTACTAATGTCATTTCCACATCTTCACTCCTTACATTGTTCACAACCATTTCTGTTATTTCCTTCAAAACCACACTATCCTCAATCTGTTCATTTAGTAATGAGCCTTCTGTTTTATTATTTCAACTGAAAGACACTTTTGATAGTAATAATAATAAAAAAAATTATTACCGGTATGTGTCACTACAAAATAAAATGAATGAGATTTTCATCAAAACAGAGTTTGAGAAAGGCACACACACACACACACACACTGATCTTACTGTCTCTATGAGGATTTGATACACACATTTATTCTTTTATTTCGGTGAAGTTCATCAGTATAAATGTACTGAAGAGGAAATAAGAGTCTCTATAACATCTCACTGTTACTGATTTATCGTGCGGCTCAAAGTATTATGGGTAAAATCTCTCTATATCTGTTCTGAAACATCAACACAGTTTCACTGATGATCCAGAATAAACCCTAAACCCAGGATAGAGCGGCTGAGTGAATGTGGTCTGGACTGTGTGGATGAGGCTCATTGTGTCAGAGACGCTGTAGAAGGACAGAGTTCCTGCACTGTGATCCACACACACTCCTATTCTTCTGCTGATGGACTTTACAGGGAGATCAGTGTGTATGTTATTGTGTCTGAATGTGTTACTGGAGGAAGAGCAGGACAATCTCCAGGACTGATCATTATATCCAAACACACACTCATAACCCGATCCCTTCCTGCTGATGCTCTTATATGACACTGATATCTCAACATCATCTCCAGTCCACTCAATCTCCCAGTAACAGCGTCCACACACACTCTCTCTACACAACACCTGAGGATAACACTCAAATCTGTCTGGATGATCAGGATACGGCTGCTCTGTGTCAGTGTCAGTAATAACTCTGTTCCTCTCAGACAGACTGAGGTGTGTATTCACTGTGTTCAGATCCAGAGTGAGCTGATGGGAATCTGATGGAGAGAAAACACATCAGAAACAGGAATTATGAATCTGTCTGATCTTTTAATGTATATGAACTCTTCATGACTCAATGTTCAATGTATCATCAGTGTCTCAGTACAGATGACCAAATATCCTGAGCAAATCCTCATTTACATGATCAATTATAAAACTCTTCTTCATGATTTATTTCTCCTTCTACAGGAAGAACATGAACACATTCAGTGAGTTTTCCTGCTTGTTTTCTAGTGACTCACATTGTAGGAAGTCGTTCCTGGTCTTGGGATTCATGTTGGTGAAAGTGACTGTGGAAATAAACAGACATGAACAGTGTGAAGAGAAATGACAAGATAAAATACATTCATTTCTGAGACATTTCTAATATAATGCTGTATGATATTAGATGATGGACTCATTTCTGAGAGCTGATGAATAATCTCCAGGGGCTTCATTTATAAAACACACACATCGGATTGATCCGTTCATCCGATTGTTCAGATTTGGGATGTTTCTCACACGTCTGTATAAACGAGCGCAGGACTTTACCTCCGTCTGAGATCTTCTTGATCTCCTCTTTGCAGAAATCCTCCAGTTTGTCTCTCAGCTGACGGACAGATTCTCTCATGCCATCAAAAGAGGAGAGAGAACCGAAGGGAACGTCGGGTTCGTCTGTAGATTCAGGAGGTGCTGAGAGAGACTGGAAACTCTACAGAAAACAGAAATCAAAACTCATCATCTCCACACTTCAGCCAATAACCTGCACTATATCAGATCTGTGCGGCTCTTGTAGACTTGACTTCTCTTCAGTGACTCGCTTCAATCCAGCACTTTCACACAATCAGCTCATTTTTAATGGTCAATTTCCCAGGGCTTTGTAAGTGCGTCTCTTTAAACAGAAGATGATCAGATGAGCGTCTGACTGATGATTATATGATAACACAACACTCGACTGAATCTGACTGAATTCCTGACAACATCTCAGTCAACGGCTCATTCTGCTCTCATGAAATGTTTCTCTGTCATAGCAGGATCTTGCTCAAGTCCACTATGATCCTGTTCTCCTAGATCTCTGTTACCTGCAGGAACTGGATGTGATCTTGTGTGTGTGAAAGCTGCTCCAGCTCAGCGTCTCTCCTCCTCAGATCATTGATCTCCTGCTCCAGTCGCTCCAGTCGTCCTTCAGCTCGACTCACTGCAGTCTTTTCCTGATCTCTGATCCGCTGTGTGACCTCAGAGCGGCTTCTCTCAATGGAGCGGATGATCTCAGTGAAGATCCTCTCACTGTCCTCCACTGCTGTCTGTGCAGAGCGCTGTTACACACACATCACAATCACACAGTGGCTTCAGCAGGACTGACAGAGTCCAAACTGAGACGTCTCACACTTCTCTTCTTCTCCAGACTCACCTTATGAGACTTCACAGCCTCTCTCAGCTGATGAAGATCTTTCTGTCTCTGCTGGATTCTCTGACGGATCTTCATCTGCGTCTCCTTCAGCTGTTTCTGGAGGACAAACCAATGACAGCAAATGACAACTGAAATGTCAACATTATTTCATCAGCGTCCAGTTTTATATGAATCCTTCACCCTAAAGTTTTAATTCTGTCATCATTTACTCTTCCTCAAGTCGCTCCAAACCTGTATGACTTTCTCTCTATTGTGAGACACAACAGAAGATATTCAGAAGAATGTCTCAGCGGTTTACAGAGGCCAAATAAAATATGGTGACACGTCAATAACATCAAACCTCATTGGTTCTTGCACGTCACAGTCACATGACTAAACATCATGATGTCATGACACAAACACCAGTGAAGTTTGATGTTTTTGATGTCATCATATTTGAGTTTATCAATGATTTAAAATAAAACTTAAGTAAAACTTTAATTTTATATTATAAAAAGTGTATTTTATAAAGTTTACTTATGAAACAGTTATGCAAATTGACTCTCTTTAAGTGCACTTAAGTGGCCTTTCATTTCATTAATATTATATAATCTGTTTTTTTATTATATTATGCAGTTTTTTTTAATACACTTTTAATTTGAAGTACACTACAAGACAAGTAGGCTACATGTCAATACACTAAATATCTGTATTTTAATTAGACGCGTTCCTATTTTGAATTTATGCCGCACATCTAAAGGGTTGTAGTCTGTATTTTATTGTAGCACTTAAGTAGCGCTGTTCAACAGCTGGTTTCGGTTTCGCCCATTCTCGGGATATTTGCTTTGGCTGTGCTAATTGCAAGGGCGGCCACAGCTGTCCTCACTCAGGCGATTGAAAGCTTTATATCTATGTAGTGTGCGCGCTGTCGCGGAAGCGTCCAGCTCTCGTGTTCAGCCTCCTCGTAATACATTCCTGTTGTCTCTCGACAACGCTCTCTCATCATGCACAAAAGGCAGCGCAATACTGCTAATCTGCGCCCTATTCCCTCATCCTCACACTCACCTCTCACTCTTTCTATGGGTCTATGGAACTGCCAATCAGCAGTCAATAAAGCTGACTTCATTCCAGCCTTTGCATCTCATTCTACTCTTAATATTAGGATCCGTCCAGAAGACTCAGCAACCCCTGCTGCTCTCTCTAACAACTTCTCTTTCTCTCAAACCCCTCGCCAGTCGGGGAGGGGTGGGGGTACTGGTCTTCTCATTTCTAACAATTGGAAATACTCAACTCTCTCTTCTATATGCAATAACTACTCATTTGTCTCTATGCAAGACCGAACTCAGGGCAGCGGAGAGGAAATGGCGCAAATCAAAAGACACATCTGACCTCAGTAGGTATCAATCTCTGCTCTCTGCCTTTTCTGCTGATGTTCACGCCGTAAAATCTTCATATTTCCACAACAAGATCAACAGCGCCTCTAACACACGTTCACTGTTCAAGACATTCAATTCTCTCCTCTGTCCACCTCCACCACCACCCACCTCCTCGCTAACTGTTGATGATTTTGCTAACTTCTTCACTAACAAAACTACAACTATCAGCAGTCAGTTCTCAGCTTCACACACACAGGAACCCAGACTAACCTCTCCCACAACCAACAACCTTCTCTCCTCCTTCACTCCACTAACCGAGGAAGAAGTATCTAAACTTCTCCTCTCTAGTCATCCTATCACCGGCCTTCTAGACCCCATCCCCTCACATCTTCTACAAGCCATCTCTCCCACACTTCTACCTACTCTCACACACATTATCAACTCATCCCTACACACTGGCACTTTTACTACAGCATTTAAGCAGGCTCGGGTAACTCCACTGCTTAAAAAACCAACGTTAAACACATCACTTTTAGTGAATTACAGACCTGTCTCTCTCCTACCATTCATTGCGAAAATACTTGAACGAGTTGCTTTCAACCAAGTATTATCTTTCCTGTCTCTGAACAACCAGCTGGATGTCAACCAATCTGGCTTCAAGAAAGGGCATTCAACCGAGACTGCATTACTATCAGTCACAGAAGCCCTGCGGATCGCAAAAGCTGCTTCCAAATCATCAGTTCTCATTCTGCTGGATCTTTCTGCTGCCTTCGACACTGTGAATCATCAGATCCTTCTGTCCACTCTCTCATCACTGGGCATCACAAGTACTCCTCTCCACTGGTTTGAATCCTATCTCACAGGTAGGTCCTTCATGGTCACATGGAGAGGTGAGGTATCCAAAGCACATCAACTGACCACAGGGGTTCCCCAGGGTTCAGTTCTCGGACCGCTCCTCTTCTCCATTTACACCACATCAGGCCCATCATACAGGCACATGGTTTCTCTTACCATTGCTATGCTGATGACACCCAGCTTTACCTCTCATTTCAACCAGATGATCCCACAGTAGCTGCACGCATCTCAAGCTGTCTGGCGGACATCTCGGCATGGATGAAGGAACATCACCTGCAGCTCAACCTGACAAAGACTGAGCTTCTCGTCCTCCCTGCCAATCCATCTCTACAGCACGACCTCACTATCCAGCTAGAGTCTTCCTCAATCACCCCATCAAGGTCAGTCAGAAATCTCGGAGTAATCTTTGATGATCAGCTGACCTTCACAGACCACATTACAAAGACAGCTCGATCATGCAGGTTTGCAATGCACAACATCAGGAAGATCAGGCCTTTCCTAACTGAGCATGCAACACAACTTCTCGTCCAGGCCCTGGTCATTTCTAGGCTTGATTACTGCAATGCTCTTCTGGCTGGACTTCCATCATGTGCAACTAAACCTCTACAAATCCAGAATGCTGCAGCTCGTCTGGTCTTCAACGAGCCCAAAAGGGCCCACGTCACTCCTCTGTTCATCTCTCTGCACTGGCTACCACTCGCTGCTCGCATCAAGTTCAAGGCTTTGACGCTTGCTTACAGATTGACCACAGGATCAGCTCCCTCCTACTTCCACTCACTACTACAAGTCTACATCCCTACCAGAAGCCTACGATCGGTCAATGAGCGACGGCTTGTGGTACCATCACAGAGAGCCTCAAAATCACTCTCCAGAACATTCTCATTCACGGTACCATGCTGGTGGAATGATCTCCCCACCCTCATTCGGAATGCAGAATCCCTGACAGCATTCAAAAGACAACTGAAAACTCATCTCTTCCGTGAGCACTTAACATAAAAAAGAAAATCTTTCCTTTTCCTTTAAATCCTTGCTTATCCGGCTTATGCTACTCCGAGCAATGTCTGAACTTTGTATTTTGAGCACTTCTTGCGTTGTTTTTGCCTCTTCATAATGACTCGCTTGGTTTAGTCCTCAGTTGTAAGTCGCTTTGGATAAAAGCGTCTGCTAAATGACTAAATGTAAATGTACAATTAAGCGTACTTCTTTCTTTAACCACTAGTTGTTTAGATTACTTTTATGCTTCTTCTCTTTTTTGGAGCTTGCGACTTTTTTTATTCCATTGACATCAATGTATAAACTAAAATATATGAGACATTCTTCAAATTATCATCTTTTACATTCCACAGAAGAAACTCAGTCAAACCGGTTTGGACCAACATGAGTAAATGAGTGAGTAAATAAAGACACTTTCATTTCTGTGTGATCAATCTCTCTCAGCTCATACCTGTTTCTCTGTCCTCTGTGCTGCAGTTGATACAGTGTTGTGGTTTTTATGTTCATACTCTTTACATCGCACACAGATGCACTGTTGATCAGTAATACAGAACATTTCTAGCTCTTTATCATGTTTACGGCAGATCATGTCCTGCAGTCGTCCAGTGGCATCAATCACTTTGTGTGGCTTACGAGAGTGATATTCCTCATGACGGTCAAAATGAGTTTGACAGTAAGACTCCTGACACACCAGACAGGACTTGACGGCTTTGTGTTTTCTTCCAGTACAGACGTCACACTCCACGTCTCCAGCGCCAGCGTAACAGTCAGCAGGAAGTTTAGTCTTCTTCAGTTTCTCCACCAGTTCAGCCAGAATGGTGTTTTTAGCTAAAGCAGGTCTTGGACTGAAGGTCTGTCTGCACTGAGGGCAGCTGTAGACGCTCTTCTCATCCTCCTGATCCCAGCAGTCTGTAATACAGATCTTACAGTAACTGTGTCCACAGTGGATAGTCACTGGATCCTTCAGGAGATCCAGACACACTGAACACATGAACTCATCCTGAGAAATTCTGGCTTCTGCCATTTTACTGCAAGAATACAGAGACACAAACACACAACAGCTCAACACTCAATACTTGAGTTTCTGTTTCCCTGAACTGAGGAGTTGAAATGGTTTCCTGCTTGTGTGTTTGAGTGACGTGTTTAAAACAGGAGTGTGTGTAAAGCAGCTTCCTCATTCCTGGTGAAGGAGAGTCACTTTACTGCTGTGTTTATGTGTCCTAGTCAGGCCCGGATTGGCTAATCGGGAGCACCGGGAGAATTCCCGGTGGGCCGGTCTGGATTATTGGCCAGGAGGGCCGGTGTTGTCATGGCACTGGGTTGAATGCTCCAGTCACAGTGCAGCCCCACTATTTTTTTATTGTTATTGTCTCGCAGCCCCACAAAAAAAGTCAGTTGTGACTTTTGCGTCAGATAACCGACCTCATCGGATCTGCTTCAGTAGCTACTCAACACCGCTCGTCGGCAATGGCAAAATGTTTGAGATGACCGATCAAAGCAAGCGGGATGTATGTTCACAGAAGCGCGAGCCGGGGCCGCGCGCGAATCCCAACGCGACGCTTCACGAGATAAGATGCAAGTGGCTAAACTAAACAGCTGTTTTACGATAGAAGTTTTAAACGACCGACATAAATAATCAGTTTGCAAAGACTGTATCAATCAAAGGTAACCTAAAGATAAAGAGACTGAGAGAAGAAGAATGAGAGAAGGAGATGGAGATGAGAGAGGAGAGCAGGAAGAGCAATATTGCATACTGTGCCCAGAAAGATAATAACTTTATTACAATGGATTCCTATTTAACACAGATATACATGTTCTTTGCCAATGACAGTGGAAAAATAATATGCCCCCGAACCCAGATCACTTTTGGGACCTTTGTATTTATAAAACCCTGTGTACGGCTATTGCACTGAATAGAAAATTATATATTTGAAAAATACAATGAATTACAAGGCTGTACAGAACAGTGCACGATTGCAGACTTATATACTGAGGGTTTAATTACATTATTTTAATATAGTCGGTCGGGAACTAAAGTGGGCCGGTCTAAGGTATGAAACTCCAGGGCTGAAAATTAGTCCCACTCCGGCCCTGGTCCTAGTGGAGTCAAACACATCGTAATGACGAGATCCGAGAACATGAACCATTCAATCCCTGAAATTCTGCGTTATACAGTAAATTATGTTTTTATGCCACAATTGTGCCTCCGTGTTTGGGCTTTACTTTCAGTTTTATTTGCGGTATTATTATTATTATTTTTTATTTCAGACGTAAATAATGATCCATATTACAGACAAAAAGAGACACACATAAAAGCTATACATTTATCACCTGTATAGGCGCATAAGCCAGTGAGACCAGATGCTAGAAGAATATCGCACCGAGCTTAGTCCAGAGTTAGTCCAGGGTTAGTCCAGGGTTAGTCCGGGGTTGGTCCAGGGTTAGTCCAGGGTTAGTCCAGGGTTGGTCAATGCAGTGATGATACTTTTTGCCGAGCTCGAAAGCCTGCACATGCACCTGTACATAAGATTTCGCAGTACAGCAGGGCAGTTTGACAAACCCACATTTACAAACATTTGGCTCGCACTACTCCATCGTGGGACCCTCAGTAGCATCCGCAAGGCATCATTATACGCTACAGTTAGCTTTTTCATACTACTCTTTCTGTAGCGCCTCCTCAGGTGTGCAGTATACATGGTAGTGCAGTACGCCTTAAAGAGTCTGATTTTGACAGGTATTGAGCACATCCCAAACCTGCGAATCAGCATGTTAGCCTGTCCATAGAGCATGCCACACTGTCTATAGATGTCTCTGTCATCGGACAAGTCTGCAGTCACATAGTGCCCCAAATATTTACATTCATTTGTGACCTTAAGTCTATTGCCTGACAAAAAAAAAAAAAAAAATCAGGAAATGTCAGTGTGGATTCCTCTCTGCTCCGGGCTATCATGATAGTGCTTTTCTTTGGGTTGTATGTTATATCAAAGTCTGTTCCATATTGAGAGCACACATGCAACAGCTCTTGTAACCCCGCGCTATATGGGCAAAAAATAACAAGGTCATCAGCGTACATTAGGTGGTTAATGGTACTGTTGCCAACCCTACAGCCCGTTCCAAAGTCATTTAACGTTTAATCCCACCGGTCACAATTGTGACCGCAGCTTTTTTCTTATTTCTGGAAGCTCTAAAAATGTTTTTATTGACTTTGGGCAAGAAATTCAACTTTTAAATGACAAAATAGATTGTCTTGATTAAAATCAATTAATGTCATGTGACTAGTGTGAAAGGTCACATGACCAGATCAGTTCACTTCCTGCTTGCACATCTGGGCTGCGTTCCAGTCCAAAATTGTCATGCCCTTCACTCGCTAACTTCCCTCCGTCTTGTTCACTCGGATGTACGTCATTGCTTACGTTGCACGAGTGCCCACTACTGGCGGAAACTGCAATTGGCTGAATTGGAACGTCCTAAGCCCTTGATCACTTGGAATCAGCCATGCAGTTGATTTATTATTTTAAAAAAAAAATTCCTTTAAGAATTTGTTTAATGCAGCATCCAAATGTATATAGGTGTGTTTGGGTTGTTTTAAATTAAAAATATATATAATTAATATATCAGAGTTGTTTGTGGTGGTGGTGATTAGACGAGATCTGCGGTGACGTCACAATCGTGTTGCATTGTGGTATATGGAGCTGCCTGAAGTGCACATATGAAGTTGTGTCACAAGGTGACGAAATAGAGGCGGAACTAAATAGTCCACGGAGGGATGTTTCCACCCGGAGTGTTTTCAACTGAACACCCAGCCAGCCTTGTATGCATCGCTACCATGGCAACAGCAGCCGCTGATGACAAAGTGACAGCAGGTGCGGCGCATCAAGGGGCTGTTTGATGATTGGGACACACAGCTTTTTGAAACGGATAAAAACAAAGCTTTGGGAGACAAAGAAAAAGGCTAGAGCAGCACGGGGCAGCAGCATGGTGTGAGCAGGCGGGGACCGCGAGCGCAGCAGCGCGCTTCCCGCGACGAGGTGGGCTGAGAGTTTCTGTGGGACAAGCCGGCTGGTGAGATCGACCCGCGGAAAGGAATCCGCTACGAAGAAACTGGGTGGTGTGGAACGGAGAGGCAAAGGAGAAGTCATCTCGAAAGTATCAAGTCCCCTTACCTGGGTGAAGATAAGTACAAACCTTCTACTGGCCGTATTGTATGTGATTTATACATCAAGACATTAGATATGAAGAGAAGTGATACAGGAAAAGGAGACTAGACACCGGAATGAGAAGACAGCTGCTGTGATGCATGAATGATGTCGCTAAATTTCTTCCGTCTTATTGCCCCCACTGTTCAGAAGGAGGAGGTGGGCCGTGGCCCTAAATTTCACGGGGTGGATGAGAGTGACGTGTGTAACTGCTGTGTCCCACCGAGTGTGGTTGAGGTGAAGTGCTGCACGCATGATGTAAAGAATCCTGTCACGTGTTCATCGCCCTTGTCTTGTGTTACAGTCTGGAGGTCTCTGAGGAAGAGATTGAGAGAATGCGAAGTCTGAGCCCTCTGCACCTGCTATACTGGGAAGAACCAACCGTACTCGAATTACTCACTTGCTGTCTAGTCGACGCCCCCTTCACAGTCGTAAGCTTTCTGCACCTGAGTCCTTGGAGCACTCACTGGCTGTCCAGGCGAGGGTCTCTTCACAGCCGTAAACCTTCTGCACCTGAGAGATCGAGAAGAGTCGATCCTACTGAGAGGCTGGAAAGAGTCAACCGTATTGAGAGTACGCCTTTGGCACTGAGAGACTGAAAAGAGTCAATCCGTATTGAGAGTACGCCTTTGGCACTGAGAGCCTGAGAAGGGTCAACCGTGTTGAGAGTCCTCGCCTGCTGTCCAGTCCACGTCCCCTCCACAGTCGAGAGCCTTGGGCATCCGAAGAGCCCGAGAAGGGCTGACTGTATCGAGTACTCACCTGTGGTCCCGTCGACGTCCCCTGCAGCGACTGGATACGGAGGAGGAAGAAGAAGCTTTTTAATTACGATTACAAATTATTTTAAGTCAATAAAATCTGTCTAAGTTTTACTCTCCTTTGTCTGCTTGGTTTCTGGTCCGCTCCTCAGTGGTACTCATTCCAAAGGGAGGGTGTAGACCCGGTCGACCCTCCCGACCTGTGACAGTTGACTCGCTCCCTCTGTCAAAATCTAGGGAACAAGTGTCTGTCCATATAAACTTCCCTCGTCCACTTCACGAAGAGGAACGCACTTCAAAATGGTGGCAGGGATTCCCCCGAGGGGAAGTGCTTAGGGAAGTTCGCAAGTGCATGTCTAAAAGTGGACTGGAACGCAGCCCTGGAAGAAGATGTCTTCCTCAGACTACTACAAAAAGTAGTATATAAAACATCTTAATTTACATAGAACTATCATATTTTGTACATATATTCTTTAAAGGGTCTACTGCTGATATATTTTGAGAATTATACTCCTGCATATATATTTTGCTCGTAAGACTTGTAAATTTGTTTACAGTCACAATTGTGACCGGTAGTATAACACAGTGCTTCAATTGAAAACAGAGGTATTGGCAGGTTTTGGCAATCCTACACTGAACATGCCACACCTGTGAGGGGGATGGATGATCTTGGCATGTAGCGTTGCGGTGGAAAGAGGAAAGAGAATTGCAATGTTTTACCACACTCTTAACAGAAATGGCAATACAGGTCCTTCTCAAAAAATTAGCATATTGTGATAAAGTTCATTATTTTCCATAATGTAATGATAAAAATTAAACTTTCATATATTTTAGATTCATTGCACACCAACTGAAATATTTCAGGTCTTTTATTGTTTTAATACTGATGATTTTGGCATACAGCTCATGAAAACCCAAAATTCCTGTCTCAAAAAATTAGCATATCATGAAAAGGGTCTCTAAACGAGCTATTAACCTAATCATCTGAATCAACTAATTAACTCTAAACACCTGCAAAAGATTCCTGAGGTTTTAAAAACTCCCTGCCTGTTTCATTACTCAAAACCGCAATTATGGGTAAGACTGCCGACCTGACTGCTGTCCAGAAGGCCATCATTGACACCCTCAAGCAAGAGGGTAAGACACAGAAAGAAATTTCTGAACAAATAGGCTGTTCCCAGAGTGCTGTATCAAGAAACCTCAGTGTGACGTCTGTGGGAAGGAAAAAGTGTGGCAAAAAACGCTGCACAACGAGAAGAGGTGACCGGACCCTGAGGAAGATTGAGGAGAATGACCGATTCCAGACCTTGGGGGACCTGCGGAAGCAGTGGACTGAGTCTGGAGTAGAAACATCCAGAGCCACCGTGCACAGGCGTGTGCAGGAAATGGGCTCCAGGTGCCGCATTCCCCAGGTCAAGCCACTTTTGAACCAGAAACAGCGGCAGAAGCGCCTGACCTGGGCTACAGAGAAGCAGCACTGGACTGTTGCTCAGTTTTGCATGTCATTCGGAAATCAAGGTGCCAGAGTCTGGAGGAAGACTGGGGAGAAGGAAATGCCAAAATGCCTGAAGTCCAGTGTCAAGTACCCACAGTCAGTGATGGTCTGGGATGCCATGTCAGCTGCTGGTGTTGGTCCACTGTGTTTTATCAAGGGCAGGGTCAATGCAGCTAGCTATCAGGAGATTTTGGAGCACTTCATACTTCCATCTGCTGAAAAGCTTTATGGAAATGAAGATTTCATTTTTCAGCACGACCTGGCACCTGCTCACAGTGCCAAAACCACTGGTAAATGGTTTACTGACCATGGTATTACTGTGCTCAATTGGCCTGCCAACTCTCCTGACCTGAACCCCATAGAGAATCTGTGGGATATTGTGAAGAGAAAGTTGAGAGACGCAAGACCCAACACTCTGGATGAGCTTAAGGCCGCTATCGAAGCATCCTGGGCCTCCATAACACCTCAGCAGTGCCACAGGCTGATTGCCTCCATGCCACGCCACATTGAAGCATCATTTCTGCAAAAGGATTCCCGACCAAGTATTGAGTGCATAACTGAACATAATTATTTGAAGGTTGACTTTTTTTTTTTATTAAAAACACTTCTTTTATTGGTGGGATGAAATATGCTAATTTTTTTAGACAGGAATTTGGGGTTTTCATGAGCTGTATGCCAAAATCATCAGTATTAAAACAATAAAAGACCTGAAATATTTCAGTTGGTGTGCAATGAATCTAAAATATATGAAAGTTTAATTTTTATCATTACATTATGGAAAATAATGAACTTTATCACAATATGCTAATTTTTTTAGAAGGACCTGTATATGATCGACTACGCCACCCCGGAAAACCAGGGAAATTGTCCTAAGGACACACAGGTTCGTTTTGAGTGATTGGGTGAGAAGACACGAGTCGTATAAATATAAAAATTTATTTTGTTCAATGTTGAATAATAAATAGACATTCAAAGTTTAAAACTTTTACACTAACATTATAGTAATAATGTATACCATCAATCAGCATCTACTCATACACACAATAACATTCAATTTAAAGACACAAATTAAACAAGAGCAGGGGTGTCTGGAGGTACGGACCAGCTGCCAAAGTGGAAAACAACCCCCCCCCCCCCCCCCCAATAGTCCACTACAAATACCCAACCGCACACGTGAAGGTTAGATGCCAGAAGACGCACAGCACTAGGTATGAGCACACCACACAACTGCCAGCTTCGCCTTCACCCTCCAGAAACCCCCCCAGCTCCTGTAACAAGAGAAACAATAAAAAAAAACATATACACACACAAGTCAAGATGATAAGATGTCAAATAATTCCAAGGATTTAAACCACTTGAACTGTGCTCACAATACCACATTAAAACATATTCACATAAACATAAACTAAGTTCACTACGGTTTATAGTGATCAAAAATAAGACACGAAATAAACAAAGCAAAAGAAACAAATAATCATACATAAGACCATACGGTACTCAACCTATACACACACAAGATGCTGATTTCGAAGTGTAAACTGATGGAATTCAATAGGCGGCGGCCAGAAGAGACGGCCAGCCGGCCCGCAAAGCCATGCACAATCCTCAAATCCGTGAACCGGAATTGTATCACAGTAGCTTAATAGTTGCTATCGTGATAAAAGTCGAGGCAAAACAGCGACGCAGTCGTAATTATACGTGATCACAATTCATTGTGGATGCTCAATTCCCACAAATAACCCAAGAGACCTTCAGATATGCAGGGAAGACCTGCAGAGCATAAAGAGACTACATTTTGATTAAAGAGAAAAACACATTACTAATACACAAACTATAATTCTACATACCACGGGATGTTCCTGCACACAAACCGGGTCATAGTCGCACACCATATTGCAATACAGTGTCTCGGGCAGGACCATGTAAGGGACGTGCTATCAATGCCAACGAGGACTAAACAAATCATAAATAGCCAACCGCGGTCAAATGCGTCTTGTTATAACCCAAGAGCTATACATACCTGTGAGGAGTGAGCAGCCAGCGCACAGCAGATGGAAAGACCAGCTTACAGTCTAACCCTGACAATGAGAGAAATTCACATCACCCGCCTGCATATTACGAAAAACACGAGTTCACTCCAAACAAATCACATACCTGCGGCAACCGCGGATGACGTCACAAGAGCGATACCAAGACGCATAACAAGTGGCCACCACACATCCCTTATATCAAGAAAGGGGAGGTGGCTTAATAAATTAAGCACAGGTGAATGATATCCTCCTAAGTGGATTCAGTCACCCTGCTACATTGGCAAAAGAGAAGTGCTCACTAACACAGATTTAGACAGATTTGTGAAGAATATTTGAGAGAAATAGGCCTTTTGTGTACATAGAAAAGGTCTTAGATCTTTGAGTTCAGCTCATGAAAAATGGGGGCAAAAACAAAAGTATTGCGTTTATAATTTTGTTCAGTGTAGTGATGAGTGTCCCAGAAACGGTCAATGTGCTGGACCTTCTTGACGTACGTGACCCCCTTCCCCCCACCCCCACCCCAAATTGAAAGTGACTGTGATAGTGATGGCTCAGATAGGGAGTACCAGGGTGAAACAGCCCATTTGCCAAGTAGACTATTGAATGGCGATGCAGAGGTGAATTATCTGGAGGATTGGGCAGATGTTCATGAGAACCAATTGGTGTGCCCCACACATGACGACAAACAACCCTTTCCACAACGTACGGCCCATCTTCAGTGCACTGAATGAGTGAACACACATCTCCCTGAAACTGGCCTAGGACAGGGCCCAAGTGTAGTCATGGTCTAGCCCATACGGGTCTAGCCGAACAAGCAGAAGTTCCCCCAGGGTGTAACTTTGTACATGACAACCTTTTCACCTCACTAAGCCTTCTTCACGAAATGACAAAAAGAGATATTGGATGTCTTGGAATGAATTGTGTCAATAGGTCTAATTGAAGAATTTGAATGAATTCTGACTATGTTGTTTCCCACCGGTCACTATTGTGACCGAGTATAAAACCTAATATTTCACTAACTTAACCAACATAAAATCAAAAAAGGCATAATGTTTGAGTGTTAGGGAGGTCTAAGGAGTAAAATGCATGTACTCAAGTTGCAAGAAATTTTTTAAAAGCGGAGACAAAATGCTGCCCTGTAGTAGACACACAAAGTGACAGTTGACAAAAAGATGCAGATACACAATTTCCCCATTTTACAGACATTAACTGATGCCCATACCAAAAACCAGAACATAGTCAAAGGTCTTTGAGGCATCAATAAAACACATACAAATTGTTGTATCATGTCTATTATACAGATCCAAGATTTCTTTCAAAGCAAAAACGCACATATCTGTTCCATGTTTGGGTTTAAAGCCAAACTGGTTATCAGAGGTCAGCAAAAACTTTTCCAACTTATTTAGAATGGACCTTTCCAGCACCTTAGACAGAGAGCTGGCCAGAGCTGTAGGTCTGTAATTGTCTTTACTGTTAATTTAGCTAGTTTTATCTTTTACAATTGGAACCAAAATAACAGACACTAATAGGTCAGGTAAGACTCTGTGTATTAGAAAGCCTGTAAAACAAATGGTGAGCAAGGGACACAGTTTACTGCTAGCATATTTTAAATGCTCGGCAGATACCCCGTCTGCACCACATGCCTTGTTGTAATCCAGCTTCATCACTATCTCAAAGACTTCTTGTGGAGTGACAATCACATCTTCACTCTTCTCAATTTTGTCAACAGTAAAGGAATCACTCTTAACAGCATTGAAAATGTCAAAATAGTGTTTCTGCCACATCTGTGCAATCTATGCTGCTCCATTTACACCATCAATATGTGTTGGTAGGAGCAGTTTATTGCTGTTCATTCTTTTTATTTATTTCCAGAAGTCTGTAGGACTATTGCTTTGCAGTTTCCTTGCCAGTAAGTCAGCCTTGAGAGTGTTCCCAATTACTTTTAATAAACAGTAGGGCATATTTAAAGTTTGCCTTTGCTTTCTTCATATACTCAAACACATGACCACAATTGGGTCTGCCTAATTCAGCCCAAGCTTTAAAGGCCCTTCTAGCCTCAGCATGGGACTGCTCCACATATTCACTCCAGCCTGGTATAGCTTTATATGTCTTCATTTCATACAGAGGTTGACTTGAGACAAGGAGAGAATCTACAATCTTATCATACAATGAACACAGTTTAACTCTGTGCTGCAGATTCTGACAGTTAATATCATTACAGGTTACAGCGCTTCTAGGCAGCTCAATATTACTCAGCCTGGTTTCAGACTGGGTAATATACGTACAAATGTCCTCTTGCATTAAAGTGGACAACTTAATTTTACCAACTTGCGTCTCATCGCTCACATATTTAAGAGATGGCACTTTGCCCACATTCATCAACAAAGAGAAGGGCACATGATCCAAAATAGCCAATTCATAGTTGATCCAAATGGATACAATAGAATCCAAAGCATCACTGGTACATATGCAATGGTCTAACCAGGAGGTGGTGTGCCACGCCTCACTAATGTAAGTGTAGCTGTCGTTTGGTAAAAGTGCTTCACTGGCGAGAGAAAGGCTATTTTCTGAGCAGAAATGCTTTAAATGAATAGCAAACAAGGACCTGTTATCTGAGAGATCCGCATTGAAATCCCCCACAATAAAGATGCTGCTAGAAGCATTGTCCTGACGCCACACACAGGTTTGCATGTTGGCTTGATGAAGAGATTCTCAGCTAATCATCTGATGTGATGCGTGTTGCAGAAGCGAGTCATATCTGGCTATACCTGTCATGATTCTGCCATCATGTTATTGATTATTCTTAGTCTTGTGGCAGGATCATGACAGAACCAATGTTTTGTGTACAAGCGCATGGCCAATTGTTTGGCCATGTGCTTGTGTTGTCTCGTCTTGTAACCCCGCCCCCTTGTTATCCGTGTTTAGTCATGATTGCCTTGTCAGCGTCACCTGTTCCCCTCGTTAGTTTCTTGGTATTTTATCCCCTTGTGTTTGCTGTCTTGTGTCGGTTCATTGCTTTATCTATGCTGAATGTTGTCAGATCGCTCTTTGTTGCTATACCTTGCCATGTATTACCTGTGAGTACTTAGTGTAGAGTCTTGTCTTTGTGAACGTTTATTTGAAGTTTTGTCACTTTATTGTATAGTCATTGTCTAGTCTAGTCTGCCATCCATTCCTTGTCCTAGTCGTGTTTTGCCCCCTCGTGGGCTTTGTTTTCCTGTTTTGTTCCAATAAACCCCCTTTTCGTTGCACTCTGTCTGTTTTGGGTTCATCTCCTTTCATCCACGTAACAATACCATGTCATAAAGCCTATAACACGCTATAACATGTTTATTTTTAGCATTGTTGGGAGGAGTAAAATTTACATATGTAGGTCCAATAACCAGATGCATGTAGACTTGTCCAGTTTTGTCTGGAAAGCGGTCCAGATCACCTCCTGATATCGGATTCAAATCCGCTCGAAGAGCATTTACACCTGGTCTAGCAAACCTATCACAGCAAACGCATGAAGTGACCAGGTGTAAACAGGCCCAAAACAACGGAGCGGTAGCTACACATTACAAGCGCTCAGGGTCATGTAATGATCTTTCGGCGCAACATCCTCTAATATTTTTTTCTAGAGCCAAACGCACTTCATTAAAGCACTTTCCGTGTTACTTTCTCCCGATAAACACGCTATAACAGTTGTAAAGCGCCGCATTACAGTTTTTCTGAATTGCTAAAACACATTTCTTGAAACCATCACTCACTTTCCAACCCGATCTCACGGTAGTGATGTGCCGTTCATGAACGTTTTGAATCTTTGATATGACTTTAATATGTTCCTGCACAACCGGAGGCTGCAGTTTCAGGAGCGCAGTTTCAGGACCCCAGTTTTAGGACCGCAGTTTCAGGACCCCAGTTTTAGGAGCGCAGTTTCAGGACCCTAGTTTTAGGAGCGCAGTTTCAGGACCCTAGTTTTAGGACCGCAGTTTCAGGACCCCAGTTTAAGGACCGCAGTTTCAGGACCACAGTTTTAGGAGCGCAGTTTCAGGACCCCAGTTTTAGGACCGCAGTTTCAGGACCCCAGTTTTAGGAGCGCAGTTTCAGGACCCTAGTTTTTTGTGACAGCACCACCTACCAAACTGGATGATATCCAAGACCGCAGTTCTAGGATCCAGGTGCTTTAGTTTGTAGGCTACATAGTATCAAGATCCACCTATTATCCTAAGTCTTGTTAGAAAAAATAAATAAAATAAATAAATAAATAAATAAATAATATATATATATATATATATTAACAAATAAGATTATGGAATAGAAAAGCTCCTGCAGCAGTTGGATTAGAGCAAGTAGCATCAAGCTAACTTACATGACACAATTTAAAAGATTAATATTACACTTCTGGGTCATTCTACAGAAACGTCCACTATTGGTATGGCAAGATGTCTTAAAATGTATTTCTTTTTCTAACATTTAAACTTACACCACATTATTAGATTACCCTTTGACTTTATGAATATGCATAAATGACAGCTTAATGATTTTTTTTATTTTTTGTGCATTTATTTAAAGATCGCATGTACCTTTTTTTTGTCACTGGTGTTACCTTACTTCTTTGGCAATATTAAATGTTTTTATGAAATATTATTTCAATTTTTTTTTCAGCACATGTAGTCAGAGTTACCAAAAAATAATAATAATGCAACAAATAAGGTGATTACGTTTTATTTATTTTAATCAGGTTTGTTAAAAGTGTGCTTGAATGAGGTTAGTTCATTTGCGCAACCTTGTATTTGCTATAACAATGAAAATATTTGAAAACCAGTTAAAATCAAGTAATGATGCAATCCTTTAAATCTTACCTTTTGAGTGTAGCAGAATTAAATGGATGTAAAATTATTATCATGTCACATATGGCATTGTATTTAATGTAACAGAAAAAAAAGACGGTAACACCAGTGACACAATGAATCACCAATGACATGCATAAGACCAAATATCATTATTCTTCAACTATAATTAAGTAGATGAGACTAAATTGTTACATTTGGCATATAATCTAAATGAATAGCTTTGAGTAAAGTTTATCTATAAATGGGAGTCACTGGTGTTACTGGTGTTACCCATAAGAAAGGTGACACCAGTGACAGTAACACCAGTGACAATTTTCATGAAAAATTCATTTTACAAAATGGCTGCTGCAAGGTATCAAACCACATGTTGTCAATCATGGTATACTAACTAAATTAAGTAGTTTAATCCATTTGTATTCTCATTTTTTTTTACAATTACCTAACAATAAAGTAGGTCATACCAGTGACTTCAACTAAAAGCTTCATATGAAATCATGAGATAAATGAGAATATTTCTGATAACTGAAAAGAAACAGAGGATTTATTATGGGATTTTCTTCATAGAAATTCAGGAAATTGGAAGAAGGAAGTCAAGTGATGTCATCAGTGTGATTTTTATTTCAAAATAAGAGATTTTTGTTTAACGGTAACACCATTGACGCAACTCCAGGGGACCACTACTTTCATTATAAATTTTATAATATTTATTCTGCATTTCATTTTTTTATGTCCTTTACATAATATATTAGATAGTTATGTATACATTATTGTATTTAAATGGTGTAAAAACCTGTTATTGACCTCAAAATAAAGCATTTTCCCTCTGTACATGACAGTGTGCACGAGCACTTCTGTGGTGTTCTGTTGTTTTTTAAGTGTAATATTCTGTAAAGGCTAGGGACAGAAAAATGGACATTTCCGTAGAATGACCCTTCTACTTAAAGCTCACTTTAAACCACCATCAAGTATTTGTATCATATTCCGGTCGTGGTTTAAAATGGTTTTAAGTTAAAAAATATGTTGAAATATGTTATATTTAGCATTTTATATGCAGCTAATGGCTACACCTTGCTTAGCAATACTAATGTAAATGTCACCGGGGTGACAAAGGCAGGCGGAACCTTTTAATCACGGCCGGGTTTCCGAGGGGAGGGATTTCCGGTGTGGGACCCGGAAGACTCCAGTTCCGGAAAACTCCGAGCAGAGACGGAGGATGATTAGCTGATACAAAACAGGTGCGGGAGAGGATGATTGCGATCGCGATTGGGACGCGTTGTCAGTTGGGAAGGATAAAAGGACATTTCATCTTCAACAAAGCAGAGGAAGGAGAGAGGAATAGCGGTGGGAGATATCCGGGTGAATCTGGAGATGTGGAGAGGAGAACTGTGGTGGATAAGAGATAAGTGCTGTTGATGTTTGGATTGAGAAATGAGAAATCTGGTGGAGGACGTGATGAGAAGATAAGTGCTGTTGATGTTTGGACTGTGATATGAGAAATCTGTTTGGAGGATGTGATGAGACTGCATGAAGTGTAATTTTGTCTTTTTGGAGGAAGTTGAATGTCCCACGCTCCATTGGAAAAAGTCCAAGAGATTGTGAGAGGTGCAGTGGACCAGACCCCCTGTCTCCGCCCTAGTTTGTGAGTGACGAGACTTTGCAGTGTTGTTCATTAATGTAAACACGTGTGCAGATTTGTGCGAGTTGCAGTTGAGCACAAGTGGAGGTGTAATGCAGTGACATTGGGGAAGCGGTCCTGGCTGTGGAGACATCGTCCGCGACTCATTGGATGGAGACCGTTGGAAGAAGTCATCTAGTGGTGAAATTCTCCTATTCTCCTCTTTAATCGTTACGGGTCATTGTGAAGTGTTAGTTTGCTGTGGAATCCTCATCTTCTCTCTGTCTGAGCCCTGTGAATGGAACTAGCTTTGCTGTGGAAACCTCAACTTCTCTCTGCCTGAGCCCTGTGAATGGAACTAGCTTTGCTGTGGAATCCTCATCTTCTCTCTGTCTGAGCCCTGTGAATGGAGCAAGCTTTGCTGTGGAATCCTCATCTTCTCTGTGTCTGAGCCCTGTGAATGGAGCTAGCTTTGCTGTGGAATCCTCATCTTCTCTCTCTGTCTGCCGGAGCCTTGTGAGTAGAACCAGCTTCACTGTGGAATCCTCATCTTCTCTCTGTCTGAGCCCTGTGAATGGAACTAGCTTTGCTGTGGAAACCTCATCTTCTCTCTGTCTGAGCCCTGCGAATGGAACTAGCTTTGCTGTGGAATCCTCATCTTCTCTCTGTCTGAGCCCTGTGAATGGAGCTAGCTTTGCTGTGGAATCCGCATCTTCTCTCTCTCTGTCTGCCGGAGCCTTGTGAGTAGAACCAGCTTCACTGTGGAATCCTCATCTTCTCTCTGTCTGAGCCCTGTGAATGGAACTAGCTTTGCTGTGGAAACCTCATCTTCTCTCTGTCTGAGCCCTGTGAATGGAACTAGCTTTGCTGGGGAGTCCTCATCTTCTCTCTGTCTGAGCCCTGTGAATGGAGCTAGCTTTGCTGTGGAATCCTCATCTTCTCTCTCTGCCTGCCTGTGCCCCGAGAAAAGAGCCAGCTCTGTGCTGATTCCGTACTCCTCTCCGTCCACCCGAATCCTGTGAAGAGAAAGACAGTTCTGCTGTGAATCCGAGAGAAACAGTTCTGCGGATAATTCTTACCTGTCCTCCACCTGTCTGAGCCCCGAGAGGAGAGCCAGTCCTGTGGCTGATTCCGTATTCCTCTCCGTCCACCCGAATCCTGTGAAGAGAGACAGTTCTGCTGTGAATCCGAGAGAAACAGTTCTGCTGATAATTCTTACCTGTCCTCTACCTGTCTGAGCCCCGAGAAGAGAGCCAGTCTTGTGGCTGATTCCGTACTCCTCTCCGTCCACCCGAATCCTGTGAAGAGAAAGACAGTTCTGCTGTGAATCCGAGAGAAGCAGTTCCGCTGATAATTCTTACCTGTTCCTTGCCTGCCAGAGTCCTGAGAAGGACCAGTTATACGGCTGAAACCTCACCTTCCTCCGGTTGGCTTGAGGTTGTTTTTACTTAATTTATTCAATAAAGATTCTGTGTTTTTCTACATTACTTTGCCTCTGTGTCCTCTGTGGTGTTGGCTCCTCGCGGTGGTACGTGAGTCGGGGGCTGGGACGGCCGGTCATCTGGCGTCCACTCCTCCCCCGACCCGGTGACATAAAGTGGCGTAGTCGGCAGGATTGTTGCCACCGCGAGTTGAAGCGGCCACAGGTTCACTATGGCCGACGAAGAGATGGTGGCTGCAAGACCACAGGTCATGCCCGTGTTTATGGGAGCCCCTTGGGCCCAGCGTTATGGAGGACCGGGATCAGAACTACATCTCCAGGACTGGAGGACGCAAACTGAATACCTGGCTGGCCTCCAGGGGCTGAGTGATGCACAGAAGACACAGTTTGTTCTGGGCTCCCTGGAGGGAGAAGCAAAGAGGGAAGTTCTTGCTGCACCCAGCACTGCACGAGCCACCGCCAAGGCCATCTTTGACTTTTTGGCGGAACTGTATGGGGATACTACCCCCGTGGCCGCCCTTCGGGCTCAGTTCTTCAACTTTCGACAAGGTCCTAGGCAAGCCTTACGGGCTTATGCGTTGAAGCTACGTGAGCAGTTTGTTTGATTGAAAGGGCGACCCGATCATGGTCTGGGTGATGGAGATTCCTTATTGCGAGATCAGTTCGTTTTGGGGCTCCGAGACGGGCCTATCCGACAGAGTATAAAGCTCCAGCTCCGCCGAGACCCAGCGTTAACTTTTGAAGATCTCCGACAGGAGGCCTTGGCATTGGAGATGGATCAGGGTGAGGCAACTGACCCACCGGTGTGTATGGCTGTTGGTGGTGCCTCTACTCCAACCGTAGATTGGAAACAGAAGTTGCATGCAGAACTGTTGGAGGACGTCAAAGGACAGATGGCTGAACTATCTAGGACCCTCCTAGAAGAACTGCGCCGGGGACAGCTCAGTGGCCGGGATCGATCCTATTCCGAGGGGAGCCGAGAGCCCGGACGGCGCCCTGGACGACCGGCTAATCCGAGGTTCCAGTGGGATGGTCAGGGCAGGCCCATTTGTAACAGCTGTGGGGAATCAGGACATTATAGCCGTCAGTGTGGCTCCCGACGCAGTTCCCAAGAGGGTTTTTAGTTGTGCCGGCCACTGCGGGTCAAGTGGCCGGGACCCCCTTAAATGACCCCCTTTCTATGCCTATCCTCCGAGACGACTGGGTTGGACGTTGTCCAACCGTGAAGATTCAGGTTAATGGGGTGGAGATTGAAGGTTTAGTCGATACCGGTTCCCAAGTCACGTTATTCTCCGAGAGCCTGTCCAGGGAACTCTTTAAAAACCGACGACTTCAGGAGGCGGAGTCCTCACAACTTGTGTTGAGAGGAGCAAACGGGCTAGACATTCCCTATACCGGCTATGTGATGGTGGACTTCCATGTTCAAGGGGTCCCCGTACGACAAAAAGGAGTTGTTATCGTTAGAGACCGCTGCTTGGGTTCGCATCGAGCATTGATTGGCATGAATGTCATTTCGGAATGCTGGGAAGAGCTGTTCCGAAACCGGCCGGCCCAGGCCCCTTCGGTCCCAGAGCGACAGGAATGGGAGCGTATTCTGGCTGACTGCCGTAGGATTCAGGCGACTAACCGCGAGGAGGATCGCGAAAGCATTGGGCGAGTAATTTGCCGGTTTGGCCTGACAGTGCCAGCACGAAGCGAGGCAGTGATATGGGCTCGGCTGCCTCCAAGGTCTTATGGCGCGGATGACTGGGTCCTCCTCGAACCACATTGGGATTGCCAATCCATCGGAGTGGCCCGAGGGCTGGCTGTGGTCCATCGGGGCCGGGTCTCGGTGCGGGTACGGAACGTTAACCCGTATCCTGTCGTCCTTCGCCGCCATCAACGCCTGGTCCGAGTCACCGCGGTGCGTTCCCACCAGGTGAGGGAAGAGAGAGACGTTTGCTTCCGTCAAGTGAGCTCTGTGGTAGTGGAAGTGGCTGTTAGATCGGTAGAGCCGAGGAATGACCCCCAGAGAGGTGGAATACCGGATCATGTGGCAGGAGATTCCTTAAAAGGAGAGGGCCTGGAAGAGGAACAACAACTCCAACTCCGAGACTTTCTGGCGAAATGGCAACATGTGTTCTCTACCCACGATGAAGACTATGGGTGTACGGGGATTGTCAAACATCAGATTCCTACAGGCGACGCGGCACCAAGCAGAGAGCGGTATCGGCCGGTGCCCCCGACGCTTTATTCAGAGGTTCGCACCCTGCTGAAGGGGATGCTGGATGGAGGAATCATACGGGAGAGTAGTAGCCCTTGGGCGGCCCCAATTGTGCTAGTGCGGAAAAAGACCGGTGCCTGGAGATTTTGTGTTGACTATCGGAAGTTGAACGACGTGACGAAGAAGGACGCATTCCCCTTACCACGCATTGAGGATTCCCTCACTAGTCTGACTCAGGCCGCTTGGTACTCCACGTTAGATCTGGCCAGTGGGTACTGGCAGGTGCAGGTGGACGAGAGGGATAGGGAGAAGACTGCCTTCACCACTCCATTTGGGCTCTTTGAGTGGGAGCGGATGCCGTTTGGGCTGTGCAATGCCCCTGCGACTTTCCAGAGGCTAATGCAGCGATGCTTGGGAGGGCAGTTAGTTGATTCAACCTTAGTCTACCTCGATGACGTCATAGTATTCTCGCCAGACTTCGCCTCCCATCTGCTCCACCTGGAACGTGTGTTCCAGGCTATGGAAAAATATGGATTGAAGTTGCGGCCGGATAAATGCCAGCTATTTAGGAGTGAGGTGCAGTTTCTGGGCCATCGGGTCAGCGCTGCAGGGGTGTCCCCTGACCCGGAGAAAGTGTCTGCCGTCCAGGGCTGGGAGGTGCCAAAAACTGTCCGGCAAGTAAGGTCCTTCTTGGGCTTTGTAGGCTACTATCGACGTTTCATCAAGGGGTTTTCGGGGATTGCCAAGCCCCTGAATCGACTCCTCGAAGGTACCGGACGCTCCCAACCCCGGGGATCTCCCTCCGTGGACTGGGACTCGGCGTGTGAATCGGCTTTCCAAAAACTCAAGCGGGAACTCCTTCAGGCCCCGATCCTGGCGTATGCTGATTTTACTCAGCCGTTTATCCTATACACCGACGCAAGTAATGCAGGATTGGGAGCTGTACTCGCACAACGACAGCAGGGAGAGGAGAGAGTTATTGCATATGCCAGCCGGAGTCTCCATCCAGCCGAGCGGAATGCCTCCAACTATAGCTCTTTCAAGATAGAACTTCTGGCAATGAAGTGGGCGATGACGGAAAAATTTAAAGACTACTTATGGGGAGCGAAGGTGATGGTGGTGACCGATAACAACCCCCTGGTGCATCTGCAGACAGCCAGATTGGGAGCGGTGGAGCAGCGTTGGGTGGCCCAGCTGGCAAATTACGATTACCAGCTTCAATATCGACCAGGTAGAGAGCATACTAATGCGGATGCGCTGTCCCGACTCCCTGTGCCTAACGAGAGTGGGCGAACCGTATCCCCTACTTTTGAACCGGAGGAAAGACTGCTAGTGGGAGTGGTGGAAGCCCCCGGAATCCGGTTGGAGGGAGTACCCACTGGCTGGGGATGGGACCCAGGCCGGTGGAAAGAGTTACAGCAGAGGGATGTTGACCTGGCAAGGGTGCATGCTTACCTGCAACAGGGTTCTAGGCCGGGGGGTGCGAGAGGTTCAACCAGACCCTGTTGGGGTTACTCGGGACCTTGGAAGCCGACCAACAGAGTCAGTGGGAGGAATGCCTCCCTGCCCTAGTACAAGCCTATAATAACAGTGTACACAGCACCACAGGTTATGCCCCGGCATTCTTGATGTTTGGGAGACACATGCGGTTACCGGTTGATCTGTTGCTGGGGACTAAGCCTACGGAGGGAGTTCAGAGTACGACGGAGTGGGTGGGTCGTCATCATCGGCAGCTCCATTACGCCTACCGTCGGGTTACGGACCATCTGAGCGCAGCAGCAGCCAAAAATAAACGGTTGTATGATCGGACAGCTCGAGAAGCCCCCCTACTGCCCGGAGAGCGAGTATTGGTGCGAGACAATCGACGCCCAGGGAAGGGCAAACTCAGCGACCGTTGGGAGACTGTACCGTATGTGGTGGAACGCCAACAAAGGCCTGATCTACCTGTGTATACCGTTCGCCCTGAAGGAAGGCTAGGCCCTGAGCGGGTACTCCACCGGAATTTGCGTCGTCCTTGCCCAAATTATTTGGCCCCGATGGAAGAGGCCCCTGAACGGTCTATGACCCCAGTAGCTCCATCAGTGGGATGGGCCGTGGTCCCAAGGGGCCCCGAAATCGAGGCGGCAAGAGCAGTCCCCTTATCCCCACCTCGACGTTCCCAGAGGGACAACCAGGGGAGGCCACCCCAGCGATACGGCGAGTGGGCCGAAGTTTCCCGGTCCTAGGGACTAGTCCCGAATGGCAGGGGGGGATGTCACCGGGGTGACAAAGGCAGGCGGAACCTTTTAATCACGGCCGGGTTTCCGAGGGGAGGGATTTCCGGTGTGGGACCCGGAAGACTCCAGTTCCGGAAAACTCCGAGCAGAGACGGAGGATGATTAGCTGATACAAAACAGGTGCGGGAGAGGATGATTGCGATCGCGATTGGGACGCGTTGTCAGTTGGGAAGGATAAAAGGACATTTCATCTTCAACAAAGCAGAGGAAGGAGAGAGGAATAGCGGTGGGAGATATCCGGGTGAATCTGGAGATGTGGAGAGGAGAACTGTGGTGGATAAGAGATAAGTGCTGTTGATGTTTGGATTGAGAAATGAGAAATCTGGTGGAGGACGTGATGAGAAGATAAGTGCTGTTGATGTTTGGACTGTGATATGAGAAATCTGTTTGGAGGATGTGATGAGACTGCATGAAGTGTAATTTTGTCTTTTTGGAGGAAGTTGAATGTCCCACGCTCCATTGGAAAAAGTCCAAGAGATTGTGAGAGGTGCAGTGGACCAGACCCCCTGTCTCCGCCCTAGTTTGTGAGTGACGAGACTTTGCAGTGTTGTTCATTAATGTAAACACGTGTGCAGATTTGTGCGAGTTGCAGTTGAGCACGAGTGGAGGTGTAATGCAGTGACATTGGGGAAGCGGTCCTGGCTGTGGAGACATCATCCGCGACTCATTGGATGGAGACCGTTGGAAGAAGTCATCTAGTGGTGAAATTCTCCTATTCTCCTCTTTAATCGTTACGGGTCATTGTGAAGTGTTAGTTTGCTGTGGAATCCTCATCTTCTCTCTGTCTGAGCCCTGTGAATGGAACTAGCTTTGCTGTGGAAACCTCAACTTCTCTCTGTCTGAGCCCTGTGAATGGAACTAGCTTTGCTGTGGAATCCTCATCTTCTCTCTGTCTGAGCCCTGTGAATGGAGCTAGCTTTGCTGTGGAATCCTCATCTTCTCTCTGTCTGAGCCCTGTGAATGGAGCAAGCTTTGCTGTGGAATCCTCATCTTCTCTGTGTCTGAGCCCTGTGAATGGAGCTAGCTTTGCTGTGGAATCCTCATCTTCTCTCTCTGTCTGCCGGAGCCTTGTGAGTAGAACCAGCTTCACTGTGGAATCCTCATCTTCTCTCTGTCTGAGCCCTGTGAATGGAACTAGCTTTGCTGTGGAAACCTCATCTTCTCTCTGTCTGAGCCCTGCGAATGGAACTAGCTTTGCTGTGGAATCCTCATCTTCTCTCTGTCTGAGCCCTGTGAATGGAGCTAGCTTTGCTGTGGAATCCGCATCTTCTCTCTCTCTGTCTGCCGGAGCCTTGTGAGTAGAACCAGCTTCACTGTGGAATCCTCATCTTCTCTCTGTCTGAGCCCTGTGAATGGAACTAGCTTTGCTGTGGAAACCTCATCTTCTCTCTGTCTGAGCCCTGTGAATGGAACTAGCTTTGCTGGGGAGTCCTCATCTTCTCTCTGTCTGAGCCCTGTGAATGGAGCTAGCTTTGCTGTGGAATCCTCATCTTCTCTCTCTGCCTGCCTGTGCCCCGAGAAAAGAGCCAGCTCTGTGCTGATTCCGTACTCCTCTCCGTCCACCCGAATCCTGTGAAGAGAAAGACAGTTCTGCTGTGAATCCGAGAGAAACAGTTCTGCGGATAATTCTTACCTGTCCTCCACCTGTCTGAGCCCCGAGAGGAGAGCCAGTCCTGTGGCTGATTCCGTATTCCTCTCCGTCCACCCGAATCCTGTGAAGAGAGACAGTTCTGCTGTGAATCCGAGAGAAACAGTTCTGCTGATAATTCTTACCTGTCCTCTACCTGTCTGAGCCCCGAGAAGAGAGCCAGTCTTGTGGCTGATTCCGTACTCCTCTCCGTCCACCCGAATCCTGTGAAGAGAAAGACAGTTCTGCTGTGAATCCGAGAGAAGCAGTTCCGCTGATAATTCTTACCTGTTCCTTGCCTGCCAGAGTCCTGAGAAGGACCAGTTATACGGCTGAAACCTCACCTTCCTCCGGTTGGCTTGAGGTTGTTTTTACTTAATTTATTCAATAAAGATTCTGTGTTTTTCTACATTACTTTGCCTCTGTGTCCTCTGTGGTGTTGGCTCCTCGCGGTGGTACGTGAGTCGGGGGCTGGGACGGCCGGTCATCTGGCGTCCACTCCTCCCCCGACCCGGTGACATAAACATTCTTTATTCATATGAAAATATCAAAAATCACACACACAAACCACATAGTCTCGAAATCGTGCATTTATTAGCTTCTTGTTTCAGGTGAAGAGATGTGTCTTAGCTTTGTTGTCACGGAGGTCAGTCAGAATGAGGAGGTGTAAGAGAGCGCTGAGGGGGGTTGCAATATTAAATTGACACAGTATAGAAATTGTAACGATTTTATCCAGCATTTAGTCTTTGTACAATCGAATATTATAATTGCACTACTGTCCTGTACTGCATGAGTTTGATTAGAAATATGTGTTGTGTTCTTTTGTGTTACCGATTTAGTATAAACCCCCCTTCTTCAATCAATGGTATATTTCTCGCGTGTTGCACTCTTCAGTTTGCGGGAAGCACTCTGAAGAGAGGTATGTGTTGTAGAATTAAAGAATACTTTAATCTTTACCGTTCCACCCGCCAAGGATGCCCTTTAAGCCCACTTCTTTTTGCTATTGCCATTGAGCCTCTTTCCGTTGCTTTAAAAACTGACCCATTAATAAAAGGAATAACAAGATTAGGTATTGAACAGAAAGTCTCATTGTGCGCAGACGATCTTCTTTATATCTCTGATTTTTCTGTGTCGGTACCTGCGGTTCTGAACAATTTAAAATTATTTGGTTTTATTTCTGGTTACAAGCTAAATTTAGGCAAAAGTGAATTTTTCCCATTGAATGCAGTGGCCAAAAAATACCCTTTACAACATACTTTACCATTTAAAATTGCACAGTGCAATTTTAAATATCTCGGGGTCTGTATAACCAATAGATTTAAAGATCTTTTTAAGTTTAACTTTGATAATCTACTACTTCAGGTTCAGAAAGACTTTGAACGATGGTCGGTACTTCCTATATCCGTAGCTGGTAGAATTAACTCTGTAAAAATGAATACCCTCCCAAAGTTTATGTATTTGTTTCAGTGCGTTCCCATTTTTCTCCCTCAATCCTTTTTTCAGAGACTGCTAGAATTAGCAAAGCACTTCTTCAACGACCCAAATCTCTTGGGGGTATGGGCTTACCCAACTTTAGACACTATTACTGGGCAGCTAATTTCAGGGTCTTTCAGTACTGGTTAAACCAGGTCAAATCGCAGTGCTCACCCATGTGGCTTGCCATGGAAGCAACTTCATGCATTCCTACTACATTAACTGCCCTGTTATACTCCCCTATTAACAGTTCCTTTTCTCCCTACACAAAAAATGTAATTGTAAAAACTTCACTGCGAATCTGGAGACAGTTTAGGCTGTATTATGGATTACAAACATTCTCTATGTCTGCCCCTATAGCGTCAAACTTTGCTTTTCCACCATCAATGATGGACAAGACTTTTTCCCAGTGGGCAACATATGGCCTATCAATGTTTAAAGGTTTATAAATAGATGACGTTTTTGCATCCTTTCAACAGCTCGTGGATAAGTTTTCACTGCCCAGAAACAATTTTTTCCGATACTTGCAGGCTCGCAGTTTTATCCTTATATGCACCCTCAATTTCCTAGTCTCCCTACTCCCACTTCTATAGATTTACTCCTTGAGCCAATTGGAAAAGGGATGATTTCTTTTTTTTATGACAAAATATGTTCTCTACATAGAAGCTCACTGGCATCTATAAAAACTCAGTGGGAGGAAGACTTGTAAATATTTCAGATGAACTATGGGAGAGTATTTTATACAGGGTGCATTCCTCATCTGTGTGTGCCAAACATGAATGGATCCAATGCAAAATACTTCATCGTACTCATTGGACTAAGGTCAAACTCTCTAAAATTTATTCTGACATTGATCATATCTGTGACCGTTGTCGTCAGGCTCCTGCAACCTTGGCACATATGTTTTGGTTCTGTCCAACCCTACATGGATATTGGACTGATATATTTGAGACAATGTCGGAGGTAATTGGGACAGCAATTGTTCCACCTACTCACTCCTTGTGGATTAGAGACGTTTTTCACTTTATTAAACTGGAAAAAATCAGATACTCACTAAGGGGCTCTTTCAAGCTTTTACAAAATGTGGGGTTCTCTCCTTGCATATATGGAAACATACACTCCCTGCATACTGGAAAATAGTTAATAATTGTATTCTCTACTAGTGTACTGCTCCTGTAATAACACTTATAATTGAATATTGTGGTTAAACATTTACCTTGGCTGGGAAGGTTTTTTTTCTTCTTCTTTTTTTTTTTTCTTGGGGTGGGGGGTGGTTGAGGGGTAATTTTTGCATATATGGTACTTTATTAGTTATATTTGTACATTCTTATTTGGGGTCAACAATTGTTCCCTTTATATTAGGTAGGTCCTGGATCCCTGCGTATCTTCTGATCCTGCCCCTTTTTGTTCTCCTACATATGTTAAATTGTACAACTTTGTTATGGAATGTTTGGAATTTTGTAATATGTGGAGAAACCTATAAATAAAGTGAGGAAAAAAAGTGCATCTCTCCATCATAAAAGTGCATCTCTCCATCATAAAAGTGCATCTCTCCATCATAAAGTGCATATTTCGATCATAAAAGTGCATCTCTCCATCATAAAAGTGCATCTCTCCATCATATCATAAAAGTGCATCTCTCCATCATATCATAAAAGTGCATCTCTCCATCATAAAAGTGCATCTCTCCATCATATCATAAAAGTGCATCTCTCCATCATAAAAGTGCATCTCTCCATCATATCATAAAAGTGCATCTCTCCATCATATCATAAAAGTGCATCTCTCCATCATAAAAGTGCATCTCTCCATCATATCATAAAAGTGCATCTATCCATCATAAAAGTGCATCTCTCCATCATAAAAGTGCATATCTCCATCATATCATAAAAGTGCATCTCTCCATCATAAAAGTGCATATCTCCATCATATCATAAAAGTGCATCTCTCCATCATATCATAAAAGTGCATATCTCCATCATATCATAAAAGTGCATATCTCCATCATAAAAGTGCATATCTCCATCATATCATAAAAGTGCATCTCTCCATCATATCATAAAAGTGCATCTCTCCATCATATCATAAAAGTGCATATCTCCATCATATCATAAAAGTGCATATCTCCATCATATCATAAAAGTGCATCTCTCCATCATAAAAGTGCATATCTCCATCATATCATAAAAGTGCATCTCTCCATCATATCATAAAAGTGCATCTCTCCATCATATCATAAAAGTGCTCCACAGGCTCCGGTGGGTTAATAAAGGCCTTCTGAAGCGATACGTTCGTGTAAGAAACATATTTTTGGGTGAACTAACCCTTTAACTAGCAGAACTTGATTTGATTCAGTCTATTCACAAATATGAATTGTGAATGATTCATCTTTTTTTTTTATTATCACACACACACCGTTAAAACTGTTTATAGTAAATGTATGAATAGCCTATATGTTTATGTATATGTTTAGTATGTATAGTGTGCCTTGAGACAATGAAAGCTCTGATTCAATTATTATTTTGCACCATCACTCAAAACTGACAACAACTTTTTCAAACGTTGTGAAAGTCATTTATTTCTTCTAGAGTTCATGATTTCAATCCCTTGTGACCCAATATCTGAAATCTCAGAAAGTGCTTCTTCATCCCTCATCTTCTGCATCACAATTTTCCTCACATTTTGAACTGTGATTGTTTTCCAGCATTATTTTCTCCACTACTAATGTCATTTCCACATCTTCACTCCTTACATTGTTCACAACCATTTCTGTTATTTCCTTCAAAACCACACTATCCTCAATCTGTTAATTTAATAATGACCCTTCTGTTTTATTATTTCAACTGAAAGATACTTTTGATAGTAATAATGAAAATAATATTTATTATGTGTCACTACAAAATAAAATGAATGAGATCTTCGTCAAAACAGAGTTTGAGAAAGGCACACACACACACACACACACACACACACACACACTGTTCTTACTGTCTCTATGAGGATTTGATACACACATTTATTCTGTTTTATTTCAGTGAAGTTCATCAGTATTAATGTAATGAAGAGGAAATAAGAGTCTATATAACATCTCACTGTTACTGGTTTATCGTGCAGCTCAAAGTATTATGGGTAAAATCTCTCTATATCTGTTCTGAAACATCAACACAGTTTCACTGATCCAAAACCAACCAGAAACCCAGGATAGAGCGGCTGAGTGAATGTGGTCTGGACTGTGTGGATGAGGCTCATTGTGTCAGAGACGCTGTAGAAGGACAGAGTTCCTGCACTGTGATCCACACACACTCCTATTCTTCTGCTGATGGACTTTACAGGGAGAGAAGTGTGTATGTTATTGTGTCTGAATGAGTAACTGGAGGAAGAGCAGTCCAAACTCCAGGACTGATCATTACGTCCAAACACACACTTATTACCCGATCCCTTCCTGCTGATGCTCTTATATGACACTGATATAAACACACGACTCCCAGTCCACTCAATCTCCCAGTAACAGCGTCCACACACACTCTCTCTACACAACACCTGATAACACCAGATATGATCAAATCTGTCTGGATGATCAGGATACGGCTGCTGTGTGTCAGTGCCAGTAATAACTCTGTTCCTCTTAGACAGACTGAGGTGTTTATTCACTGTGTTCAGATCCAGAGTGAGCTGATGGGAATCTGATGGAGAGAAAACACATCAGAAACAGGAATTATGAATCTGTCTGATCTTTTAATGTCTCTGAACTCTTCATGACTCAATGTTCAATGTATCATCAGTGTCTCAGTACAGATGACCAAATATCCTGAGCAAATCCTCATTTACATGATCAATTATAAAACTCTTCTATCATGATTTATTTCTCCTTCTACAGGAAGAACATGAACACATTCAGTGAGTTTTTCTGCTTGTTTTCTAGTGACTCACATTGTAGGAAGTCGTTCCTGGTCTTGGGATTCATGTTGGTGAAAGTGACTGTGGAAATAAACAGACATGAACAGTGTGAAGAGAAATGACAAGATAAAATACATTCATTTCTGAGACATTTCTAATATAATGCTGTATGATATTAGATGATGGACTCATTTCTGAGAGCTGATGAATAATCTCCAGGGGCTTCATTTATAAAACACACACATCGGATTGATCCGTTCATCCGATTGTTCAGATTTGGGATGTTTCTCACACGTCTGTATAAACGAGCGCAGGACTTTACCTCCGTCTGAGATCTTCTTGATCTCCTCTTTGCAGAAATCCAGTTTGTCTCTCAGCTGACGGACAGATTCTCTCATGCCATCAAAAGAGGAGAGAGAACCGAAGGGAACGTCGGGTTCGTCTGTAGATTCAGGAGGTGCTGAGAGAGACTGGAAACTCTACAGAAAACAGAAATCAAAACTCATCATCTCCACACTTCAGCCAATAACCTGCACTATATCAGATCTGTGCGGCTCTTGTAGACTTGACTTCTCTTCAGTGACTCGCTTCAATCCAGCACTTTCACACAATCAGCTCATTTTTAATGGTCAATTTCCCAGGGCTTTGTAAGTGCGTCTCTTTAAACAGAAGATGATCAGATGAGCGTCTGACTGATGATTATATGATAACACAACACTCGACTGAATCTGACTGAATTCCTGACAACATCTCAGTCAACGGCTCATTCTGCTCTCATGAAATGTTTCTCTGTCATAGCAGGATCTTGCTCAAGTCCACTATGATCCTGTTCTCCTAGATCTCTGTTACCTGCAGGAACTGGATGTGATCTTGTGTGTGTGAAAGCTGCTCCAGCTCAGCGTCTCTCCTCCTCAGATCATTGATCTCCTGCTCCAGTCGCTCCAGTCGTCCTTCAGCTCGACTCACTGCAGTCTTTTCCTGATCTCTGATCCGCTGTGTCGCCTCAGAGCGGCTTCTCTCAATGGAGCGGATGATCTCAGTGAAGATCCTCTCACTGTCCTCCACTGCGGTCTGTGCAGAGCGCTGTTACACACACATCACAATCACACAGTGGCTTCAGCAGGACTGACCGAGTCCAAACTGAGACGTCTCACACTTCTCTTCTTCTCCAGACTCACCTTATGAGACTTCACAGCCTCTCTCAGCTGATGAAGATCTTTCTGTCTCTGCTGGATTCTCTGACGGATCTTCATCTGCGTCTCCTTCAGCTGTTTCTGGAGGACAAACCAATGACAGCAAATGACAACTGAAATGTCAACATTATTTCATCAGGGTCCAGTTTTATATGAATCCTTCACCCTAAAGTTTTAATTCTGTCATCATTTACTCTTCCTCAAGTCGCTCCAAACCTGTATGACTTTCTCTCTATTGTGAGACACAACAGAAGATATTCAGAAGAATGTCTCAGCTGTTTACAGAGGCCAAATAAAATATGGTGACACGTCAATAACATCAAACCTCATTGGTTCTTGCACGTCACAGTCACATGACTAAACACCATGATGTCATGACACAAACACCAGTGAAGTTTGATATTTCTGATGTCATCATATTTGATTTGGGCTCCACATACATGAGTTTATCAATGATTGATTTAATTTGTGAATCAAACTTTGGCCCTTTTAAAAAGTTTGGCCCTTTTACTTATTTTGGAAATAACATACTACTATAATGGTGAAATAAGTGTGAACTGAATGTAATGTTTTCAGACACATAATTGCATGTTAATTGCTATTAATTAAATAAAAAATATTATAGTTTAAATGTAAATTTAAAGCAATTAGCTGAACTTAAGAGTGACATTTTGACCCACTTAAGTAGGATTTAAGTATACAATGTAATTTCATAATTCTATTGAGTTAAATTGAAATATTAAATATTATTAAAATGTACTTTAAAATAAAACTTAAGTAAAACTTTAATTTTATGTTATAAAAAGTGTACTTTATAAAATGTACTTATGAAACAGTTATGCAAATTGACTCTCTTTAAGTGCACTTAAGTGGCCTTTCATTTCATTAATATTATATTATCTGCAAGTGCAGTTTTTTTTTAAATACACTTTTAATTTGAAGTACACTACACGTACATGTCAATACACTTAAGTGTACTTCTTTCTTTAACCACTAGTTGTTAGATTACTTTTATGCTTTTTCTCTTTTTTGGAGCGTGAGACTTTTTTTACTCCATTGACTTTCAATGTATAAACTAAAATATATGAGACATTCTTCAAAATATCATCTTTTATATTCCACAGAAGAAACTCAGTCAAACCGGTTTGGACCAACATGAGTAAATGAGTAAATAAAGACACTTTCATTTCTGCGTGATCAATCTCTCTCAGCTCATACCTGTTTCTCTGTCCTCTGTGCTGCAGTTGATACAGTGTTGTGGTTTTTATGTTCATACTCTTTACACCACACACAGATGCACTGTTGATCAGTAATACAGTACATTTCTAGCTCTTTATCATGTTTACGGCAGATCATGTCCTGCAGTCGTCCAGTGGCATCAATCACTTTGTGTGGCTTACGAGAGTGATATTCCTCATGACGGTCAAAATGAGTTTGACAGTAAGACTCCTGACACACCAGACAGGACTTGACGGCTTTGTGTTTTCTTCCAGTACAGACGTCACACTCCACGTCTCCAGCGCCAGCGTAACAGTCAGCAGGAAGTTTAGTCTTCTTCAGTTTCTCCACCAGTTCAGTCAGAATGGTGTTTTTCCCTAAAGCAGGTCTTGGACTGAAGGTCTGTCTGCACTGAGGGCAGCTGTAGACGCTCTTCTCATCCTCCTGATCCCAGCAGTCTGTAATACAGATCTTACAGTAACTGTGTCCACAGTGGATAGTCACTGGATCCTTCAGGAGATCCAGACACACTGGACACATGAACTCATCCTGAGATATTCTGGCTTCTGCCATTTTACCGCAAGAATACAGAGACACAAACACACAACAGCTCAACACTCAATGCTTGTGTGTTTGAGTGGCGTGTTTAAAACAGGAGTGTGTGTAAAGCAGCTTCCTCATTCCTGGTGAAGGAGAGTCACTTTACTGCTGTGTTTATGTGTCCTAGTGGAGTCAAACACATCGTAATGACGAGATCCGAGAACATGAACCATTCAATCCCTGAAATTCTGCGTTATACAGTAAATTATGTTTTTATGCCTCAATTGTGCCTCCGTGTTTGGGCTTTACTTTCAGTTTTATTTGCGGTATTATTATTATTATTTTTTATTTCAGACGTAAATAATGATCCATATTACAGACAAAAAGAGACACACATAAAAGCTATACATTTATCACCTGTATAGGCGCATAAGCCAGTGAGACCAGATGCTAGAAGAATATCGCACCGAGCTTAGTCCAGAGTTAGTCCAGGGTTAGTCCAGGGTTAGTCCAGGGTTAGTCCAGGGTTAGTCCAGGGTTAGTCCAGGGTTAGTCCAGGGTTGGTCCAGGGTTAGTCCAGGGTTAGTCCAGGGTTGGTCCAGGGTTAGTCCAGGGTTAGTCCAGGGTTGGTCAATGCAGTGATGATACTTTTTGCCGAGCTCGAAAGCCTGCACATGCACCTGTACATAAGATTTCGCAGTACAGCAGGGCAGTTTGACAAACCCACATTTACAAACATTTGGCTCGCACTACTCCATCGTGGGACCCTCAGTAGCATCCGCAAGGCATCATTATACGCTACAGTTAGCTTTTTCATACTACTCTTTCTGTAGCGCCTCCACAGGTGTGCAGTATACATGGTAGTGCAGTACGCCTTAGAGAGTCTGATTTTGACAGGTATTGAGCACATCCCAAACCTGCGAATCAGCATGTTAGCCTGTCCATAGAGCATGCCACACTGTCTATAGATGTCTCTGTCATCGGACAAGTCTGCAGTCACATAGTGCCCCAAATATTTACATTCATTTGTGACCTTAAGTCTATTGCCTGACAAAAAAAAAAAAAAAAATCAGGAAATGTCAGTGTGGAGTCCTCCAGGGTGGATGAGAGTGACGTGTGTAACTGCTGTGTCCCACCGAGTGTGGTTGAGGTGAAGTGCTGCACGCATGATGTAAAGAATCCTGTCACGTGTTTATCGCCCTTGTCTTGTGTTACAGTCTGGAGGTCTCTGAGGAAGAGATTGAGAGAATGCGAAGTCTGAGCCCTCTGCACCTGCTATACTGGGAAGAACCAACCGTACTCGAATTACTCACTTGCTGTCTAGTCGACGCCCCCTTCACAGTCGTAAGCTTTCTGCACCTGAGTCCTTGGAGCACTCACTGGCTGTCCAGGCGAGGGTCTCTTCACAGCCGTAAACCTTCTGCACCTGAGAGATCGAGAAGAGTCGATCCTACTGAGAGGCTGGAAAGAGTCAACCGTATTGAGAGTACGCCTTTGGCACTGAGAGACTGAAAAGAGTCAATCCGTATTGAGAGTACGCCTTTGGCACTGAGAGCCTGAGAAGGGTCAACCGTGTTGAGAGTCCTCGCCTGCTGTCCAGTCCACGTCCCCTCCACAGTCGAGAGCCTTGGGCATCCGAAGAGCCCGAGAAGGGCTGACTGTATCGAGTACTCACCTGTGGTCCCGTCGACGTCCCCTGCAGCGACTGGATACGGAGGAGGAAGAAGAAGCTTTTTAATTAGGATTACAAATTATTTTAAGTCAATAAAATCTGTCTAAGTTTTACTCTCCTTTGTCTGCTTGGTTTCTGGTCCGCTCCTCAGTGGTACTCATTCCAAAGGGAGGGTGTAGACCCGGTCGACCCTCCCGACCTGTGACAGTTGACTCGCTCCCTCTGTCAAAATCTAGGGAACAAGTGTCTGTCCATATAAACTTCCCTCGTCCACTTCACGATGAGGAACGCACTTCAAAATGGTGGCAGGGATTCCCCCGAGGGGAAGTGCTTAGGGAAGTTCGCAAGTGCATGTCTAAAAGTGGACTGGAACGCAGCCCTGGAAGAAGATGTCTTCCTCAGACTACTACAAAAAGTAGTATATAAAACATCTTAATTTACATATAGAACTATCATATTTTGTACATATATTCTTTAAAGGGTCTACTGCTGATATATTTTGAGAATTATACTCCTGCATATATATTTTGCTCGTAAGACTTGTAAATTTGTTTACGGTCACAATTGTGACCGGTAGTATAACACAGTGCTTCAATTGAAAACAGAGGTATTGGCTGGTATTGGCAGGTTTTGGCAATCCTACACTGAACATGCCACACCTGTGAGGGGGATGGATGATCTTGGCATGTAGCGTTGCGGTGGAAAGAGGAAAGAGAATTGCAATGTTTTACCACACTCTTAACAGAAATGGCAATACAGGTCCTTCTCAAAAAATTAGCATATTGTGATAAAGTTCATTATTTTCCATAATGTAATGATAAAAATTAAACTTTCATATATTTTAGATTCATTGCACACCAACTGAAATATTTCAGGTCTTTTATTGTTTTAATACTGATGATTTTGGCATACAGCTCATGAAAACCCAAAATTCCTGTCTCAAAAAATTAGCATATCATGAAAAGGGTCTCTAAACGAGCTATTAACCTAATCATCTGAATCAACTAATTAACTCTAAACACCTGCAAAAGATTCCTGAGGCTTTTAAAAACTCCCTGCCTGTTTCATTACTCAAAACCGCAATTATGGGTAAGACTGCCGACCTGACTGCTGTCCAGAAGGCCATCATTCACACCCTCAAGCAAGAGGGTAAGACACAGAAAGAAATTTCTGAACAAATAGGCTGTTCCCAGAGTGCTGTATCAAGAAACCTCAGTGTGACGTCTGTGGGAAGGAAAAAGTGTGGCAAAAAACGCTGCACAACGAGAAGAGGTGACCGGACCCTGAGGAAGATTGAGGAGAATGACCGATTCCAGACCTTGGGGGACCTGCGGAAGCAGTGGACTGAGTCTGGAGTAGAAACATCCAGAGCCACCGTGCACAGGCGTGTGCAGGAAATGGGCTCCAGGTGCCGCATTCCCCAGGTCAAGCCACTTTTGAACCAGAAACAGCGGCAGAAGCGCCTGACCTGGGCTACAGAGAAGCAGCACTGGACTGTTGCTCAGTTTTGCATGTCATTCGGAAATCAAGGTGCCAGAGTCTGGAGGAAGACTGGGGAGAAGGAAATGCCAAAATGCCTGAAGTCCAGTTTCAAGTACCCACAGTCAGTGATGGTCTGGGATGCCATGTCAGCTGCTGGTGTTGGTCCACTGTGTTTTATCAAGGGCAGGGTCAATGCAGCTAGCTATCAGGAGATTTTGGAGCACTTCATACTTCCATCTGCTGAAAAGCTTTATGGAAATGAAGATTTCATTTTTCAGCACGACCTGGCACCTGCTCACAGTGCCAAAACCACTGGTAAATGGTTTACTGACCATGGTATTACTGTGCTCAATTGGCCTGCCAACTCTCCTGACCTGAACCCCATAGAGAATCTGTGGGATATTGTGAAGAGAAAGTTGAGAGACGCAAGACCCAACACTCTGGATGAGCTTAAGGCCGCTATCGAAGCATCCTGGGCCTCCATAACACCTCAGCAGTGCCACAGGCTGATTGCCTCCATGCCACGCCACATTGAAGCATCATTTCTGCAAAAGGATTCCCGACCAAGTATTGAGTGCATAACTGAACATAATTATTTGAAGGTTGACTTTTTTTTTTATTAAAAACACTTCTTTTATTGGTGGGATGAAATATGCTAATTTTTTTAGACAGGAATTTGGGGTGTTCATGAGCTGTATGCCAAAATCATCAGTATTAAAACAATAAAAGACCTGAAATATTTCAGTTGGTGTGCAATGAATCTAAAATATATGAAAGTTTAATTTTTATCATTACATTATGGAAAATAATGAACTTTATCACAATATGCTAATTTTTTTAGAAGGACCTGTATATGATCGACTACGCCACCCCGGAACACCAGGGAAATTGTCCTAAGGACACACAGGTTCGTTTTGAGTGATTGGGTGAGAAGACACGAGTCGTATAAATATAAAAATTTATTTTGTTCAATGTTGAATAATAAATAGACATTCAAAGTTTAAAACTTTTACACTAACATTATAGTAATAATGCATACCATCAATCAGCATCTACTCATACACACAATAACATTCAATTTAAAGACACAAATTAAACAAGAGCAGGGGTGTCTGGAGGTACGGACCAGCTGCCAAAGTGGAAAACAAACCCCCCCCCCCCCCAATAGTCCACTACAAATACCCAACCGCACACGTGAAGGTTAGATGCCAGAAGACGCACAGCACTAGGTATGAGCACACCACACAACTGCCAGCTTCGCCTTCACCCTCCAGAAACCCCCCCAGCTCCTGTAACAAGAGAAACAATAAAAAAAAACATATACACACACAAGTCAAGATGATAAGATGTCAAATAATTCCAAGGATTTAAACCACTTGAACTGTGCTCACAATACCACATGAAAACATATTCACATAAACATAAACTAAGTTCACTACGGTTTATAGTGATCAAAAATAAGACACGAAATAAACAAAGCAAAAGAAACAAATAATCATACATAAGACCATACGGTACTCAACCTATACACACACAAGATGCTGATTTCGAAGTGTAAACTGATGGAATTCAATAGGCGGCGGCCAGCCGGCCCGCAAAGCCATGCACAATCCTCAAATCCGTGAACCGGAATTGTATCACAGTAGCTTAATAGTTGCTATCGTGATAAAAGTCGAGGCAAAACAGCGACGCAGTCGTAATTATACGTGATCACAATTCATTGTGGATGCTCAATTCCCACAAATAACCCAAGAGACCTTCAGATATGCAGGGAAGACCTGCAGAGCATAAAGAGACTACATTTTGATTAAAGAGAAAAACACATTACTAATACACAAACTATAATTCTACATACCACGGGATGTTCCTGCACACAAACCGGGTCATAGTCGCACACCATATTGCAATACAGTGTCTCGGGCAGGACCATGTAAGGGACGTGCTATCAATGCCAACGAGGACTAAACAAATCATAAATAGCCAACCGCGGTCAAATGCGTCTTGTTATAACCCAAGAGCTATACATACCTGTGAGGAGTGAGCAGCCAGCGCACAGCAGATGGAAAGACCAGCTTACAGTCTAACCCTGACAACGAGAGAAATTCACATCACCCGCCTGCATATTACGAAAAACACGAGTTCACTCCAAACAAATCACATACCTGCGGCAACCGCGGATGACGTCACAAGAGCGATACCAAGACGCATAACAAGTGGCCACCACACATCCCTTATATCAAGAAAGGGGAGGTGGCTTAATAAATTAAGCACAGGTGAATGATATCCTCCTAAGTGAATTCAGTCACCCTGCTACATTGGCAAAAGAGAAGTGCTCACTAACACAGATTTAGACAGATTTGTGAAGAATATTTGAGAGAAATAGGCCTTTTGTGTACATAGAAAAGGTCTTAGATCTTTGAGTTCAGCTCATGAAAAATGGGGGCAAAAACAAAAGTATTGCGTTTATAATTTTGTTCAGTGTAGTGATGAGTGTCCCAGAAACGGTCAATGTGCTGGACCTTCTTGACGTACGTGACCCCCTTCCCCCCACCCCCACCCCAAATTGAAAGTGACTGTGATAGTGATGGCTCAGATAGGGAGTACCAGGGTGAAACAGCCCATTTGCCAAGTAGACTATTGAATGGCGATGCAGAGGTGAATTATCTGGAGGATTGGGCAGATGTTCATGAGAACCAATTGGTGTGCCCCACACATGACGACAAACAACCCTTTCCACAACGTACGGCCCATCTTCAGTGCACTGAATGAGTGAACACACATCTCCCTGAAACTGGCCTAGGACAGGGCCCAAGTGTAGTCATGGTCTAGCCCATACGGGTCTAGCCGAACAAGCAGAAGTTCCCCCAGGGTGTAACTTTGTACATGACAACCTTTTCACCTCACTAAGCCTTCTTCACGAAATGACAAAAAGAGATATTGGATGTCTTGGAATGAATTGTGTCAATAGGTCTAATTGAAGAATTTGAATGAATTCTGACTATGTTGTTTCCCACCGGTCACTATTGTGACCGAGTATAAAACCTAATATTTCACTAACTTAACCAACATAAAATCAAAAAAGGCATAATGTTTGAGTGTTAGGGAGGTCTAAGGAGTAAAATGCATGTACTCAAGTTGCAAGAAATTTTTTAAAAGCGGAGACAAAATGCTGCCCTGTAGTAGACACACAAAGTGACAGTTGACAAAAAGATGCAGAGACACAATTTCCCCATTTTACAGACATTAACTGATGCCCATACCAAAAACCAGAACATAGTCAAAGGTCTTTGAGGCATCAATAAAACACATACAAATTGTTGTATCATGTCTATTATACAGATCCAAGATTTCTTTCAAAGCAAAAACGCACATATCTGTTCCATGTTTGGGTTTAAAGCCAAACTGGTTATCAGAGGTCAGCAAAAACTTTTCCAACTTATTTAGAATGGACCTTTCCAGCACCTTAGACAGAGAGCTGGCCAGAGCTATAGGTCTGTAATTGTCTTTACTGTTAATTTAGCTAGTTTTATCTTTTACAATTGGAACCAAAATAACAGACACTAATAGGTCAGGTAAGACTCTGTGTATTAGAAAGCCTGTAAAACAAATGGTGAGCAAGGGACACAGTTTACTGCTAGCATATTTTAAATGCTCGGCAGATACCCCGTCTGCACCACATGCCTTGTTGTAATCCAGCTTCATCACTATCTCAAAGACTTCTTGTGGAGTGACAATCACATCTTCACTCTTCTCAATTTTGTCAACAGTAAAGGAATCACTCTTAACAGCATTGAAAATGTCAAAATAGTGTTTCTGCCACATCTGTGCAATCTATGCTGCTCCATTTACACCATCAATATGTGTTGGTAGGAGCAGTTTATTGCTGTTCATTCTTTTTATTTATTTCCAGAAGTCTGTAGGACTATTGCTTTGCAGTTTCCTTGCCAGTAAGTCAGCCTTGAGAGTGTTCCCAATTACTTTTAATAAACAGTAGGGCATATTTAAAGTTTGCCTTTGCTTTCTTCATATACTCAAACACATGACCACACTTGGGTCTGCCTGATTCAGCCCAAGCTTTAAAGGCCCTTCTAGCCTCAGCATGGGACTGCTCCACATATTCACTCCAGCCTGGTATAGCTTTATATGTCTTCATTTCATACAGAGGTTGACTTGAGACAAGGAGAGAATCTACAATCTTATCATACAATGAACACAGTTTAACTCTGTGCTGCAGATTCTGACAGCTATTATTATTACAGGTTACAGCGCTTCTAGGCAGCTCAATATTACTCAGCCTGGTTTCAGACTGGGTAATATACGTACAAATGTCCTCTTGCGTTAAGGTGGACAACTTAGTTTTACCAACTTGCGTCTCATTGCTCACATATTTAAGAGATAGCACTTTGCCCACATTCATCAACAAAGAGAAGGGCACATGATCCAAAATAGCCAATTCATAGTTGATCCAAATGGATACAATAGAATCCAAAGCATCACTGGTACATATGCAATGGTCTAACCAGGAGGTGGTGTGCCACGCCTCACTAATGTAAGTGTAGCTGTCGTTTGGTAAAAGTGCTTCACTGGCGAGAGAAAGGCTATTTTCTGAGCAGAAATGCTTTAAATGAATAGCAAACAAGGACCTGTTATCTGAGAGATCCGCATTGAAATCCCCCACAATAAAGATGCTGCTAGAAGCATTGTCCTGACGCCACACACAGGTAGTTTGCATGTTGGTTTGATGAAGAGATTCTCAGCTGATCATCTGATGTGATGCGTGTTGCAGAAGCGAGTCATATCTGGCTATACCATGTCATAAAGCCTATAACACGCTATAACATGTTTATTTTTTAGCATTGTTAAGAGGAGTAAAATTTACATATGTAGGTCCAATAACCAGATGCATGTAGACTTGTCCAGTTTTGTCTGGAATGCGGTCCAGATCACCTCCTGATATCGGATTCAAATCCGCTCGAAGAGCATTTACACCTGGTCTAGCAAACCTATCACAGCAAACGCATGAAGTGGCCAGGTGTAAACAGGCCCAAAACAACGGAGCGGTAGCTACACATTACAAGCGCTCAGGGTCATGTAATGATCTTTCGGCGCAACATCCTCTAATATTTTTATTTAGAGCCAAACACTTCATTAAAGCAATTTCCGTGTTTCTTTCTCCCGACAAACACGCTATTACAGTTGTAAAGGGCTGCATTACAGTTTTTCTGAATTGCTAAAACACATTTCTTGAAACCATCACTCACTTTCCAACCCGATCTCACGGTAGTGATGTGTCGTTCATGAACGTTTCGAATCTTTAATATGACTTTAATATGTTCCTGCACAACCGAAAGCTGCAGTTTCAGGACCCCAGTTTTAGGAGCGCAGTTTCAGGACCCTAGTTTTAGGAGCGCAGTTTCAGGACCCTAGTTTTAGGAGCGCAGTTTCAGGACCCCAGTTTTAGGAGCGCAGTTTCAGGACCCTAGTTTTAGGAGCGCAGTTTCAGGACCCTAGTTTTAGGAGCGCAGTTTCAGGACCCTAGTTTTAGGAGCGCAGTTTCAGAACCCTAGTTTTAGGAGCGCAGTTTCAGGACCCTAGTTTTAGGAGCGCAGTTTCAGGACCCCAGTTTTAGGAGCGCAGTTTCAGGACCCTAGTATTAGGACCGCAGTTTCAGGACCCCAGTTTTAGGACCGCAGTTTCAGGACCCCAGTTTTAGGACCCTAGTTTTAGGAGCGCAGTTTCAGGACCCTAGTTTTAGGAGCGCAGTTTCAGAACCCTAGTTTTAGGAGCGCAGTTTCAGGACCCTAGTTTTAGGACCGCAGTTTCAGGACCCTAGTTTCAGTTTCAGGACCCTAGTTTCAGTTTCAGGACCCTAGTTTTAGGACTGCAGTTTCAGGACCCTAGTTTTAGGAGCGCAGTTTCAGGACCCTAGTTTTAGGAGCGCAGTTTCAGGACCCCAGTTTTAGGACCGCAGTTTCAGGACCCTAGTTTTAGGAGCGCAGTTTCAGGACCCCAGTTTTAGGACCGCAGTTTCAGGACCCTAGTTTTAGGAGCGCAGTTTCAGGACCCCAGTTTTAGGACCGCAGTTTCAGGACCCTAGTTTTAGGAGCGCAGTTTCAGGACCCTAGTTTTAGGAGCGCAGTTTCAGGACCCTAGTTTTAGGAGCGCAGTTTCAGGACCCCAGTTTTAGGACCGCAGTTTCAGGACCCTAGTTTTAGGAGCGCAGTTTCAGGACCCTAGTTTTAGGAGCGCAGTTTCAGGACCCCAGTTTTAGGACCGCAGTTTCAGGACCCTAGTATTAGGACCGCAGTTTCAGGACCCTAGTTTTAGGAGCGCAGTTTCAGGACCCCAGTTTTAGGACCGCAGTTTCAGGACCCTAGTTTTAGGAGCGCAGTTTCAGGACCCCAGTTTTAGGACCGCAGTTTCAGGACCCTAGTTTTAGGAGCGCAGTTTCAGGACCCTAGTTTTAGGAGCGCAGTTTCAGGACCCTAGTTTTAGGAGCGCAGTTTCAGGACCCCAGTTTTAGGACCGCAGTTTCAGGACCCTAGTTTTAGGAGCGCAGTTTCAGGACCCTAGTTTTAGGAGCGCAGTTTCAGGACCCCAGTTTTAGGAGCGCAGTTTCAGGACCCTAGTATTAGGACCGCAGTTTCAGGACCCTAGTTTTAGGAGCGCAGTTTCAGGACCCCAGTTTTAGGACCGCAGTTTCAGGACCCTAGTTTTAGGAGCGCAGTTTCAGGACCCTAGTTTTAGGACCGCAGTTTCAGGACCCCAGTTTTAGGACCGCAGTTTCAGGACCCTAGTTTTAGGACCGCAGTTTCAGGACCCCAGTTTTAGGAGCGCAGTTTCAGGACCCTAGTTTTAGGAGCGCAGTTTCAGGACCCCAGTTTTAGGACCGCAGTTTCAGGACCCTAGTATTAGGACCGCAGTTTCAGGACCCCAGTTTTAGGACCGCAGTTTCAGGACCCCAGTTTTAGGACCGCAGTTTCAGGACCCTAGTTTTAGGAGCGCAGTTTCAGGACCCCAGTTTTAGAACCGCAGTTTCAGGACCCTAGTTTTAGGACAGCAGTTTCAGGACCCCAGTTTTAGGACCGCAGTTTCAGGACCCTAGTTTTAGGAGCGCAGTTTCAGGACCCTAGTTTTAGGACCGCAGTTTCAGGACCCTAGTTTTAGGACTGCAGTTTCAGGACCCTAGTTTTAGGAGCGCAGTTTCAGGACCCCAGTTTTAGGAGGCTGCAGTTTCAGGACCCTAGTTTTAGGAGCGCAGTTTCAGGACCCTAGTTTTAGGACCGCAGTTTCAGAACCCCAGTTTTAGGAGCGCAGTTTCAGGACCCTAGTTTTAGGACCGCAGTTTCAGGACCCTAGTTTTAGGACTGCAGTTTCAGGACCCTAGTTTTAGGAGCGCAGTTTCAGGACCCTAGTTTTAGGACCGTAGTTTCAGGACCCCAGTTTTAGGACCGCAGTTTCAGGACCCTAGTTTTAGGAGCGCAGTTTCAGGACCCCAGTTTTAGGACCGCAGTTTCAGGACCCTAGTTTTAGGAGCGCAGTTTCAGGACCCCAGTTTTAGGAGCGCAGTTTCAGGACCCTAGTTTTTTTAGACCGCAGTTTCAGGACCCTAGTTTTAGGACCGCAGTTTCAGGACCCTAGTTTTAGGAGCGCAGTTTCAGGACCCTAGTTTTAGGAGCGCAGTTTCAGGACCCCAGTTTTAGGACCGCAGTTTCAGGACCCTAGTTTTAGGAGCGCAGTTTCAGGACCCTAGTTTTAAGACCCCAGTTTCAGGACCCCAGTTTTAGGAGCGCAGTTTCATGACCCTAGTTTTAGGAGCGCAGTTTCAGGACCCTAGTATTAGGGCCGCAGTTTCAGGACCCCAGTTTTCGGACCGCAGTTTCAGGACCCTAGTTTTAGGAGCGCAGTTTCAGGACCCCAGTTTTAGGACCGCAGTTTCAGGACCCTAGTTTTAGGACCGCAGTTTCAGGACCCCAGTTTTAGGAGCGCAGTTTCAGGACCCTAGTTTTAGGAGCGCAGTTTCAGGACCCCAGTTTTAGGAGCGCAGTTTCAGGACCCTAGTTTTAGGACCGCAGTTTCAGGACCCTAGTTTTAGGACCGCAGTTTCAGGACCCTAGTTTTAGGAGCGCAGTTTCAGGACCCTAGTTTTAGGAGCGCAGTTTCAGGACCCCAGTTTTAGGGCCGCAGTTTCAGGACCCTAGTTTTAGGAGCGCAGTTTCAGGACCCTAGTTTTAGGAGCGCAGTTTCAGGACCCCAGTTTTAGGACCGCAGTTTCAGGACCCCAGTTTTAGGACCGCAGTTTCAGGACCCCAGTTTTAGGACCGCAGTTTCAGGACCCTAGTTTTAGGACCGCAGTTTCAGGACCCCAGTTTTAGGAGCGCAGTTTCAGGACCCTAGTTTTAGGAGCGCAGTTTCAGGACCCCAGTTTTAGGACCGCAGTTTCAGGACCCTAGTATTAGGACCGCAGTTTCAGGACCCCAGTTTTAGGACCGCAGTTTCAGGACCCCAGTTTTAGGACCGCAGTTTCAGGACCCTAGTTTTAGGAGCGCAGTTTCAGGACCCCAGTTTTAGGACCGCAGTTTCAGGACCCTAGTTTTAGGACAGCAGTTTCAGGACCCCAGTTTTAGGACCGCAGTTTCAGGACCCCAGTTTTAGGAGCGCAGTTTCAGGACCCCAGTTTTAGGAGCGCAGTTTCAGGACCCTAGTTTTAGGACAGCAGTTTCAGGACCCCAGTTTTAGGACCGCAGTTTCAGGACCCTAGTTTTTTGTGACAGCGCCACCTACCGAACTGGATGATATCCAGGACCGCAGTTCTAGGATCCAGGTGGTTTAGTTTGTAGGCTACATAGTATCAAGATCCACCTATTATCTTAAGTCTAGTTAGAAAATATATATATATATATATACTGTATATATATTTTTAATAAATAAGATTATGGAATAGAAAAGCTCCTGTAGCAGGTGGATTAGAGCAAGTAGCATCAAGCTAACTTACATGACACAATTTAAAAGTAGGGCTGTCAAACGATAAATCGCGATTAATCGCATCCAAAATAAAAGTTTGTGTTTACATTATATATGTGTGTGTACTGTGTATAATTATTTTTAATACATAAATACCCACACATGCATGTGTATTTAAGAAATATTTGCATGTATATACTGTATATAGACTGAATGTAGCCTATATATAATGTATAATTTTATATAAATATAAACATTTTATATATAAATAACATATTTTTCTTAAATATATACATGTGTGCATTTATATACAAAATAATTATACACAGTACACACACATATATTATGTAAACACAAACTTTTATTTTGGATCCGATTAATCGTTTGACAGCCCTATTTAAAAGATTAATATTACACTTCTACTTAAAGCTCACTTTAAACCACCATCGAGTATTTGTATCATATTTCGGTCGTGGTTTAAAATGGTTTTAAGTAAAAAAAAATATGTTGAAATATGTTATATTTAGCATTTTATATGCAGCTAATGGCTACACCTTGCTTAGCAATACTAGTGTAAACATTCTTTATTCATATGAAAATATCAAAAATCACACACAAACCACATATTCTCGAAATCGTGCATTTATTAGCTTCTTGTTTCGGGTGAAGAGATGTGTTTTAGCTTTGTTATCACGGAGGTCAGAATGAGGAAGTGTACACAGCATACACAGTAGCGCGTCATGGGGATTCGGCAAGATGGCGGAACGGGCAAGCAATACTTTCTGAGCTCTCGTTCACCTGCCCCAAAATTTTTACTTCAAAATTCAATGTGATTGGTCAAAAGGTTTAAAAGTAATTTGAACATTTAAATAAGTGATTGAAACATTTTATTCCAGAAATTTAAAGCCCAATCGAAGTTTTAACCGAACATGCCAAACGAAAAGACCGAACCTAAATCAGCCGTTACCTCAGGCCAAGCAAACACGGACCATGGTTACGCGCAGATGGATGTTTCAACCAGTGGTGGGACAAAGAGAAAGAGTTCCCCTCTTACTCCAACGAAAGTCCAGCGCCACCTTCGAAGGTAAAAACCTCACAGGATTCGAGTCTGAAGTTCCAAACGCGTCTCTTGTTGAAGCTGTAGAAAAGCTCACCTCCAGAATTGACCGCTTTGGTGATCAGCTGAGAGAAAACTCTGTCATGGTGGCTAATATCACCAGACTAGTGGAGCTGAATGCCACTGAGATTAAAGAGTGCAAGGTCAAGATTCAAGCGATAGAAAAAGAAATGCCCCGTCTCGTAAAGGAAAACGAGGAGCTGAAAGATAAAGTCACAGAGTTGGAGCGTTACAAGACACGCTGGAACCTTAAAATACACGGTTTGAAAGAAAGAGTTGACGAAAACACCCGAGACGCTGTCAAGAGTATCCTTTCTAAATTAGCACCGCAGTGGGATACATCGATGGATTCGGTAGTTGATACTGTGCACCGCATCGGGAGAAAGGAAGAGGGGAGAGACCGTCAGGTTATTATCCAGTTCACCATGAGATTCCACCGTGATTCCATCTGGAAGTTGTCCAAAAACTCTCTAAGATTTGCAAAGATCTGGGAATTCAATTCAAGCAAGACTTTTGCAAAGCTGACAGGGAGGCTCGCGCAGCTGCATGGCCGAAGATGGAGCAAGCCAGGGCGGCAGGCCAGAATGTGTACTAGAGGACATGTGGGCTACATCAACGGTAACAGGGTTACTCAGGATTAGACAGCGCTTTGGACAAAAGCATGTCATTTACCTCTCGCTCTAACAGATTGAGATTTATACCTCAGGCTTTATATTAATAGCTTCTGCCCTAACCTAAACATCTTTCCTGATCACACTGTTGTTGTTAAAGGGTAAAGTTATGTTATTACATTAGTGACTATAGTGAGTTCTCAGGTTAATAATCACTATCTAAAAAAGGGAGGAAAAAAGAAAGAAAATTATTTAATTGTTAGCTTGTTAATTCAAAATCAGTGTTTACTTTAAAGCTTTACAAAAAAAAAAAAAAAAAATCGGTTTTTCAAAAAAGTAGAAAAGCTTGAACTAAGTTAATAAAGTATGTTCACTCTAGATCTTTAATTTAAGGAAAATAGTGTTTGTTTTATTAGTTATTCTGATCACATTTAATAATGCTTGATAGGGGCCTTGCAAGATTGTTTACTTCCAGAAATATAAATTCTTTTTTTACACTTATTTCGTAATTCCTTTTTTATATGTTTTCTCATAACCAGATGCTTTCTTATGTTTCACCTAACACTAGGGGTCTAAGAGATTTTGTTAAAAGAAAATCAGTATTTCTGTTTTGTAAAAATGAAAGGGCACAATGCTTTCTTCTCCAAGAAACTCATTCTGTTGACATGGATGAAAAATTCTGGTCAAACCAGTGGGGAGATAAAATACTTTTCTCTCATGGCTCTAATAGGTCAGCAGGCGTTGCTATACTTTTAAACAATTTTCCTGGGAAGATATTAACCACTGTTAGGGACAGTTGTGGTAATTGGAGAATATGTGTTTTTGGAATAGAGGATAGTTTTTTATTTTGGGAAATATATATGGATATAATAATCAAAACCAAAACAAAATATTGATTGATGATGTTATCAGAGTTGTAAAGGATTTAGGTCAAAGGTATCCTACTGGAAACTTTATTTTCGGAGGTGATTTTAATATGGTAATAGATGATTGGCTTGATAGATCTCCTTCAAAATGTACAAGACATCATTACAATCCCATATTGCTTAACTTTTGTAGTGTGTTTAATTTGATAGATGTATGGCGGACTAAAAACCCTTGTATCCAAGTCTTCACCTGGTTTAAACCTGATGGCTCAGTGAAATCTAGATTCGATTTCTGGCTAGTCTCTGAAGTTGGATCTTGTCTGGAGTCAAGCTCTATGGTTTCCGCTGCACCTTTAACTGACCACTGTATGATTAAACTTATTATTAAACCTGCAAACACATGTCAAAGGACAAAAGGGTACTGGAAATTTAACTCAAATCTTCTAAACAGTGAAACCTTTTGTCAAGAAATTATAGCTACAATCAATAATATAACTGGAGATTCAAATTTTACAACTTATAGAGAAAAAATGGGAATATTTAAAATATAAGGTGCTTTTAAAGTCCATAAAAGTGCATCTCTCCATCATAAAGTGCATATATCGATCATAAAAGTGCATCTATCCATCATAAAAGTGCATCTATCCATCATAAAAGTGCATCTATCCATCATAAAAGTGCATATATCCATCATAAAAGTGCATCTATCCATCATAAAAGTGCATCTATCCATCATAAAAGTGCATCTATCCATCATAAAAGTGCATATATCGATCATAAAAGTGCATCTATCCATCATAAAAGTGCATATATCGATCATAAAAGTGCATATATCCATCATAAAAGTGCATCTATCCATCATAAAAGTGCATATATCCATCATAAAAGTGCATCTATCCATCATAAAAGTGCATCTATCCATCATAAAAGTGCATCTATCCATCATAAAAGTGCATATATCGATCATAAAAGTGCATCTATCCATCATAAAAGTGCATCTATCCATCATAAAAGTGCATCTATCCATCATAAAAGTGCATCTATCCATCATAAAAGTGCATCTCTCCATCATAAAAGTGCATCTATCCATCATAAAAGTGCATCTATCCATCATAAAAGTGCATCTATCCATCATAAAAGTGCATCTATCCATCATAAAAGTGCATCTCTCCATCATAAAAGTGCATCTCTCCATCATATCATAAAAGTGCTCCACAGGCTCCGGTGGGTTAATAAAGGCCTTCTGAAGCGATACGTTCATGTAAGAAACATATTTTTGGGTGAACTAACCCTTTAAGTCAAGTCAAGTCACCTTTATTTATATAGCGCTTTTTACAATGCAGATTGTATCAAAGCGCTTCACAGTGATAACATGAAAACAATATAACAAAGTTTGTTTCTAAAAGAAAATTGCGTCAACGTCCACCTTAAGTAAGGCAGATCAATAATATTATTGAATATTAAATGTCCCCAACTAAGCAAGCCAAAAGCCAAGGCAACAGTGGCAAGGAACCAAAACTCCATCAGGTGACAGAATTTAACTAGCAGAACTTGATTTGATTCAGTCTATTTGCAAATATGAATTGTGAATGATTCATCATTTTTGAATTATCACACACACTGTTAAAACTGTTTATAGTAAATGTATGAATAGCCTATATGTTTGTGTATATGTCTTGTATGTATAGTGTGCCTTGAGACAATGAAAGCTCTGATTCAATTATTATTTTGCACCATCACTCAAAACTGACAACTTTATCAAACGTTGTGAAAGTCATTTATTTCTTCTAGAGTTCATGATTTCAATCCCTTGTGACCCAATATCTGAAATCTCAGAAAGTGTTTCTTCATCCCTCATCTTCTGCATCACAATTTTTCTCACATTTTGAACTGTGATTGTTTTCCAGCATTATTTTCTCCACTACTAATGTCATTTCCACATCTTCACTCCTTACATTGTTCACAACCATTTCTGTTATTTCCTTCAAAACCACACTATCCTCAATCTGTTCATTTAGTAATGAGCCTGTGTTTGATCATTGCAACTGAGAGATACTTTTGATAGTGATAATGAAAATAATATTTATTATGTGTCACTAAACAATAAAATGAATGAGATTTTCGTCAAAACAGTTTGAGAAAGGCACACACACACACACACAGTCTGTGTTATTTCAGTGAAGTTCATCAGTATTAATGTAATGAAGAGGAAATAAGAGTCTCTATAACATCTCACTGTTACTGGTTTATCGTGCAGCTCAAAGTATTATGGGTAAAATCTCTCAATATCTGTTCTGAAACATCAACACAGTTTCACTGATGATCCAGAATAAATATAAAACCCAGGATAGAGCGGCTGAGTGAATGTGGTCTGGACTGTGTGGATGAGGCTCATTGTGTCAGAGACGCTGTAGAAGGACAGAGTTCCTGCACTGTGATCCACACACACTCCTATTCTTCTGCTGATGGGCTTTACAGGGAGACGAGTCTCTATCTTATTATGTATGAATGTGTAACTGGAGGAAGAGCAGAACAAACTCCAGGACTGATCATTACATCCAAACAAACACTCATCACCCGATCCCTTCCTGCTGATGCTCTTATATGACACTGATATATACACACCATCATCTCCAGTCCACTCAATCTCCCAGTAACAGCGTCCACACACACTCTCTCTACACAACACCTGATAACACCAGAAATGATCAAATCTGTCTGGATGATCAGGATACGGCTGCTGTGTGTCAGTGCCAGTAATAACTCTGTTCCTCTCAGGCAGACTGAGGTGTTTATTCACTGTGTTCAGATCCAGAGTGAGCTGATGGGAATCTGATGGAGAGAAAACACATCAGAAACAGGAATTATGAATCTGTCTGATCTTTTAATGTCTCTGAACTCTTCATGACTCAATGTTCAATGTATCATCAGTGTCTCAGTACAGATGACCAAATATCCTGAGCAAATCCTCATTTACATGATCAATTATAAAACTCTTCTATCATGATTTATTTCTCCTTCTACAGGAAGAACATGAACACATTCAGTGAGTTTTTCTGCTTGTTTTCTAGTGACTCACATTGTAGGAAGTCGTTCCTGGTCTTGGGATTCATGTTGGTGAAAGTGACTGTGGAAATAAACATGAACAGTGTGAAGAGAAATGACAAGATAAAATACATTCATTTCTTAGACATTTCTAATATAATGCTGTATGATATTAGATGATGGACTCATTTCTGAGAGCTGATGAATAATCTCCAGGGGCTTCATTTATAAAACACACACATCGGATTGATCCTAAATTCCATGAATATCATCACTAGGGATATTTTTGGCCGTTCTGTGGATTTGTTCACATTGCACTTTATTTAGGATGAACTGTGATTTATAAACTGTTATGCATTTAATAATTTTTTTCTGCAAATGGACGTTTTATAAATCATATGAACATTTCAGAAACGGTTGTGCGTTCAGATTTGGGATGTTTCTCACACGTCTGTATAAACGAGCGCAGGACTTTACCTCCGTCTGAGATCTTCTTGATCTCCTCTTTGCAGAAATCCTCCAGTTTGTCTCTCAGCTGACGGACAGATTCTCTCATGCCATCAAAAGAGGAGAGAGAACCGAAGGGAACGTCGGGTTCGTCTGTAGATTCAGGAGGTGCTGAGAGAGACTGGAAACTCTACAGAAAACAGAAATCAAAACTCATCATCTCCACACTTCAGCCAATAACCTGCACTATATCAGATCTGTGCGGCTCTTGTAGACTTGACTTCTCTTCAGTGACTCGCTTCAATCCAGCACTTTCACACAATCAGCTCATTTTTAATGGTCAATTTCCCAGGGCTTTGTAAGTGCGTCTCTTTAAACAGAAGATGATCAGATGAGCGTCTGACTGATGATTATATGATAACACAACACTCGACTGAATCTGACTGAATTCCTGACAACATCTCAGTCAACGGCTCATTCTGCTCTCATGAAATGTTTCTCTGTCATAGCAGGATCTTGCTCAAGTCCACTATGATCCTGTTCTCCTAGATCTCTGTTACCTGCAGGAACTGGATGTGATCTTGTGTGTGTGAAAGCTGCTCCAGCTCAGCGTCTCTCCTCCTCAGATCATTGATCTCCTGCTCCAGTCGCTCCAGTCGTCCTTCAGCTCGACTCACTGCAGTCTTTTCCTGATCTCTGATCCGCTGTGTGACCTCAGAGCGGCTTCTCTCAATGGAGCGGATGATCTCAGTGAAGATCCTCTCACTGTCCTCCACTGCTGTCTGTGCAGAGCGCTGTTACACACACATCACAATCACACAGTGGCTTCAGCAGGACTGACAGAGTCCAAACTGAGACGTCTCACACTTCTCTTCTTCTCCAGACTCACCTTATGAGACTTCACAGCCTCTCTCAGCTGATGAAGATCTTTCTGTCTCTGCTGGATTCTCTGACGGATCTTCATCTGCGTCTCCTTCAGCTGTTTCTGGAGGACAAACCAATGACAGGGAATGACACATAAAACTACTGTCATACAAACATTAAAGTTACATGAATCCAGAATTGCTGGAGGTTAAAGATCTTGCATGGTAAGTTTTTGCTGTCTGGTTCAAACCACAGATTCATGGTTTCCTGAAATGAATGTCAGCAGTATTTCATCAGTAACTAGTTTTATATCATTAGTATCATCATTTACTCTTCCTCAAGTCGCTCCAAACCTGTATGACTTTCTCTCTATTGTGAGACACAACAGAAGATATTCAGAAGAATGTCTCAGCTGTTTACAGAGGCCAAATAAAATATGGTGACACGTCAATAACATCAAACCTCATTGGTTCTTGCACGTCACAGTCACATGACTAAACATCATGATGTCATGACACAAACACCAGTGAAGTGTGATGTTTCTGATGTCATCATATTTGATTTGGGCTCCACATACATGAGTTTATCAATGATTTAAAATAATTAAGTAAAATTTTAATTTTATATTATAAAAAGTGTATTTTATAAAGTGTACTTATGAAACAGTTATGCAAATTGACTCTCTTTAAGTGCACTTAAGTGGCCTTTCATTTCATTAATATTATATTATCTGTTTTTTTTTTATTATATTATGCAGTTTTTTTTAAATACACTTTTAATTTGAAGTACACTACAAGTACATGTCAATACACTTAACCGTACTTCTTTCTTTAACCACTAGTTGTTAATTACTTTTATGCTTTTTCTCTTTTTTGGAGCTTGAGACCTTTTTTATTCCATTGACTTTCAATGTATAAACTAAAATAGATGAGACATTCTTCAAAATTTCATCTTTTAAATTCCACAGAAGAAACTCAGTCAAACCGGTTTGGACCAACATGAGTAAATGAGTGAGTAAATAAAGACACTTTCATTTCTGCGTGATCAATCTCTCTCAGCTCATACCTGTTTCTCTGTCCTCTGTGCTGCAGTTGATACAGTGTTGTGGTTTTTATGTTCATACTCTTTACACCACACACAGATGCACTGTTGATCAGTAATACAGTACATTTCTAGCTCTTTATCATGTTTACGGCAGATCATGTCCTGTAGTCGTCCAGTGGCATCAATCACTTTGTGTGGCTTACGAGAGTGATATTCCTCATGACGGTCAAAATGAGTTTGACAGTAAGACTCCTGACACACCAGACAGGACTTGACGGCTTTGTGTTTTCTTCCAGTACAGACGTCACACTCCACGTCTCCAGCTCCAGCGTAACAGTCAGCAGGAAGTTTAGTCTTCTTCAGTTTCTCCACCAGTTCAGCCAGAATGGTGTTTTTCCCTAAAGCAGGTCTTGGACTGAAGGTCTGTCTGCACTGAGGGCAGCTGTAGACGCTCTTCTCATCCTCCTGATCCCAGCAGTCTGTAATACAGATCTTACAGTAACTGTGTCCACAGTGGATAGTCACTGGATCCTTCAGGAGATCCAGACACACTGAACACATGAACTCATCCTGAGATATTCTGGCTTCTGCCATTTTACCGCAAGAATACAGAGACACAAACACACAACAGCTCAACAATACTTGAGTTTCTGTTTCCTTGAACTGAGGAGTTGAAATGGTTTCCTGCTTGTGTGTTTGAGTGACGTGTGTAAAACAGGAGTGTGTGTAAAGCAGCTTCCTCATTCCTGGTGAAGGAGAGTCACTTTACTGCTGTGTTTATGTGTCCTAGTGGAGTCAAAAACATCGTAATGACGAGATCCGAGAACATGAACCATTCAATCCGTGAAAATCTGCGTTATACAGTAAATTCAGTTTTTATGACTCAATTCCGTCCGTGTTTGGGGTTTACTTTCAGTTTCAGTTTGCGTGTTGGTTTGATTAAGAGATTCTCAGCTGATCATCTGATGTGATGCGTGTTGCAGAAGCGAGTCATGTAGGTCATAAAGCCTATAACACGCTATTACATGTTTATTTTTTAGCATTGTTGGGAGGAGTAAAATTTACATATGTAGGTCCAATAACCAGATGCATGTAGACTTGTCCAGTTTTGTCTGGAATGCGGTCCAGATCACCTCCTGATATCGGATTCAAATCCGTCTCGAAGAGCATTTACACCTGGTCTAGCAAACCTATCACAGCAAACGCATGAAGTGGCCAGGTGTAAACAGGCCCAAAACAACGGAGCGGTAGATACACATTACAAGCGCTCAGGGTCATGTAATGATCTTTCGGCGCAACATCCTCTAATATTTTTATCTAGAGCCAAACACTTCATTAAAGCAATTTCCGTGTTACTTTCTCCCGATAAACACGCTAAAGCGCCGCATTACAGTTTTTCTGAATTGCTAAAACCCATTTCTTGAAACCATCACTCACTTTCCAACCCGATCTCACGCTCACGGCAATTTGGCCAATTCGTACGAATGACCCCTGACCCGCCCCTAAACCTACCCCTGACCATACCCGTCACTGGAATTCAGACTAATCGCACGAATTAGCCACGTTATACTCACTCCTCAAATTCGTACGAATTGGCCGTGAGATAGAGTTGCACTTTCTCAAAACTTTAAACACAAAACCAAATATTCAAACCACATTCAGAGAACCTCTGACTCTTCTGGCAAAATCCTCACAATTGCCTCAAAACCATTTCATCTGTGCTCAAAATCAAATAAAGCGTTCAGATCATACACACAGCGAGCGAGTCAATATTAAACACTACAGATCATTCATTAGACACCAGCCTACATCAAAAAATGGAGAACAAAGAATCCAAAGCATGCAGCTACAGAAAAAAAGTATTGTAACAAAGTTTTTGCAATTACGTAAAAAGAGTATAGTGATGACAACTTACAGTAGTAAGGTGAATATATTGTATACTGTATTCACTGCACTGAATATTGTAGGCCTTGCTATGTTTTCTGTGAGACTTGTTACCGCACTTGTAGAAACTGTTGCCCATAGGCGCCGATTTATGTTTCTGGTAAAATACGCCTCTGTTACCAACCAAACAAAAGCACATTGACAATGACAATGACAATGACAATTTATTTGTATAGCACTATTAAAAACAACAGCTGTTGACCAATGTGCTTTCCACATAGACTCACAAATCAATAAGGAACCCCATATTCAAGCAACATGCAAACACATACAAAACACAGTCTTTAATCAAAAGCTTTTGAAAATAAATAGGTTTTAAGTTTGGATTTAAAAATAGTAAGAGATGGAGCCTGTCTTAAGCTAATTGGGAGAGTATTCCAAAGTCTAGGTGCAGCGATGGAAAACGCTCGATCTCCTCTGCGCTTTAGGCGCGATTTTGGGGTAGACAGTAAGGCCAGATTTGAAGAGCGTAGAGACCTTGCAGGCTTTTGTTCTATTAATAATTCTACTAGGTACGTTGGTGCTAATCCATTTAAAGATTTATAAACTAAAAGTAATACTTTAAATTCTACTCTGTAACACACCGGTAACCAATGCAATGATCTTAGAATCGGTGTAATATGCTCTCTCTTTTTTTTTCCGCACAGAAAACGGGCCGTAGCATTTTGGACACATTGTAAACGAGATAGTGTTTGCTGACTAATTCCCAGATATAACGAGTTACAATAGTCCAATCTCGACGAAATAAATACATGAATTAATTTCTCAAGATCTTTAAATGAGAGAAACGGTTTTGCTTTAACGAGCAGACGTAGCTGATAAAAACATGATTTTACCACGGAGTTTATTTGACGATCAAATTTTAGATTATCGTCTAAAACAAAACCCAAATCTTTCACCCACGGTCTCAAGTACACGGACATCTCACCCAGATTTAGGTTTACAGATTTTGATTGCTCAGATGGGCTAAACATAATGATTTCAGTTTTCTTTTCATTAAAAATTAAAAAATTTAAAGAAAGCCATGCCTTTACCTCCTCTAGGCATGCTGTAAGAGACGTTAGGGTTAAAAAATCTCGTTTCACGGGCAAATAGACCTGTGTGTCGTCTGCGTAGCAGTGAAATGACAGACCGTGTCTTTTAAAAATGGACCCAAGAGGAAGCATATATAAAGAAAATAATAATGGAGCTAAAATAGAGCCCTGCGGAACTCCATAGTGTAGGTGTGCTGTACTCGAGTAACGTTCTCCTATCTTAACTGAGAAACTCCTATTTGTTAGAAATGATATTAACCATTTCAAAGCTGTACCTCCTATACCAACATAGTGCCTTAGACGGTCAGTTAGGATAGTATGATCAATTGTATCAAACGCTGCTGTTAAATCGAGAAGAACAAGTACTGTGAAATCACCAGAGTCGCAAGTAATTAAAATATCATTAAAAACTCTGACCAATGCGGTCTCTGTGGAGTGACATTTTCGAAAGCCAGACTGAAATATTTCAAATAATGAGTTCTCAGCTAAATAACTCTGTAACTGTAATAGAATAATTTTTTCAAAAAATTTAGAAACAAATGGCAAATTAGAAATTGGCCTAAAATTTGTCAAAACAGATGAATCCAGGTTCGATTTTTTAATCATTGGACGGATCACTGCATGCTTTAAGCAGTCAGGCATAATGCCAGATTCTAGACTGCGATTTATTATAATCAGAAGATATGGAGCCATATCAGCAATAAGTTGTCTGAATAAAAAAGGAGGAAGACTATCCAGTGGTGAGCCAGAAGGCTTGAGCTGCTTAGCTATTTCTAACAATTCCGCCTCAGTAACTGAGTTAAACTCATTAAATGACACAGCGTCAGTTTCATTTAAAAGATGGTTATTAGGATTAAGAGAAATTGTAGAGGATGTGCAAATTATACTCTGTCTAAGATCTCTTATTTTGTTTTCAAAGAAAGATAAAAACTCATCACATGACGGGGATGCAACCCCCGGAGAGAGTATGGCCGATGGATTTAAAGTAGCATTTATAATATTAAAAAGTGTCTTTGGTCTGGAGCAGTTCTTGTTAATAATGTTTGATAGATGTCGACATTTGGCTTTTTTTACTTCCTTCTGGTAGCTGTGCAGAACGTCCTTTAAAATCTCAAATGACACCTGAAGCCTGTCCTTTTTCCAATTTCGTTCCGCTCTTCTGCAACAGCGTCTAAGGCAACGAATGGAATCATCAATCCAAGGTTCATAATGGGATTTTTGTCGCGGTGATCTTAAAGGTGCCACGGTGTTCAAGACATCAGAGCAGGTGGAATTAAATCTGGAAAGAAGTACTTCCGCGCTGATCTCACAAGCAAATTCATCGAGCGATGGCATCACTTCGTCAAAGATGGTTAGGAAAGATGATTTTGTATGATTATTAATGTAGCGATACGGAGCCTCATAAGATAAGATTTTAGAAATCTTCGCATGGCAGGGTACAGTGAACATAACAGTCTTATGATCAGAGAACCCGTTTTCACTGATTTCCAAATCAACGATAGAAACTCCATGCTGGAGCACTAGGTCAAGGGTATGGCCACCTTTGTGTGTGGAAACATCGATCCCCATAATAAAATCAAAAGCATTTAGTAGATGCATAAATTCCTTAGCCGAGCAATCATTCATGCAGCATACATGCACATTAAAATCACCCACGATAAGAAACTTATCATATTTTGGGGTCAGATCACCAAGGAATTCTGCAAAATCTGTTATAAAGTTTGAGTTATATTTTGGTGGTCGGTAAATAACAGCAATCAGAAGTGGATCAGCAAGTTCAAAGCAAAACATCTGAAGTTCAAAACTGCTGTAAATGTTACTCGCCACCGAGCGACAGTTAAAGTGTTCTTTATATATAGACACTAGTCCACCACCCCGGCCAGTTGTCCGTGGGGAGTTAAAATAGCGACATTTGTTTGGCAGAAGTTCGGAAAAAGGGCTCAGATCTCCTGGACAGAGCCAGGTCTCAGTAAGAAATAGAAAGTCCAGTCTCTGCACAGAGAACAGATCTTTTAAAATAAAAGTTTTATTTACGATCGATCTGGAGTTTATCAAGGCCATCCTTACATTCGTGGAATTTGATGTAGATTCCTTTTCATGCACTGCATGTGGCAGCGAGCGAAGATGATTCAAACACACTCCTCCACAGTGGAAACGAGGAGAAAAATCAAGAGTGTGTACGCCCGAAAGCGACGCCAGCTCAGTCGGAACCAAGGGAACCATCCATTGCCGAAGCGGATACAAAGAGCGTCTCCGAACAGCTCGACGCCAGGTAAATGGGAGTTCTCCATGCCTCAGCAACTCCATCCTCAGCTTAACCGCGATGCCTGCTCGTTTTCCTCGGCGTCGCCTCCGCCTCAAAATCGGAAAAGAGCCAGGCCAGCGGCGCAGGTATCCAGGTATAGATGATAAATCCGGTGGTGGTATAGAGTGAGAACCATCCTGTAATTGGTATGGCTGCACATTTGATGAGATTTCCACATTTAAATTTAATAAAGTTTCTCGATTATAAATTAATATTGATGCGCAGCATTTCTGCACAGTAGCACAAGTTAAAACATATAAACAAACAAACAACAGACGGAGCAATAGACGGCCTGCCACACACATCGGCGCCATCTTTTCTGCAAATGGAAACATTCTTTCCATTTCCATCTGATTAATTAATTAAATTAATAAACTACCTATAATGTTTACTATAACACTGTAAACAAATAAATGAATAATAATAGAAAGAACCATTATTACCACAGAGGTTTCATCTTAGAAATAAAATTAAATAAATCTTCACTAATTTTATTCAACAAATCATTATTATTATTATTTTTTTTACATTTAAATAGGCCTATAACTTTCTGTAAAAACTAGCATTAAACGACTTTGCATACTTATTCAGTTATTTTGTGGAATACAGAAAAGACCTCCGTCATTTTTATGAGAATATTTTGGCTTTTTGGCTTCACTAAATATTGTGAGGAGGATGAGTGCTTTTATCTAATTAATTTAGCCTACTTTTTATAACCAAATTTCACATTCATAATGCAAGTTTACTGTTTAAGGTATTGAGTGAAGTAAAGTTGGACAGATGCTTTGACTAAGAAAGCCATTGTGATTTTTAAAAGTTTATGAGCTTTACAAATATTAATTTGATATTTGTATGATATTGTACAGTAGCCGTATTTCGATTTCTATATAATTACGGCCATTTTTAACGGTTTATTTAATTTAGGCCTAGGTAGTTAGTTGTTTTTCTCTCTTTTTTTGGTTCCATTTTTGTAATAACTGTATAATGTTCAATATCTGCATTTGAATGAAAGTGCATGTATAATGTTAATGACATCGCTGAAAAATGCTAATTCACTTCCGTTTTTTTTTTTTTTTTTTTTTTTTTTTAGTACGTCAGATTCATGAGGGTGCTGAGTAGAGCAGCAGAAACTGTTAGCTGGAGTACAGTTGGTAAATATCTCGAAGAAAGTGAGGTTATTTTTTTTATTTATTTTTTTATTTTGGAGCATATTCTTCGGAATATATAGGCGGTGGAGCTCGACTGCTCCGTGAATGGATCAGAGGAAGGTAGGGGGGAGAGAATGGAGTATAACGAAGGGAGATATGATGAATGTGGGGTGGAAAAGAGGGGACGGTCGAATGAAAAAGATAAAAGGAATAAAAGAGTAAGAAGTGATAAACATGATGAGTCTGAAAGTGATGAAGAAAGACAGGAGACTCTTTATAAAGAAGTTGAGAAATATGAGGTTGTAATACGATTTAATGAAAAGAGACAGGCAATCATGAAGAAGGTTAGCCCGTTTGTGCTAACATCAACCCTGGCAAGTAAAATTGGGGACATTGAATTTGCAAAAATCCTTAATGATGGGAATTTATTTGTGAGGTGTGCTGATGCAGGACAAATGGATAAAGCTCTAAAAATGAAAGATATAGCGAAATGTAAGGTGGAAAACACAGGAAGGGTGGGAACAAGGAAAAAAGATGGAAAGATTGGAGTGATTACAGGTGTACCACTGAGTGTAACAATGGAGGAATTAAAGAAGAATATTAAGGGAGCAAAAATTGCGAGTGCACAAAGAATGAAAACAAAAAGAGATGGAGTGGGAAAGGACAGTGAAACGGTTTCAATAGATTTTGAAGAAGAGAGAGTGCCTAAGAAAGTATTTTTGGGGTTTATGAGCTATCCAGTGAGGATCTTTGTTCCTAAGCCAATGAGATGCTTTAATTGTCAAAGGTTTGGCCATACAGCAAACAACTGTAAAAGGCAGAAAAGATGTGCAAGATGTGGAGGGGACCATGACTATGGAATGTGTGGTTCAGAAAATGTTGCAATTGCGGAGGAGCCCATAATGTGGCTTTTAGTGGATGTGAAGTAATGAAAAGGGAGACAAATATCCAAAAGATAAGAGTGGAAAGGAAAACTACTTATGCAGAAGCTGTAAAAGTAACAAGAGAGAAGGAAAATATGACTCACAAGGAAGTAGATTTGGTCACTCAAGAGCAACAACAAAGTAACCATGAAGGAATGTATGTGACAAAAATGGAACTAGTTACTTTTATAGCAGGTGTGATAAATTGTACAGCAGAAGTAAAATCCAAAAATGAATTAAAATGCAGTTAACCACTTAGGATTAGTAGGACTGACATGGGAAGAGGTAAGGGAAATCCTTACAAATCAGTCAAGTCAAGAAGTGTCATGTATTGGGTAATATTAATAATTGTTTTAATTTTACAGTGGAATGCCAGGAGTTTATTGGCCAATGGACAGGAGTTTAAACATTTTTTGAATGAGGTGGATGAAAAGCCAGATGTAGTGTGTGTGCAAGAAACCTGGTTGAAACCAAATTTAGATTTTAAATTACATGGATATACAGGAATAAGAAGAGATAGGAATACAGGAGAGGGAGGAGGGGGATGTGCCATATTCATAAAGACAGGAATTCCATACAGAATACTTGGGAAAGGTGAGGAACAGGAGTACATACACTCAAAAAAATGATATGTTGGCTTTACTTAACTTTTTTTTAAACAAAATCTAAAGTTAATAAGTTAATGGTCAAGAGCCCAACTAAAACACACACTTATCTCCATAATGGTGACTTAAACATTCCGGTTTTCTCCTTCAGAGATTCTGCTTGTTAACATCAGGTGTCTTCAATAATGCTCAATCATCACTCAGTTATTCACTTAATTAACTCATTAGCTCAGAGTTTAATTGGGTCGCTTAAAATGACCAAATTCCATGATGTTGAAGTTACATGAACATATTATGTTTGTTTAACGAAACATAGTTATGTGGAACCGGTGGAACCTGTTTACATAAAAAAGTTAAGTAAAGCCAACATATCATTTTTTTGAGTGTAGTGTTGGAGATGTGGGAAAGTGGAGGGGCAATTAGTATTATTAATAACTATAACCCATGGAAAAGATTGGAATTAGATAACCTACTAAGGATAGGAGGGCAAGATGGATCAAAAATAATCTGGTGTGCAGATTTTAATGCGCATAGTTCAATATGGGGAAGTATACATACAGATGCTAACGGCAAGGTAATTGAGGATTTGATGGATGAAAGAGAATTGTTCTGTTTGAATGATGGGAGAGGAACCAGAATCAATGTATCAACAGGGAAAGAGTCCGCTTTGGACATAACTTTAGTGTCTAATTCACTGGCTGGAAATAGTAATTGGGAAGTTTGGACATCTACTACAGTGGGAAGTGATCATTACCCTGTCTTTTGTTCAATAGGTCAAAGATTGGAAGTAGGTCCAGGAGAAATAATTCCTAAGTGGAATTTTGGGAAAGCTGATTGGGATAAGTTTAAGAAATTGAGTGATGATTACATGATCAGGGTTGAGGTTTCAGGAAGTATAGATGAAGTTAACAACCAGATAACTACAGCTATTATAATGGCAGCAGAGGAAGCTATTCCTAAAAGAAGAAACAGGGAAAATAGAAAACTGGTGCCTTGGTGGAATGAAGAGTGTTATCAGGCGGTAAGAGACAGAAACAAAGCTTTTAGATTACTTAAAAGAACTCAATGAATCATTTAATCCAGTACAAGAAAGCTCAGGCAGTGGTTAGAAGAACAATTCGACAAGCAAAGAGGACTAGTTGGAGAAATTTCTGTGATGAAATAGGAAGAACTACGCCGGTGGGAGAAGTCTGGAGAATGATTAAAAGGATGGGGGGAGACAGGAGACAGGGGGATTACCCAGTTATGTCATATGAAGAGGTAACAGCAGTTTCCAACAAAGAGAAAGCAGAAATTATGGCAAAATCATTCATAAAGGTACATAGTTCAAAAAATTTGGAAGAAGAAGGAAGAAGGAGAAGATTGATAACGTTTAATCAGCATATTCATAAATTAAATAGGAAGGAAGATACCAAAAATGAATTAGACGAATCATTTACTTTGGCAGAGATGGTAAGAGCAATAACAACAGCAAAACCTTCATCTCCGGGGAAAGATCAAGTTTGTTATATCATATCAAAACATTTGGGGGAAAAATCAAAGTTGAAGTTGCTTGAGGTATATAGTAAAGTATGGAAGAAAGGAAAATTACCAAATGCCTGGAAAGAAGCGGTAGTTATTCCGATAAGAAAACCTGGTAAGGATCCGACAAAACCCACTAGTTACAGACCTATAGCTTTAACTTCTAATCTATGTAAAATTATGGAAAGGATGATAGTAGATAGACTGACCCATGCCATAGAAAAAAGAGGATTATTGGCTAGTTGTCAGAGTGGTTTTAGGAAGGGAAGAAGCACAATAGACTCTGTGGTAAGAATTGAGACGGAAATAAGAAAGGCACAAGCGAATAAAGAGACTTTAATAGCGGTATTTTTTGATATTGAAAAAGCGTACGACATGATGTGGAAGGAGGGGTTATTAATCAAAATGAATAAGATGGGTGTTGGAGGGAAAATATTTAACTGGGTAAAGGATTTTCTTTTTGGACGGAAAATACAAGTGAGGATAGGGACAGACATGTCAAATCAATACATAGTTAGAAATGGTACACCACAAGGGAGTGTGATAAGCCCATTACTCTTCATAATTATGATCAATGATATATTTGAAAAAGTTCCAGAAGACATTGGAAGGTCTTTGTTTGCAGATGACGGGACGTTGTGGAAGAGAGGAAGGAATATAGATTATGTGGTCAGAAAAATACAGGAAGCAATTGATAAAGTTGTGGAGTGGGGTTTTGATTGGGGATTTAGATTTTCTGTAGAAAAGACGCATCTGTCTTTTTTACTAGGAAAAGAGTTCAGGAAGGCATAAAGTTAAGAATGTATGGAAGAGATTTAGAGAGGACTGGAACTTTTACATTTTTAGGAGTAAGTTTGGATTCACGATTGACATTTGCAGATCATATCAGAAAAATGGAGGAAAAAGGGAAAAAAAAGTGATAAATGTGATGAGATGTCTGAGGGGAAGAGAATGGGGTGCAAGTAGATCATCATTGAAAAGAATATATGTGGCATTAATACGATCAGTGATAGATTATGTAAGTGTAGTAATTGGATCGGCAGCTAAGTCTCAGTTAAAAAAGTTAGATGTAATCCAGGCTCAGGCCCTGAGAATATGCTGTGGAGCGGTCAAAACAACTCCTGTAGCAGCCATTCAGGTAGAAATGGGAGAATTACCACTAGATTTAAGGAGGAAACAGTTAATGGCTAACTATTGGGCTGGTTTAAAAGGACATAATAATTCACATATCACTAAGGCAGTGTTGCAGGAAAGCTGGGAGTATGGGAAAAATTTAAAGGAAAATTTTGGACGGATTGGAAATGAAATAGCCAAAGAACTACAAGTGTATAATTTGAGGATGAGTCCCATGATAGTTTATCCAGAGATTGCGCCATGGAAGATAGTTTGGCCAGCGGTAGACTGGTTTGTGTTACAGGACAAAAGGAAGGCTCAGGAGGAAATTAATTTAGAAAGACTGTTCAAAAATCGGTTGTTGGAAAAATATAATACATATATACAGATTTATACTGATGGAGCTAAGAATCCAGAGACGGAAGCAACAGGATTAGGGGTGGTGATACCAGATAAAGGAACAGGAATCAATAGGAGAACATCTAATCAATTAGGGGTTTAAACAGTGGAAATGTTGGCTATATTAATTGCATTATGATGGGCAGAAAAAAGTATTGTTATGCTCAGATTCATCAGCAGTTTTAACAAGTCTTCGGTCATTCAAATCCAAAAGTCGTCAAGATATTCTGTGGGAAGTACTTCAGTCAGTAACAAGAATAGTTGGACAAGTAAAGTTTATATGGGTACCAGGACATGTAGGGATAAGGGGGAATGAAATGGCTGATCATTTAGCAAAAAGGGCATTAACAAAAGGAAATATAGAAATGCAAGTTAGTATTAGTAAAGCAGAAGTTAAAAGTGTGATATGGGAGAAAATAAATCAAAAGTGGCAAGAAATGTGGGAGAGAGAGGGACAGGGAGACACTTATATCAAATTCAAAGGGAAGTTAAAGAAACAAGGGTTGGAAGTGGAAATAGGAGAGAAGAAATTGTGATCTCTAGGTTAAGAATGGGACATTGTTTATTAAATAAAACGCTTAAGTTAATAGGGAAACATAATACTGGATTGAGTGAAGGATGCCAGGAAGAGGAGTCTATAGAGCATATTATTTTGAGATGTAGTAGGTATGGAGCACAGAGAGAGATGATGAGGAATAAGCTGAGGGAGATGGGAGTTCAGAACATCACATTATAAGGGTTATTGAGTTCAGACTAGAATTCTTATGACTTTCTTAAGAGAAATAGGGTTTTTTAATAGAATATAAATAAAGGTAGTATATGAGGGTTAAAGTATAAATATTGATGTTGTAATTATGGTGGTAATAATAATTGTTGTTATTACTATTAAAATTATTAACATGCAGAATGAATGGGACTCGGGAGGAGCAGTGTGTGAGTGGGAGAGGGGGATTTAGTCTGTAAACCTATTTTCTGTTCCACACTCCGGAGCAGAAGGTGGCGGAAATGCACCAATAAGTTGGATGCCAACCGCCGTAAAATAGCAACAAGAAGAAGAAGGTTTTTAGTACTCGCCATTTTGAGAGCGAGTGTGCGCGCGTGCTCATTGTTGTGCTCGCGGAGCTCAACGGCAACTAGTGTTCGTCACCTCACTGGAATAGGCGAGTCGACTCAGTTTGAGGACACAAAGCGAAGTGAATTCTGATAGTTTGTTGGGCAACAAACTTAAAATGAGTTACGGCAGGCCTCCACCCGACGTAGAAGGCATGACATCGTTAAAAGTGGATAATTTAACGTACCGCACGTCGCCGGAAACGCTGCGGCGCGTCTTTGAAAAGTACGGCCGAGTTGGGGACGTTTATATTCCCCGAGATCGATACACGAAAGAGAGCCGGGGGTTCGCCTTCGTGCGCTTTCACGACAATCGGGATGCCGAGGACGCGATGGACGCGATGGATGGGGCGATTCTGGACGGGCGAGAGCTCCGGGTTCAGATGGCCCGTTACGGCAGGCCGCCAGACTCCTACTACGGCGGGCGTCGCGGCGGGGGAGCCGCCAGAAGACACGGAGGACACGGCCGCCGCAGCCGGAGGTAAACAATACCTCAGATCAGACAGAGTTGTTATCTGCGTACAGCGCTTTTCTATGTGTTTTTACAATCTGTGTGTTGTTTTTCTTGGAGGAACGCTATTAGTTCAGTCTGCTTTCCATGACGTCACATGCACGTAACGTTAGACTGATGCCGTTTAATTCAAAATCATGTTTTTTTAATTATTATATGGACTTTAACGCATTTCATGTGTGCTTTTATTTACCTAACAGTGAGTGTCTATGTTCGGAACAGCTCCTAACTACTTATGTTCGTAGAATATAACGTTAGTATAACGTTAGTTAATATGTAACGTTACGGTGCATATATATATATATATATATATATATCAGGGCTCGAAATTAACTTTTTTACCTGGTAGCACTGGTGCTCCCAACTTCAAAAAGTTAGGAGCACCAGCAAAAATTTAGGAGCACCCACCAAATTTGACGTTTAGCTCTGCCAGTAGAGCGGAACGACCGGCAGCATTCTGATGATTAAAAGCCTTAATAATTGAACCTGATTTGTTTTCCACACACTTGTCCCTGCATTTTTTTGTGCTTGGCACTCTCTCCTTGTTTAACCAAGCTCTTGCGCTTAAAATGTATTGGTTTTCTTTTCGGTGGTGGCCGGTGGACACTGTCATCCTTTCTTGCCCTGTTTTTTTTTTTTTTTTTTATTAAAGCTGTGATTTTACCACTGTATTTCATAGCTTTGTAAGATAAAATCCTTCTTTGCTAAACCTAATCATCATTTTGGTATATCATCATATCAATATCAAAAACTACAATAATAAAGTAGCATTAAAAAGTTTATTGTAACTAATTTTCTACCATATACAATTGAATACAATTAGAAGCTAGCTAACAACAACTTGATTTGCACTTTTTGTTTTTGGTTTCACCTCACTCCAGTCTAAACTAAAAGTTTTTTTTTTTTTGGTAAGTTTTCTTCACATTGTCATTTAAATAACCTGAAAATACTGTAGTTTATTAAGGTTAAATCTTCCTAACCACTCTTACTAAAAATAAATGGGGTAAGCACACTTACATTCTTATTTTAAGAGGTGTTCTGAGTAAATGTGGTTTGATTGGTTAACATTAGTTAATGCATTAGGCTAACTAACATGAACCATGAGCAATACATTTTTTACTGTATTTATGAATCTTTGTTAATCTTAGTTAATAAAAAATACAGCTGTTCATTGTTTGTTCATGTTACTTCACAGTGCATTAGGCTAACTACAAATACATCTTTTGATTTCAATAAGGCTACTATTAATGATTAAATTAGCATTAACAAAGATTAATAAATGCTGTAGAAATGCAGTTTATTAATAGTTAATGTTAACTAATGTAGTTAACTAGAGTTTAATAAATTGAACTTTATTGTAAAGTGTTACCGATTTGTTATACACCGATGCAGACGTCTCGTGAGTTCAGTGTTGGACAGATCAGTTGTTTTAACCATTCATTAAATGGAATCAGTTCAAAGGAGTCATTAGAAAAATCTCCGAATGCTTCACGTGAAACTTCGGTCTTCTTACCTTTTACCATCGTGTCAATTCTCGATTTATATGCGTGAGGGAGGGAGAGCAAGACTGTTTGAAGACTGTGAGAGTGCGCGCGCTCTCTCTGCTCGTTCTTTCAGTAATATGAGCCCTGTCACAAGCGCAGCCGTCAGTCATCTATCACTCACCGATCAAATAAGGCTTTGGCGGTCGCCAAAAAAATTCAAAGCAGGAAAAACCTCGTTTCATCTTCTCTCTTATTCAGCCTTTTAGTCGCGCGGTAGTCAGCTCCCTGTCACGTGACAACGGAGCGCAGCGTAAGTGAATGGGAGTGATTGACAGCTAATATTAACCTATCTAAAATCTGCTTTAAAGTTAGGAACGTAAGGATGAAGTTTGATTGGATGTAATCGTTGGATAGAATGATGGTCCGGCCACCACGTATCAGTGCACATAAGGTACACACTGTGCAGTAATTTGCGAACGTTTTGTAGAGAAATAAAAACAGGTCGCACCACAACAACCATTATTTGCACTCGCACAGATGCTCCCAAATATATTTTTAGGTAGCACAGATTAAATTTCAGGAGCATATGCGACCAAAATGGTCGCAATTTCGAGCCCTGCATATGCATGCATATGTATACACAGCCTCCCGTTTCAAAGTGACTAATAAACCGTTAACAAACTTTTTTTTAAATAATAGGCATTATCGAGCAGATATTGCATTAAAGCTGCTGTCCGTAGCTTTTTTTTGGGTTAAAAATTATCCAAAATACATATTTGATAAAATACATAACCAGCCAGTGTTCAAAACTATCTGCTTGCCTTAGCTCGATGCAAAACGGTAAGCTTGTAATAATGTTTTTAATTTTAGTGGTACTGGTGGATTTCCGTGGGAGATTCGAGCATGTCTTTGTGTCATTACGTCACATCTGTACACATAAAGAAGGAGTCTCGGCTAGTATAAGCTATATTGCGTGTGAGGATGCTGGAGGTAGAGATTTATAGCCTTTTCTCACAGCACTTGATATAATTAAACTTATCAATTTGATGGCGGATCCAGAAAGGTTCAAACGATCATCATCAGTGACAACAGATTTACCCGCTGTAAATGCAAAAGACTTCGTTCGGACTTCGGAGTGGCTACAGAAAAAAAGAGACTGTAACCGGACCCATGCGAAAACAAGGATAATATCGGAAGGACATTACATGATGTAGTCACGCAATGCTTGCTGACGTTGTTAACATTAACAATTAGAGAACATAGTATAGCTACTTTGCACGGTTTTGCGTGAAATGATAACTTATAAGCAATTGTTAGATTTAATCAGCGCGATTTACTGCAATGTCAGAACCAGAACAAAAGTGAATGTTTCTTACTAGTTCAGATGACATTTCCCGGTGAAAATTGTTGTTGGTCATACTTCCAAAAAGAATAATCTGTGATTCTGAATGACAATATCCACATCGGCGCGGTGACTGACAGCTGCACACTCTCCTCAAACACTGTGTTCATCCGCGAATGACTGCAATTGCAGATTTCGAACAGAGATGGCGACAAAGAGGAAAAATGCCGGACTGCAGCTTTAAGCTTAATACGTTTATGACTGTGTTTGTTATAAACCGTAAAGGCTCGTTCACATCAAGATTACTACATTATTATGTTAATCGTTAACATTATTATTACAAGTTAATTATAATTAACATTATAATGTTAATTGTGCTGCAATCATGTAGTCTGTCGCTTTAAAGAGTGCAACAGTCAGAATCCATAAGTAAAACCTCAATTTATTTTCTCCATAGTGAAATAGACTTTTTTTTTAAAATAACTCATACACAGACATACTGTGATTTTTTTTTTTTTTAATCACAACAGCGGAATTCACGGTGAACAACTACATTACCCATGATGCTCTACTGAATATTCCACCAATCAGGGAGTCACGAAGCAGTGTGAATGACGTAATCGAGTTGGTTTCGCTATGCTGTCAAAATATTTTTTACATGATCTATATACATAGCCGCGGGAACATATTTGATCAGGGCGGTGCTAGGATAGTGTTTATACGGTAATATAAATGCTTATTTTGAAATAAACTTAAATGTATTGTATATAATATAACTTTATAGTTATATTATATACAATAATTTATATAATATAAATGTTTAGATATAACTTTAAATGAATAGTTTTTAGGGGTGTAACAATATATCGTGCCACAATGTATCGCAATACAAAAATGCAACAATATGTATCGTGGATAGTTCACCCAAAATAAAAAATTACTGTGTGAGATTTTTTTAGTGCCAGTACTACATTAAACTACCATACATAATGTTGATTATAATGTATAATAATGCAATGGGGGAATATTTCCTGATAATGCCAAATGTCTGATGATGTTGGTCAGTAAAAAGTCCTACATCATTTTAAATATATCTAGTCAGTGACAGAGTGCAATCATATTCGTCTAAAATAATTCTGTATTTTCAGCTTCAGAATCATGAATATTTTTATTCTGGTGTCACCATTGTCCTTTGGTTACAAGCTGAAGCACCAAGTCCATCCTATTCATTTAAACCCACAATGTAATATCAAAGTTAGCATTTTAATCAACAGTATATTTTTTGTTAACCTTTTATCATGTGTCTTGGAGTATCGCAATAATATCGTATCGTGAGTTCAGTATCGTGATATGTATCGAATCCAGACATGAGGGTATCGTTACACCCCTAATAGTTTTATATTTCTCTATAGTTTTAAATTCGATTCGCAATGTTTACAATGGAAATTGTAGTTATTTTCCTCAATAAATCCTTTAAGTACACAGTCTTGTACCTTGTTGTAAAAGGACAAAGTGTTTTTGTCTGATTTTCAAATACATTTTTTTTCTCCAAATCAAAGTTTGTAATGTTGTGAATAATTCACCTCATATCTGGTGGGGTTGGTTCATGGCTTAGGTTTAAAAAAATTTTTTGTTTGGTTCCGGTTTCCGACCGACCCTGTCAATTTATGTGCGACCCAAATTTATTTTATGAGCTTGGGGAAGAAATAATAAAAATTAAATAAATACACAAATAAAAAACTTTGAGGCGAACTATAATTTACGTTTTTGTACAGCACGCGATGCAAGATGCCATCTGTTGTCCTCCAGCAAAACAAACGAGGCAGCTACATGGTCGTTCACACATCGTTCGTCAAACTGAACTATAATACATATAGGCTACAAGTTTTTTTTGTTTTTTTTTTGTCATTAAGGACACTTTTATTCATATACGCACACATACAAATGCATGCATTCATAGGCACGCACACACCACATGATGAGTTACAGAGTAACCTCCATCCGCCTCCCAAGTTTCATTAAAAATCATCCCAAATCCCAATACCCTCTTCTGCTGTCTACCACTTCTTTCGCCATGTATTTGTTCGTTTCTTTTATTATTTTATGCAATCCAAAACACTCTAACCTGCCGCGCTTCGTATCGATCGTATCGTATCGTATTCGATCTCCAGAGCCCGTCTAACTTGTCCGCGACAAATGGATTTTTGAAGGACAAGTAAAAGAGAATTTTACTTGCCCGAACGGACAAGTAGCCTGATTAGAACATCAATAACAAACAAACAAATAACTAGGGAATCACTAAACCGAGAGAATGATTTTATTACATTTATTGTAAGTTGCGATCAATTGTGGATAATAAATGCATTAGCCTGCTGACGGTGAGGTTGCGCTGTTGACGCTCGCGCAGCCTCTCGAGGAGAAATCTACACACATGAGCGCAGCACACACACACTCAGTTAACAACATACTGCCTATAAACAAATCTAAATGTGGAGTTTCTATATTTTAACATATGTGTTAAGCAGCCTCAATTATTTTTCCTGAATACCATATCACGATTGAAAATGTGACATTGATTTCCTACAACAGTTCAATAAACAGTTACAATTAAGTCACTTACATTTTAGATGAAATATTGGCTGTTTTTGTTCTGTTTCTGCAGCGAAAATAGTTCCAAACAAAAATCACAGCAGAACCACGGCGCATCTCACAGGAACACTCAACCTGTTTTCATTATTGAATGATTCAGCATTTTGACCGAATCGGTTGAGTCAAAGATTCAATGACCCATTAATTAACATCTGTCTCATTCTTGAATGAATCAACCGTTTAAACGAATCGTTTGAATTAATGAATCAATGACTCACTCATTAATACGGCCGCCTGCCGCCACCTATTGGCAGTTTAGTGTTATGTTTATAAGTAGCCTAGTATACTTCTTTCCGATGTTTCTTATTTGTACATTTAAATCAATTTCATAACATTATTTTATGCAATTGTAATTTTTCAGTGTAAATTATTTAATTTGATCAGCCCTACTTAGGGTAACAGTATGCTTCATCTTTCATTTTAAATTCCTAAATTTGATCAATAAATTCAATTATTTAGAATAAGACGACACTATAGGGCATTTAATAAGATTGGGGGAGGGGATGCCCTTCAAAGGTGCAGATATTACAATATGCCAATTTAAATATCAAAGCTGATTGAACACTGATGAGAACATTGCTTCAGAATAAATAAATTAAAAAATTAAAACAAATCCGGACAAGCAACTTTTTTACTCTGACAAGTGAATGACAGATTTACTTGTTCGGAGGGCAAGCACATGAAAAGGCTTAAGGTCGAGCCCTCAATAATTTCCTACCTATTACTTGCTGCTGCCACTAAAAAAAAAAAAAAAAAAAAAAAAAAAAAATCCCTACCGACCCATGACCTCAACTGACAACAAACCGGAACCAAACTTTTTTTTTTTTTATGCCTTATAATGCTTTAAAATCGAACAATATAGTATCTTCACTGTGGAATTAGAACCATTATTATTATAACTTTATATTTTTCATCTGAAAGTGATTCCAACTACATCGTACCGTTATAGTTCTGGTGTGGATTTCACTATTCTCACAGAACTAAAAAAGGATTATTAAAAGTTTATTGTTATAGTTCTTGGTGTGAATGTTCCTTATATCTTATCAAGTTGAGAGAAAGTGCAGGTCTGTGTACAGACTCTATTGAAATAATCCATCACTTTTCTTTATCTCCATTCTCCACCCACAGTCCAAAGCGCCGGCGACGCAGCCGCTCCAGAAGCAGGAGCCGCTCTCGTTCCCGCAGCCGTTCCCGTTACAGCAGGTCGAGGTCCCGCTCCATTTCCCGCTCTCGCTCCAAGTCACACACTCCCCGCAAGAGGAAGTCCAAGTCTCCTTCCAGGTCTAGGTCACGTTCTCGATCCAAATCCAGGTCCCGTTCCAGAAGCCGCACGCCTGCATCGAACAGAGGGTCCAGGTCCAGATCTAAAAGCCAGCCAAAGTCTGCAGGGGAAGAAGGACCGGCATCATCCTAAAACGCTTCAGTGGTAAGAAAACGTGACCCCGGACAATGATGTGCTGGAATGCATTTGCTTATTCTTTGCAGATGCATCGCATTGGTAAAAATGCTGCAGCATTTGACAATGCTGTTGAACTCAATGTGGAATTGTTTCCTCCAAGCTGCTGAATCCAGTATGGCAATGTAAAAGCAGAGCTGTGTTGAGCTGTTAGAGGTGTGCCTGCTCCTGTTGGGGTTGCTTTGAAGCAGATGGGTGTTTTGGTGGTGCTGAGGTACGTCTACGAGACAACGGACAGACAGCGTCCTGCCATAGACAAAAGTCAAACACAAACTCGCTGCCAGTTGCTTGCTTTAACCTGGAAATGGGAATAAACATAGTACTTGAGTTTATAACTAGCAGGCTGGCACGACCAAAGTCTTATCTAACCCGTGTGCGAAAAACTAAATGAGATTATTTATAGCAGGTGATTTGGGTTGGGTATCGAGTTCGATACTTTTTAGGCACCGAGCGAATTGCCTCTACCATCGAGTATCAAAAAACCTCCAAATTTCGATACCTAAGGGGTTAATCTCGTCAACGTGCCAATAAGCATACAGCATGATTGGCTGTTGCGAGGCATCAATGAAAAACACTAGTTACACCCAGAGAAGCTGGAAATGTCTACTTTTAAAACGAACCAATTCAAATATGAACACTCTGATTATGTAATCAAAATGAAAGGTGCATTTCTCTGTATAGAGCTGGTAAGTCCCGCCCCTTCCGCTTACCCCGCTGGACCTCTAGGTTGAAAAATCGTCAATGCAAGTGAATGAGAGAAACTGATTATTTTCTAATCCCGTTTGAATTTTGCAATGAATGTGAACATATGTTGTCTGTGAATTTTTTATATAATGTTTCGTGTAAAGAAAGCTACAATTTAGCGGGTAGAATTTTCATACGGTTAGACTTTGTGTGAGAGCACTTTGTGGACTACAACTCTTCGCTGCTTTCGACGCGTTTGCTATGCGTCACCACCACTAGCACACGGATCCCGCTAAACATGCCTTTGTTTGAATGGTGACATTTGGGTACAAAACACACAGGCATCTCGATCTAATTCCTTAGATTATCGCACCGTGATTTGTGGAGGGGAAATGTGTTATGCGGTGACGTCACATATGCGACGTGTCTTTCTCGTTATGTCTATTCCACAACTGCTAGCCAAAGAATCATACAATATACTGTCAAACTCGTTACATGAGAAATTATATAAAAAATTCACAGACAACATATGTTCACATTCATGGCACAATTCAAACGGGATCAGAAAATAATTATTTTCTCTCATTCACTTGCATTGACGCTTTTTCAACCTAGAGGTCCACTTGGAGTTTTACGGATGGGCGGGACTTACCAGCTCTATATTGTGGAGATGACGCGTCCGCAACGTCAACTTCATCTTTGCAGACAACACTGACTCAGAAAACACTAGTTTATTAATAAGCAATTAAAATGTCTCCTTGCTCCCCCTGAAATAACACAGATTTCATCAAATTTGTATTGAAAAAAGTATTGTTCTAGCCGGGGAAAACCCAGACAATTTCCGGCAAATGTAGATTTGCTCTGAAAGTTAGTCTGGCAAAGAGCTCATTCAAGCCCATTTCCAATCCGCCGAAATCGCGGCACCAATCAGAAGCGTTGGGGCGGGCTTTACACGATGACGACAGCGCTGGGATTTTGAAGCAGATTTTGTAGCCTACGTTACAAAGATGGATGCCGCCGTCGAACATCACTCGTTCGAATCAGCTATCGCGTCTGTTTTAAGCCATTTGAACGTTTCCTTTTTGTTAAAAACCGAGCAAAGAACAACACTCTGAGATGTTTCCGCCGCTCTGCATACGTCATCTCCTTCATCGCTCTGATTGGTTTAGGTCTATCCGCGACGTCCGTTGGTGACGCCCCTCTGGAAATGATTTGTCTATGACGCTTTGCCAGACCATAACTCAGTTACAACTGAGAATGGTCTGGTTTTAACCAGGCTGGTATTGTTCGGGACCCGGTATCGGAATCAAGGTATCGGACATTTTTGATCGATACCCAGCCCTACAGATGAATTAGTCTGGCAATCAGTGCAAAACAAAATATTATGTAACATCAGTTTAAAACAAAAGTAAACAAACTAACATTATGAGACTAATACTGTCATTCTGATTGGATGAGACACATTTAAAGTCAAATTTCCATAATGAGCACATGTGACCGGACGTCATACTGCCAGAAATCTAGTCTTTTTAACGGGATGTCATTAATACATCACACATTTTATCTTTTTTTATTTTTTTTATTTATGTGTATAGAGATGTATTTGTGTAATATGTGTAGTTTGTTTTTGTGCTATGGTTAACTGTCCATGTCATCTTGATCCCCAGTTTCTCTCTTTTATTTCCCCACCTTTCATTGCCATGTTTGGGTGCGTTCCCACCATGTCGTAATTACGAGATCCCGACTTGTAAAAAGCGCTGGCGTCCTGCTAGAGCTCGTAATTACAGCTGGATTTTTGAAAGCCATCTCGTAATTACGACATGGCTTTTCCACGTGCTTGGTCACATGGCTGACCGCTGTTTTGTGTTCTCTCAGGTCCGTCTCGTCATGGGGCGATTGTAAATGCGTGACCTCGGTTGGAGCCTGAGGAACCCCGGATTGAAAACCCTGAAATCTACACAAAGGCTACATGGGCCTAAAGGTCATTATGACTGATTGGCATATTCAAACTGTTGAAGAGTTATACAGCCCTTTGTTCTTTGTATACATTGTTCCTGTTTTAAACGTGTATGTCCTTTTTAATTCGTTGAGTAGGACGAGCATCACAATTCTATTGGGCTTTAAGGTAACCCTGTTTCGGTGATGGTTCTGAGAGTGCTAGCTGCACCTCACTTGTGTCACTTTTGTAAGACGCTGTTTAGAAATTAATCTAGATTTGGCTTTTTATTGTTGTTGTTAAAAATCTGCTTTAATCTGCAAATGCGTAAACTTATTTCTCTGCTTTGTTTTGAAATCATTTGGAAAGTATGAATAGCTTGTTTACTTTATATTACAGTCCTGATGTTAAACCAATTTTGTATATAATCTTAGTTAATTTGTCTTTTCATGAGTGATTATTTGGATTCTAACCCAATGTCTTGTGTATTTTTTGTGCACTAGGCGCAGTTGTCTAGCTGTTGAGTTTTGCTGGTTAGCTGTTAAGGTCCGGTGTTGCAGTGCTGAGTGCTTGGCTGTTTCCGGTTTTCTCCAGTTTGCTGCTGTTGCAGGTGTGGGTCGAGGTCAAGCAGCATCTGCACAATAAAAAATTCGGTGGCCAAAGCGCTGTCGTCTGTCAAATTGTGTTACAAAGTTTGGAAAGTTGGGAGTATCTTAAACTGTACCGATCAACTTTGTTCTGTCCTGGATCTTCAATAAATCAGTTATTAAATGCTTCTGTCTTGGTGTCATGGCAAAATGTGTTCTTGAGAGGGTTATTATTATTAAACTCACTTCACTTGAAATAAAATAAATTTGAGCTGAAATAAAGTAAAAAACGCTTTAAGTCCCCCTGTGGTAAAAACAAAAATCACGTTTTTAATGTGCTTAAAGACAAACCATGTGCAAACTCATAAGTCGCCAGCATTGCTGAGTATTTTCTCCTTAAAACTGCAGTGAACCAAAGACAGTCTCAAAAACACGGTGTGAAATCGCTGGTGTTTCTGACGTCACACACTACAGTAACCAATCAGATCAACGTGTGATCGTCAACCAGTGGATCTCTGAGCTGGTGTGAGTGAGTGGAGGTTAAATATATTAACCCTCATCCTTCCCTCGCACTTTGTAACACATCTTTCACTCGCGGGTCAAAATGACCCGAAGCCCTAAAATTATACTTCATTTTTTTTGTCCAGAAAAGCTTATTTTATTTCATTTTTTGTGAATTTTTTCTATTTTAATGCTTTTTTTTTGTTGGTATTTATTATTTTACTAACCTTTAAATGACTAGATTTGATCAATAAATAGTCATTTAAGCACATTCTTTCAATTTAAATTCAAAATAACTCACAATTTCATGCATAACCCTTTTAATTCAGCTCAAAATATCTTACATTGGGTGTCTTTGCCGACGTCTTGTGGGGAAAAAAATAATATAACATGATATTTCATGACTCTAGCCACTAAATGGCCTTAGCTCTATATGGAGCAAATGAGCTGTTCCACTGGTCAGTTCATTCAGTATGCATTCAGATACACATGTAGACATTATAAAACAATTTTTGGTAAAGTTTTATGTTTTTCTATGTGTACTGAAACATTCCTCGCATTCCATTCATTCCTAAGGGGGTCAAATTGACCCGCGAGAGAAGGATTTGTTACTTGTTTACATTTTCACCACAAAATTCATTCAATTTGTTTGTGTATTCATGGTTCAAGTGCGACAAAAGTCCAAGGGTCTAGGACCCCTCCGATGAACACTACATTTTTAAATGTCAAAATGACCCTAAGGAAGGATGAGGGTAAACTTTAAATATGTCATTTTGGTGATCAACTTATTATATTTCAGCCAACATTTCTTATTTTTTTTAAGTTGTAATAAATACACACTGAAATGATAAAAAAAAAAAAAAACTAATACAAATGACAAACGCACAACAAAATTACTAAAACTTAAATTAAAATGTAAAATATTGATAAATATAATAGTATCTCAATGATACTTAAATAAATCTAGTTCTTGAGCTATAGTGTATATTGGCATAATCTGTCATCATAAACCCATTTTATTTCTGTAATCTGACATTTTCAAGTGAAGGACTAAAATGTAGAACAGAAGTTTATCAGGACATGTTACATTGGAAGGGAAAGGATTTGTATATACAAGTTTCTCATTAAAACACCTTTCTTGTTATGATCATCATTTGTACAGTATGATTCCCAGGAAGTGTTGATCCAGCAAGATGGTTTTTGTTTGCTTCAAATCTTTCCAGTGGGACATTGATGCACTTCAGATCCCACTTGTGTAACAAAGCCTCAATGGACCAGTCCGCACTGCAATAAAAAGAAATAAAAACGATTAATTTTTAACTAGGCATCTTGGACGGTGAATAATTATGAATGCAGAACCCTATTAATATTACATTTGTCAATATAGCGGTACTAATTTTACAAGATTGCTTTCTGCAGGGTTCCTGCAGTTATGGAAATAAAATTTCAAACTGATTTCCAAGAATGGAAACATAATGGAAGCATCGAATCGAATCTTAAAGTTATGGGATTTTCTATATTATATATTTTTCTTACGTTAATTTTTGAGCTACAAATTGCTCTTTGTCAGTGTAATCGCTATAAAACTAATGTTTAAAATCAAACATATGGAAGCTTGTTTCTGCCACAGGATAAAAAATGAAAAAAGGTAATTAAGACATTCACAATTCTGACTTTATAACACACAATTACGGGTTTATATCTCACAATTCTGGGGGGAAAAGTCAGAATTGCAGGATAAAAAGTCGCAATTACCTTTTTAAAATTACTCTAAATTTATAACTGGCAATTCTGACGTTTTTATTACAATTGTGAGATACTTGCAGCAACTGAGAGAAAAAAAAGTTTATATCTCAGAACTCTTTATTCTCACAATTGCTAGTTTATGATTTGCAACTCTGACATTATTTCTCACAGTTTATAATTCGCACTTTTTACTTTTTTTCTTAGAATCGTCAGATATATACTTGCAATTGCGAGAAAAAAGTCAGAATCGCAAGATAAGCCGCAATTACCTTTTCTTAATTACAATTTTATATCTTTCAACTCTTGACTTTATTTCTCACAATTGCAAGTATATATCTATGGTGGTCCAGTAGTTCACAACACAACAAAATCAAGCCACAACACAACTAAATCATATCACCTTCTCTCCTGGTATGTCGTCCAGAACTGAGCATGAGGGTTTCTCCTTACGAGAAAGGAGATGGTCACGAGCACGTCTTCAAAATCTGTCCAAAGCAATGTTTTGTTTAATATTTAGAAACCTGTGTAACATTTAAGCATTAGATAAACCATGGGGAAAAAGGTCACCTTCAGGTTCATAGAAGACATCTGAGCCCAGGATGATGTCCAGCGGCGGCAGCGAGAGGAGCTCCGGCGACACCCGTCCCCAGGTGAGTGCGATCGCAGGCACGCCGGGCAGGCCGTTGGCGTCACAGGAGCGCCGGCAGTTCCTCAGGCAGAGGGGCAGCTCAGCACTGTCTGACAGCATCACACGCGCCCCACACCTGCCAGCCACCACCCCAGGCAAACCCACCCCGGCGCCCAGCTGCAACGCAAAAGCACAGTTTATTACACTCAATTTGACCCAAACTCCATTAGCTTGAAATAAAAATAATTTAAAAAAAGAAACGCATGCATTGCTCACAATAAGATCTATAATAAGCATTTAGAAAATAGACAGGGTGAAACTTCAACACAGCAGGACTTGCAATACTAATGGAGGGGGTTTGACTCCGATTTATTTGAAGGGTTAGTTCACCCAAAAATGAAAATGATGTCATTAATGACTCGCCCTCATGTCGCCCCAAGCCCGTAAGACCTCCGTTCATCTTCAGAACACAGTTTAAGATATTTTAGATTTAGTCCGAGAGTTTTCTGTCCCTCCATTGAAAATGTATGTACGGTATACTGTCCTTGTTCAGAAAGGAAATAAAGACATCATCAAAGTAGTCCATGTGACATCAGTGGGTTAGTTAGAGTGTGTTGAAGCATCGAAAATACATTTTGCTCCAAAAATAACAAAAACTATGACTTTATTTAGCATTGTATTGTGTTCCGGTTCTGTTGTGGATCCGCGTTCAGTGCCGCTGCTGACGTGTGTCTGGTGTGTGTGTGTGTGTGTGTGTGTGTGTTCTGGTTCTGTTGTGGATCCGCGTTCAGTGCCGCCGCTGACGTAAGACGCTGCTGACGTGTGTCTGGTGTGTGTGTGTGTGTGTGTTCTGGTTCTGTTGTGGATCCGCGTTCAGTGCCGCTGCTGACGTAAGACGCTGCTGACGTGTGTCTGGTGTGTGTGTGTGTGTGTGTTCTGGTTCTGTTGTGGATCCGCGTTCAGTGACGCTGCTGACGTAAGACGCTGCTGACGTGTGTCTGGTGTGTGTGTGTGTGTGTATTCTGGTTCTGTTGTGGATCCGCGTTCAGTGCCGCCGCTGACGTAAGACACTGCTGACGTGTGTCTGGTGTGTGTGTGTGTGTGTGTGTGTGTGTGTGTGTTCTGGTTCTGTTGTGGATCCGCGTTCAGTGCCGCCGCTGACGTAAGACGCTGCTGACGTGTGTCTGGTGTGTGTGTGTGTGTGTGTTCTGGTTCTGTTGTGGATCCGCGTTCAGTGACGCTGCTGACGTAAGACGCTGCTGACGTGTGTCTGGTGTGTGTGTGTGTGTGTATTCTGGTTCTGTTGTGGATCCGCGTTCAGTGCCGCTGACGTAAGACGCTGCTGACGTGTGTCTGGTGTGTGTGTGTGTGTGTGTTCTGGTTCTGTTGTGGATCCGCGTTCAGTGACGCTGCTGACGTAAGACGCTGCTGACGTGTGTCTGGTGTGTGTGTGTGTGTGTGTTCTGGTTCTGTTGTGGATCCGCGTTCAGTGCCGCTGACGTAAGACGCTGCTGACGTGTGTCTGGTGTGTGTGTGTGTGTGTGTTCTGGTTCTGTTGTGGATCCGCGTTCAGTGACGCTGCTGACGTAAGACGCTGCTGACGTGTGTCTGGTGTGTGTGTGTGTGTGTGTTCTGGTTCTGTTGTGGATCCGCGTTCAGTGACGCTGCTGACGTAAGACGCTGCTGACGTGTGTCTGGTGTGTGTGTGTGTGTGTATTCTGGTTCTGTTGTGGATCCGCGTTCAGTGACGCTGCTGACGTAAGACGCTGCTGACGTGTGTCTGGTGTGTGTGTGTGTGTGTGTTCTGGTTCTGTTGTGGATCCGCGTTCAGTGCCGCCGCTGACGTAAGACACTGCTGACGTGTGTCTGGTGTGTGTGTGTGTGTGTGTGTGTGTTCTGGTTCTGTTGTGGATCCGCGTTCAGTGCCGCCGCTGACGTAAGACGCTGCTGACGTGTGTGTGTGTGTGTGTGTGTATTCGGGTTCAAGTAAATATGGCTGGGCAAAAAAATGCAAGTCTTCCTCTGTGTGGAAATCCTTAGACATGTTTGCGAAGATTGTTTTGTTTCCAGCGTGCGTCTCCCTCAGACTGTGAACGAAGCTCGGGCGCACCAGACACACGTCAGCAGCGTCTTACATCACACACACACACACACACACACCAGACACACGTCAGCAGCGTCTTACGTCAGCAGCGTCACTGAACGCGGATCCACAACAGAACCAGAATACACACACACACACACCAGACACACGTCAGCAGCGTCTTACGTCAGCAGCGGCACTGAACGCGGATCCACAACAGAACCAGAACACACACACACACACACCAGACACACGTCAGCAGCGTCTTACGTCAGCAGCGGCACTGAACGCGGATCCACAACAGAACCAGAACACACACACACACACACACACACACACCAGACACACGTCAGCAGCGTCTTACATCAGCAGCGTCACTGAACGCGGATCCACAACAGAACCAGAACACACACACACACACACACACCAGACACACGTCAGCAGCGTCTTACGTCAGCGGCGGCACTGAACGCGGATCCACAACAGAACCAGAACACACACACACACACATACACACACCAGACACACGTCAGCGGCGGCACTGAACGCGGATCCACAACAGAACCAGAACACACACACACACACACCAGACACACGTCAGCAGCGTCTTACATCAGCAGCGTCACTGAACGCGGATCCACAACAGAACCAGAACACACACACACACACACACACCAGACACACGTCAGCAGCGTCTTACGTCAGCGGCGGCACTGAACGCGGATCCACAACAGAACCAGAACACACACACACACACACACACACACCAGACACACGTCAGCAGCGTCTTACATCAGCAGCGTCACTGAACGCGGATCCACAACAGAACCAGAACACACACACACACACACACATACACACACCAGACACACGTCAGCGGCGGCACTGAACGCGGATCCACAACAGAACCGGAAGACAATACAATGCTGAATAAAGTCGTAGTTTTTGTTATTTTTGGACCAAAATGTATTTTCGATGCTTCAAAACACTCTAACTAACCCACTGATGTCACATGGACTACTTTGATGATGTCTTTATTTCCTTTCTGAACAAGGACAGTATACCGTACATATACATGTTCAATGGAGGGACAGAAAGCTCTCGGACTAAATCTAAAATATCTTAAACTGTGTTCCGAAGATGAACGGAGGTCTGACGGGCTTGGGGCTTGAGTCATTAATGACATCATTTTCATTTTTGGGTGAACTATACGGCGTTATATGTGTGCCTCAATCCTGAGCGAGTAATTGTACGTTTTGAGCACAGAGAACTATATTTTGCAAGCACATTGCATTATATTTTAAACAGAAATTAACAATCGCAAAAAAAAAAAAAAAAAGAAATCGTTTGAGCAAAGAAAAAACGATTCCGTGCTCAATAAATGTATTTGCTATTATCCATATTAACGTGCAATAATAACTCCTCTCACGCAGTTTACAGGTGCTCTCTCACAAACTTATTCTCTGCGCTCCTGTCAAGTCTCCCTCTCTCTCTCTCTCTCTCTCTCTCTCTCTCTCAACCTCTTAATTCTGTGCGCGCTCAACTCTTGACACACACGCTCGGCTCGCTCAACTTGCAACAGCGTTACAAGTGTGCCACAAAATTAACCAATCGGAAAATTAAAGGTCAATTGTTATTGGCTGTTGGCAACAGCCAATAACAATTGACCTTTAATTTTCCAATTGGTTAATTTTGTTGCACATTGTCGGTCTCCAATCAAATCGCTAGTAGAACCAAAGCCCGTCTGGTAGAACTATCCACTACTACAGCTTCGAGCTTACTGGAAAAAAAAAATCGAAAAAATAACTGACTACAGCGAGACTAATGGATTAACACATTTTGGTAAGAATTTTTTATTATTATTAACTTAAAGGTGTCTTGTTAGTTTTGTGTATTATAATGCTGTTGTGTTGTTTAACTTATAATATTACAGTAGCCTATATCTCCTATTGTGACTAAAGTTAGTTTGACTTATCCTTTTCACCATTTGACTCTGTCATGTTTGATGGTGGCTAGAGAAGACATCTATCCATAAAATTCATTTTTCGTCTTCTTTGTGCTGCGTGGTGATTGTTGACCAACAGCCAATCACAATGCACTACTTGCACAACTACTTCCGCGTTCTACTTATTACATATCTGGTCCATTGACCTTTCATGTTACGATTGGTTGATTTTGTGGCACACTTGTAGCGCTGTTGTATGTTGAGCGAGCGTGTGTGTCAAGAGTTGAGCGAGTTTGAGAGAGAGAGAGAGAGAGAGAGAGAGAGAGAGAGAGAGAGAGAGAGAGAGAGAGAGAGAGAGAGAGTTGACTTGACAGGAGCACAGAGAATAAGTTTGTGAGAGAGCACCTGTAAACTGCGTGAGAGAGGGGTTATTATTGCACGTTATATGGATAATAGCAAATCCATTTATTGAGCACGTAATCGTTTTTTCTTTGCTCAAACGATTTTTTTATTTTTTTTGCGATTGTTAATTTCTGTTCAAAATATAATGCAATGTGTTTGCAAAATATAGTTCTCTGTGCTCAAAACTTACAATTACTCGCTCAGGATTGAGGCACACATATAACGCCATAGATCTAACCCTTTAATTCATGAATGTGAACATGTCAAGGCATCAGATGTGTGTGTAATGATGAGTATAAGTACCTCAAGAACAGTCTTGTTCTGTAGTTCCTCTCTTGCCATCCACACATACTGTGATAGCACCACCGCACAGGGCCACACATACATGCCATATTGTGAATCAAGAACCTGAAATAAATCAGTGTTTATTGTCAAATTATTGTCAAATTAATTACATAAAGTATTACAAACTTTGCTGTACCTCAGGGATAGACACCGTTAAGGAGTCTTCACAGTCCTGAAATGTAAATGATTTCTCTATTAACGTGTGAGAGGATTCGTTCATGGCCTTGCTGATGTTTTACCTTCCAGTGCTTGTAGTTGACACAACATTTTCAGCTTTCCAAAACAACATTAAATCCATTTCGCCGAACGTACTACTAGTACGTTTAGGCGGTCTCTTTCTCTGGTGATGTTCTATTGGATCTTTAGTCTGCGCGGACAGTGACTCGCACACTCGGCAGCCAATCGGCGTTCAATTCCAAAGTACAATGTGAATCAGCCAGCCAATCGGATTCTTAGAAACGACTACGGGGCGGGAAATAAGCTACAGGTTAGATTGCGCCATACGGCGTGAAAGAAGCTTGCTGCCGCCAGGTTATCTAACTTTAGTTTATTACCGAACCCTTCAGTGTATCAACCTCCCGTCTCTCTGAAATAAACATAACTTGATTCCTGTATCGCGCACAGTACTGTCGGCCGCAAAAGAACTACACACACATCTACAAGGCCTCCAGTGACTGACTAGCCACTCTCCATAGACTTGCATTGCATTGGCATTGGACTTAGCAATAGCACGCGGGCTAAAAGCGTCACCCAAAGACAAGACGTGCCGAAACGCTGATTCTGAAGAATGAACCATAAGAGTAAGAAACGGATCAAAGAAGCGAAGCGGAGCGCCAGACCCGAGCTGAAGGACTCGAGCGACTGGATCAAACACGATTACTGCGAGAGCTTCGATGTGTCGCACAGGACCGTGAAGGTAACGCTACTGTTCATGCGGAGTAACGCTAACGTTACACGTCGCGGTGTTGTAGTTTGTTGTTAACGTTACACACACGCATGTGTTTGTGACGACGGCCAGTGTCTACGTTGCTCGCCGCACGTACACACTTCCTAGTTTACAAGACACTTGAAAAGTTTGTTGTTGCTTGAACAGTGTGACAGTAAGAAACACGTTTTGATTTTAAGTAGGCTAAATAATGACGTAAGGAAATAAATATTGGTCACAAGTTTGGAAACATTTATTTTTTATGTTTTTGAAAAAAAAGTATCTTATGGTCATCAAGCCTGCATTTATTTGAGTAAAAATAGAGGGGGAAAAAAACGTAATATTATGAAATATTATTAGAATTTAAAATAGCTGGGTTTTTTTTATGTGAATGTATGTTAAAATGTAATTTATTCCTGTGATCAAAGCTGAATTTTCAGCATCATTACTCCAGTCTTCAGTGTCACATGATCCTTCAGAAATCACTCTAAAATTACGATTTATTATCAATAATGGAGTGCTGCTTGATATTTTTATGGAACCTGTGATTCTTTTTTCAGGATTATCTAAAAAGATAATAAAAAGTTAAAAAGAACAGCATTTTTTCAAAATATAAATATTTTCTAACAATACAAATCTTTACTATCACTTTTTGTCCATTTAACACATCCTTGCTGAATTAAAGTATTAATTTCTTTGAAAAAAATTACTGACTTTTGAACGGTGGTGTATATTGTTACAAAAGATTCCTGTTTTAAATGAACACTGTTATTTTAAAACTTTTTATTCACCAAAGAATCCTGAAAAAAGGGTCACATGTTATAAAAAATATATATTAAGCAGCACAACTGTTTCCAACATTGATAATATAAATCGGCATATTATAATGATTTCTGAAGAATCATGAAGACAATAATGTATCATTGTGAACAGTAGTTCAAGTGACTGTGTCTGTATCTGAAATCGCATACTTTTCCTACTATATAGTGACAATATGGCGAATGTAGTACGCCTGGATTACATTCATACTTTTTTAGCGCTCACAAAGTACGTACTTATTAAAATAAGTGCCTACTCATGAGAGTCATGGGACGCGGCCACGGTCTACCTCCTAAAGTGATCAAAATTCATCAGCTCGAGTGGAAAACCTGAAGAACCTTTAGGTCTTAAAACTTCTGAAATGTTATTATTTTCATTTGAATTACAGTTGTTTTAGTTACATTAGTAAGTTAACTAAAAATCAATGATCATGCTAAACATCAAGAATGAAAACCGATTGTCACTCTGATAGATGTCGTCAAATCTAATTGAAGCTTGTATGTACAGTAATTGAATCATTTCATATGAGTGTTTGCTTCTGAAAATAATTATATTGCTAAAAATAATCTGAGCAGCGAGACCTGATAGAGGCAAACTGCGCACTGTTGCTCTTTTACAAACCCGGCCTTGTGCATGTTCCCTGTAATGAGTTTTCTCAGTGGACCTTTAAAGGTTTTGTCTTGATCCGGAGTAGAAAAAAAAACGTTTCTATGTAATTGATTTGACATTCGTTTTAATCTGAAGGTTGTGTTTTAAGCGCATTCAGGAACATAATAGTTCCTTCTTCATGGTAGTGCACGGGCCTTCAACTTCACTTTTCAATGCTCTGATATTAAAGGGATAGTTCACCCAAAAATGAAAATTATCCCATGATTTACTCACTATATGACTTTCTTCTTTCAGACAAATACAATCAGAGTTATATAAAAAATGTCCTGGATCTTCCAAGCTTTATAATGGCAGTAAATGGCCGTTTCTGTTTTGAAGTCCATAAAAGTGCATCTCTCCATGATAAAAGTGCATCTCTCCATGATAAAAGTGCATCTCTCCATGATAAAAGTGCATCTCTCCATGATAAAAGTGCTTCTCTCCATGATAAAAGTGCTTCTCTCCATCATAAAAGTGCATCTCTCCATGATAAAAGTGCATCTCTCCATGATAAAAGTGCATCTCTCCATGATAAAAGTGCATCTCTCCATGATAAAAGTGCATCTCTCCATGATAAAAGTGCATCTCTCCATGATAAAAGTGCATCTCTCCATGATAAAAGTGCATCTCTCCATCATAAAAGTGCATCTATCCATGATAAAAGTGTATCTATCCATGATAAAAGTGTATCTATCCATGATAAAAGTGTATCTATCCATGATAAAAGTGGTCCACACGGCTTTTAAGTTTTAAATAATGATATTTTTCTTACACAAACGCATGGCTTTGCTTCAGAAGGCCTTTATTAACACACCGGAGCCCTGTGGAGCACTTTTATCACGGAGAGTTTCATACTAATGTTTGCAATCCACTCCCATTATAAAGCTGGGAAGAGCCAGGATTTTTTAGTAATATTACTCCTAATTGTATTCATCTGAAAGAAGAATGTCATATACACCTAGGATGACTTTAGGGTGAGTAAATCATGGGCTAATTTTCATTTCTGGGTGAACTATCCCTTTAATGTACGGTGTTCTGTAAAGCTGCTTTGAAACGACATGGATTTTCAAAGGCTCTATAGAAACCGAAACCAACTCTACTGTCTTTGTCCAGGACAACGTGGAGCGAGTGGACACCCTGCGCCTCAGTCCAGAGGAGTTCATCCAGCGCTTCGAGAAGCCGTACAAGCCCGTGGTTCTGCTCAACTGCCAGGAGTCGTGGCCCGGCCGGGACAAATGGACCTTGGAGCGACTCAAGCGCAAATACCGCAACCAGAAGTTCAAATGCGGCGAGGACAACGATGGCTACTCTGTCAAGATGAAAATGAAGTACTACGTGGAGTATCTGGAGTCGACCCGTGACGACAGCCCCCTCTACATCTTTGACAGCAGTTTCGGGGAGCACGCCAAGCGCCGCAAGCTTCTGGAGGACTACCAGGTGCCCGTTTTCTTCAGGGACGACCTCTTTCAGTTTGCGGGGGAGAAGCGACGCCCGCCGTACAGGTAACGCTTCCTTCTTGCCCATCACTTTTCAGTTTCAGCTCTGCTGATGGAAATGAAACAAGCTGCTAATGGCACTTACTGGCCACAGATTAGCTACACTTTGGTGTCCCATTACTTTAGAAAGCGTAAGAGGCTTAAATCCCATGTTATTTGGGGTCTTTTTTCTAGTGAGAAGTATTAGAAATTAAATTTTTACTTAGGACAGTATAGCATGGCATGAATAGTTGGTATTTTTAACAAATCAAATTGAAAGTTTATTTCTAGAAAATAAAGCGTAACAATTAATACTGTTTTTAGACCTTTTCTTATAATATAATATAATATAATATAATATAATATAATATAATATAATATAATATAATATAATATAATATAATATAATTAGATCAACTTTATTGATCCCCAAAGTGGAAATTCAATATAATTGAATTTGTTAGTATTACCTTTGTAGAAAAGGGGTAAATAATACAATTTCATATTATTAATTTTTTATATTTATTTAATAGCAATGTACAGCGAGAGATTTACAAGATTATTTACAAGTCATTACTTTTACAATTAATTGGAACAGCATTAAATATATCGTCGACCTCTAATATAATATAATACAATATCATTTTTTTGTGCTATTATATTTGTTGAAAAAGGGGTAAAATAAAATAGAATAGAATTAGATAAATTTGATCCCTTAAAGAGGAAATATAATATGTTATAATATAATAAGCTTTATTGAAGTTATAAGAGAAAATGTATTAATTATATTATAATGTAATATAATATAAATATTTTTGTTATTTAATTGGGTCATACATTTATTGAAAGGGAGAAAGATAATTTGATTGATCCCCCAAATATGAAATTCACAACAATGTGATGTAATATCATTATTTTTGCTATTACATTCGCTGAAAAGGGAGGGAAAGTAATTTTTTGTGTTCTATAAGCGTTTAGAGCCTATAATTGTGCCCTGCCGGCGGACAGTAGCTAACAGTCGATGTGTTTTCAGTCCATTTAGGCTGTTTTTCACTGTTCACCCAGGTGGTTTGTGATGGGTCCTGCCCGCTCTGGGACGGGCATCCACATCGACCCGCTCGGCACGAGTGCGTGGAACGCCCTGGTTCAGGGCCACAAGCGCTGGTGCCTGTTCCCCACACACACGCCCCGTGAGCTCATCAAGGTGACGCGAGAGGACGGGGGGAACCAGCAGGACGAGGCCGTCACCTGGTTCAACGTCATCTACCCCCGCACACAGCAGCCCTCCTGGCCGGCCGAATTCAGGCCCCTGGAGGTGCTCCAGCACCCGGGCGAGACCGTGTTTGTGCCCGGTCAGTCACTGCACACACACACAGATGTTTGCTAAAGCCCTATTCGGACGGGATTAACTTTACAAGGGTAGATGGAATAATGCAATTTTACCACAGGACGTCTGTAATATTCATGGCCAATTCGCACGGGATAAGATTTCTCAGTAAAACCAGTAGAAGTGGGAGGGGTGGCTCAATTTGGGCATCGCCGTCACCCTCCTGTCGTCATGTGCGTATTACGTTGCTTCCTGATATCACTTGTACAAACACATAACCTATATAAAACAGTTATGTCCGGTCGAACGATGTATTAACTTCAGATTGGATTGTGTTGGTAATAGGCACTTACCTAACCCTAAAAGATGTTTCGTGCCTCTAGCAAGTGCTTTCCATCTTCTTTCTGATCTGAATGGTGTGTGGAAAACACTTTTGCACATGGTCAACCGTATTATCATTGCAGCATGAATTGTTATTGCACGTATTATTGAACAGTGACGTGAACATCACGCAGCCCTCATTGGAACTGTGGTTTTGTGTGTGTTTTGTGTTGTTGTTCATAGGCGGATGGTGGCATGTCGTCCTGAACTTGGACACGACCATTGCTGTGACCCAGAATTTCGCGAGCACCACGAACTTCCCCATCGTGTGGCACAAGACGGTGCGAGGCCGGCCCAAGCTCTCCAGGAAGTGGTACCGGTGAGACCCTGCGCTGTCTGATATCTGTACACGGAACTTCATTCACTACTTTTCAAATGACTTTTACCTGTAGATGTTAGCCTCGACATTATTAGCTGCTTCTCCACCGTCGGGTCAAACTGTTCTCATTTGCCTAACCGTTTCTTTCCGGATGTGATTTAATTTTCCACCGTAGGGCTGATAGTGGAGCTCTTTTGAATGTGTCACAAATGCATCGGTCGTTGCCTTTGTAACGCGGGAGTTTACAGACGATATGAGATGTAAATAGAGACCGCGTTATGGAGGATGATCAGATATTTCTGCTCATTTTATTATTAACTTGTGTTAACTTGTGTTTACTTTGCTCAAATCGCACGCTTGACCAGCTACAGAGAAACTGGCAGACATCATGTGACCAGTCCTGAGTGGCGACGTCACCGTCAGACAACAGTGCTGAGAGAGAGTTACAGGTCGAGGGCGGTTTGTAATGCGCTGAAGTGGAAATGCATCTAGAACTGTTCGGCCCAACGATGGAAGAGCAGCCATAGTTAAATTAAACTACAACATTTTTGTTGTTTTAAATAAAATAAACATTAACTGAAAAAATATGTAATATCTTAATTGAAATTATTTGATTTCATCTAGTTGCCAAGGCAACATTTCTCATTTTCATTTAGTTTTAATTGTTTAGTTTATCTAAGTTGATGTTAGGGCTGTACTCAACCAAAGAAAATCTTGGTCGACTGAAGTCCTGAAATTTCCGACTAAAATCGATTAAAAAAGACGTTAGAAAAAAAAAACCTTAAATTAATTAGCTGCGCACAGTCCGCAGTACTTGGTAGCCTTGTTGTCCTCCTAAATGAATTATAAATAAACATAAAAAACTAGTGGGCTATTTGCAGTATATTAAATCGTTTTTGACCGAATTATTTTGCACTGAAATGAGTCTGACACACGAGTCTGTCGGCTCTGACAGCGTTGCATCACGGGTACCTGCGCAATATCATAGCCTATGATTTCCGAAGATAGTGTTGTCATAGTGATATCATCACAAGAACTGTTGAGGAATATGCAACATAATTTAGACAATTATTTTTGTCATATGTTATAATAATAAGTTATAACTGTCAGACACTGTCAGAGCGAGGCTGAAGCTCAGCTTCGCGGTTGAGACACTAATAGACTATTAACTTAAAGCTTTTACTCTTAATAAACACAAAAAGCACGTCCACTTTAATAAAAAAAAAAAAAATTATTAAACAAACCAGATCAAGAGCAGAAACGAAATAAAGTGCATTAGGCCTACTGAAAAATAAAGCATCTTAGGCTCTAAACTAACACCAACCTGTTGGTGCCTAATGCATTGCACATTAGGCTCCAAATAAAAAAATAAAAAAGTTAGGTTATCACACTAAAACATTGAAATATGCAAATTCTGATATGTTCATATAGCCTACTCAAAACAGACAGAGCAAGCTAACGCAGACAAGTGAGCTTACCACTTTTAGATGATATGTCATGTTTGTCGTCGACCTGTGGAAAACTGTTGCTTGCAAACTTGCATTCGACCTTTTTCCCGTTATCAGTTTTAACAAAATGCTGCCACACTGTCGATTTCTTTGTTGTTGACATGTGAGAAGAGGACTGACTATTAAACGCTCTCACAATTAAATAAATAATATTCAGCATCAAACTTTCTATAGCCTACTTATCGTTCTCTCTTGGGTTGGGCTGATCCAAAAAAGGTGAAAACAAGGGGGGTGTTCTGAAGACAGACTGTTACCTGTGAAACAAGGGTACTCTGAAAACAGCCCCATTAGCAGTTAGTGCTTTCCACCTGATGAAATGAGCACGCCTCAGCCCAGCAAAACTGATGAAATGAACGTGGCAAAAAAATCGACCAATCAGAATTTTGGTCGAACCAGAAGGTATCGACCAATTAATAGACTAATCGACTAGGCCAATACAGCCCTAGTTGATGTACTAAAATAACTTAAACTAACACTGAAATAAAAACTATATAGACATATATATATTTTTTTTTAATTACTTGAACTTTAAAATGAAAATGATAATATAAAAATAGAAATTAATTAAAAATATTCATAACCATATTGTATAAAATAATTCATAACTATAATAGTATAATTCTCTCCACAACAAACAATTTTAGACCTAATAAAGTATTTTTCCCAAAGTAGAGCTGCAGTGATTCGGGATAAATTGAGAATCACAATTTGTTGTTGTTGTTTAAAACAGAGATTGTGTTTCCCCTGCGATTCTGATCAAAGTAACACGTAAACGTCTCTCTGTGGCTTCTCAAAGCTTTAGCAGACATAATATGGTGGATCATTGTCATTTAGGAATAAGTGTTTGAATTGATATCTTTTAAGGATAATCGTGCAGCTCTAGTCAAAAGAGTTCAAAGTTAACTCTTAACTAAACGTTAGTGTATTTAGTTGCCAATAAAAGTGTCAGTGGTAAGAAGAAATTAGACGTGTGAAGAAAACCAAGTAAAATATCTTGTTTTATTTGCAGTCACGCCTTTCTAAATGATTGTTTCTTTTGATGATTTGAATGTGTTTCGCCGCCTCAGGATCCTGAAACAGGAAAGGCCAGATATCGCTGCTCTGGCAGATAAAGTGGACCTGCAGGAATCGACGGGCATCGCCTCGGACAGCTCCAGTGACTCCTCGTCCTCGTCCTCCTCCAGCTCCTCCGACTCCGGTTCAGAGGTACATCCTCCTCCTCTAGATCCACACACACACACACACACTAGATACATCAGATACGCCTGCTCACAGACAGACCCATGTGACCAAGCTCCACATCTAACTAAGATTAAAGATTTAAAAAAAATCTCTATTTTTCAGCCTTTTGATGACATTGTTTTCATCAACATTAATAATTTATTCGATTAAAGCACTTTATGCGCTCAATAAGCAGATTTTGAAAACACTGGCTGTACAGACGTGCATTATGCACTGTTATTATTTGGCAAATTCAGGGTCAGAAATGTCAGATATGATTCGCAGTCCTCAAAGTAAAGTTTTAATGATGCTGTATCTGTATTTTCTATACTTATTAAACAGCCTAAGTGTACACTAGCATTCAAAAGTGTTGAGGTTTTTTGAAGAAGTTAATACTTTAATTCAGCGAGGACCAATTAGAAGCAGTTTTCAACATTGATATTAATATTAAATGTTTCTTGAGCATCATATCAAGAGTGATTTCTGGAGGATCATGTGACACTGAAGACTGGAGTAATGATGCTGAAAATACAGCTTTGATCACTGGAATAAATTACATATTACAATAGAAAACAAGTTGTATTAAATGATAGTAGTAATGTTTCTCAATATTACTGTTTTTACTGTATTTGTGATCAAATAAAAGTCTCGGTGAGCAGAAGAGACTTCTTCCAAAAACAAAAAAGAGCCCAAAACTTTGAACAACGGTGTATTAAAATTGGAAATGGATTGGATTTTAAATGTATGGATTAGATATGTATTAATAGTAATATCGCAGTTCTTTGTTATTTCTGGACTATATTTACGACAATGATCATTTACAGGTAGGCTACGAGTTCTTCACTTGTAATTTGTGCTATTAACGCTAATGATAAATTGATCTCAGATTTGAATGAATTATGAATTATGAATATTCACGATCCCTTTCTGCCCTGCAATAATATGCATTTAATCTATTTATTTTCACTAAAGACAGTTGAACGTGTAAAAAAAAGCAGAATAGATCCTCTTTAATGCAATATGAATCTAGATAAACCTAATCAAGGTATGTTTTCAGCAGTGAAATATTGAAACATTTTTCAATTGTATGCATTTTATACATAAAATATTGATATTTTTGAATGTTTTCATGAGATTTTGGCATCGTTTGTGACCGCGTTTGTCTTTCCTCCTGAAGGCCGACTCGGGCTCCGAGGGGGACGCCATGACCCATCGCAGAAAGAAGAGGAAAACCTGTGGCCTGATGGGAAACGGTGACATCACAAGCCAGGACGACTGCGTGAGCAAAGAGCGCAGTTCGTCCCGGTGACGTCACCCGCGTGATAACAAAACTCAGCCTTAGTGCGCCTTTTGAGATCAACAAGAACAAGTCACCCAAATAATGTGCTTGCTGGAGGAGGGGAAAGATGGGAAACCCCTCTCGTGTTGCCTTTGCCGACGTCACACTCCGGACGTCCCAGTGCCAAGGTCACTCATTCGCCGTTTTTATATGTCCAATATCACGCCCCATCTTGAGGTGATACGACTGGACCTGATGCGTGTAATGCTGCCTTCGACTCTGTGAACCTAGAAAATCGATTATCTTATTACTGATTCTAACGTTATTCTTGAGCCGTTTCTCTCTCTCTCAGTTCGCAGAAAACGTGCCCATAGTACTTAAAACCGGTCAACGGCTGCGATCCGTGCTGCTTTTTTTCACTAAATCATTAAGTCACACAGTTTTAGAGAAGAACTGATGCTAAAGGTTTAATTAGAAGCCCTCTAGTCGTAACTATGAACGCAGCGTTCGGTCCGGTTTGATCTGGTTCTGGTTTAACTCTTCACACAGTCCATTAGCGTTGAGTTCGCTGGTTAAAGTAGCACGTTTGTGGGATTTGACTGAAACTGGGATTTGTCTGTGTAAGTGAAACACTAGAGGGCGCTAATGCTTATTTATTATACAGTGCACTATGAGCCACACAGAAGAGGAAAGGGGGAAAAGTGACTAACCTGTAATGTCTTAAAGTTTTTTTTTTTTTTTTTTTTTTTTTTTTTTTAACAGAAGGTAATTGCGTTAATCCAAAACTGGTAACCTGTGATGACCTAAATTTGTTTCAGGGCTACAATAATGGACTTTTATGTTGTGATTGGGCGTGAGGCGTTTAATGGCCAAGAGTGAGTGTTGTTGAAATGTTTGTGACGGGAACCACGTGTAACGCATCACAGAAGAAAGATGTGGTTAAAAAGTGCCTATTTTTACCTGATGTTGGTTGCTTTGAGCTCTCGTATTTCTCATATCTCATTTCTCAGCTGCAGATTTGAATGGCTAATATTACGATTTAAAACGATGGATGAAGCCTGCCGTTCTCTTTGCTTCAGATCCGTCGTCTTCAATGGCTCGGTCATGTGACACCCTGAGATCAAAACAAAATGAATGATGATGATTGTTTAATAAAAGTTTCTATGTATTTGTCTTGGTGCAGTCATTGTCTTTGCATATTGTCTAGGGTAGGGTGTGATGATGTTACATCCAATTCACCATGGCTGATTGATTACTTTTGACCCTTACATAACCTCATAATTCCTCTTAATGCGTCATCGTGGTTATTTATGATAAGGTAAATTCAAAAGATTTGACGCACCAACCACCATAAATCAGTGGAATATCTACTCTCTTTTATCCCAGAACTTTTAAAGAGGTCAAATATTTTTCAATGGAATAAATTAAGGAGAACATGTCTTGAAATTATTAATATATTTGTTTTAGGTTACTTTCTGGACACCACACATGAAAGAGTGTAGTTATTTCCATTTAACTCGACTTACAAAATGACGTGATGCAACTTCCACAAGGATATATTTAAAGTCATCATGCAATCAAAATGGTCAAGTTTGTTTTTAAAGGAGTATTGCAGTGTTTGTTATAAATGATATATCCTTGCACATCATTATTCGTTTAAATCTTGTCCTCGTAATCTATATTCACAATAACCTCCTTTTCTCTGATGATGTGTTTACTGGCGTGAGGGCGGGGCAACCTGTCACTCACATGAGATCACCCAATAGCAAACCACAACCATCCAATCAAATCCACATGGAGAAAATCAAGCCCCGCCCTACATCTGTTCTTGTTCCAGATGTGTTTCTCTCGGATATACAGTCGCTATAGGAAAGAAAACACTATCGCAACTTCCATTTCGTGCGAAATTTAATTATTAAACGTGATTATAAACCTTGTGAATCTAAACTTTTGTTGAAAAAAAATCAGTAGGGGAGCATTTATCTGGAATAACATCCTTTTGTTAAGAAAATATGAAATTGTTCCTTTTAAGATACGCTGTTTTTAATGTAATTTATTAATGCTGTTGAAGAGAGTGATGATTTAACTGCAGGAAAATTCTACTCTAAAATCTGCACCAAAACCCATTGCTATTTACATGGCAGTCCTCCTCAGACGAATATAACTCTATATTTTCCTAAAATATATAGTACGTTTAGTAGTGGGACGTGTGTACAGTGTTCCATCGCTATAATAACCATACATGTTCCTTTTCAAAATATAGGAAGAAGAGCCCAGTGTTTCGTCGATGCTCCTTTAAAAAGAGTGGGCTGTCCTGTAGGGAGTGACGCTGTGTTGAGAGTCACTGGTCGTGTCTCAAATCCCAATAACCTTCCTAACTAGCATTTATGGGCATCAGCCAGACCTTTAGAATCATGAAAGTTGCGCTTGTAGGCTGTACTATCAGGTTGATTCAATTATTTTTATTAGCACTATTATATTATAAAAATGAATGTTGAAATGTTATGGATTTTCTAAAAAAGCTGCTACATAATGCATTTAATTTGTTTTGAGCGTCTTCATATTATAGGCCAATACGCCCCATGCAGGATGCTGTCTATGTAGGCAGCTGACTAGGTTTTAAGACACGGCCATTCTGGAGTGCGTCTCTCGCACATGGGCTTCATGAGATCTGTCGCTCAGACGAGCTGTAACGGGACGAGCTGAGGCGCGTAATCCGTCCGCTTCACATGCAAACACAAGAAACCGCTCAAACTCACAGTTTCATCTTACTAACAACAACGTCAACCGCAGGCAATCATGAATATTGACGTGCCTGTTATTTTGTCCGCACTTTTCTTTACGATCATTGCCATTATAGTTGCATCGACGCTCCTGGCGAAGAAACCGGCGCAAAAAAAAGATCAGAAACAGAAACAACACGAGGAGAGATCAGAGCGGGTTTCTGCGTATCAGCAGCCCAGAGAGGAGCGACCTTCCCCGGCTCCGGCTCCTGCTGCTGCTGCTGCCCCCGTACAGGAGCTGGTTATTGAAAAGAAAAGGGAAGAGCCCGTTCCAGTCGCTCCTGTTGTAGAAGCTGAAGTCATCGCGGTGCAACAAACACCTGTACAGGTGAGATGCGCGCTGGGATCATTTTTGCGCTGTGTTTTATTTAGTTTGTGTAAATTATGTAGTCTGGAGACTTTGGCCTCGAGGAAATGACACGCCGTCTTATCAGCGTTCGTTAAACGTTCTTTAAATAACTTTTATAGAACATTCTTACAACTTTATAATTTGAAATTAACTTTGTGGCAAGGTTCTCTCAAAGTTCTCTCCGTTTTCGTTCAGATCTGGTCTTTAATAATGTTCTCAAAAAGTTGTCACAAAAGCATATATTGTTCATGGAAGGTCTTTTACCTGAAACGTTTAGTTAGATGTTCGCCTAACGGTTTTTAAATGTTACTACTTGTTTTACGCACAGAGAACATTGAAAAGTTACATTACCATAATGTTTGCAAAATGTTCCCTTAACGTTTGCATAACCACGAAAAAAGTTTTTAAAAGTTTTCAGTGAACATTCAGAAATTTTTTGTTTTTGTAAATTAATGAGAACGCTAGCTAAACTCTCTGGGAACATTTGGCTCATGATGTTTAGAGAAACGTTCAACAACATTGGAACGTCTTTAATGTTTTTACTTTTCATAAAGTTGAGAGGGCGTAAAGTCCTTATGTTATTTGTACTTGATCAATGTTTACGTTAAACGTTTTGGAATATTATGTACGTACAGCACTTATGGGATGTGGTGGAATGGGAGATTTGCATCATGGAAGTGCAGCCAACAATTCTGCAGCAACTGCCACCCATCCACCCATTTACACTCATCCATCCATCTATTCACCCATCCATCCATCTATTCACCCATCCATCCATCTATTCACCCGTCCATCCATCTATTCACTCATCCACCCACCCATCCATCTATTTACCCATCCACCCATTTACCCATCCATCCACCCAATTACCCATCCATCCACCCAATTACCCATCCATCCACCCAATTACCCATCCATCCATCCACCCAATTACCCATCCATCCACCCATTTACCCATCCATCTATCCACCCACCCATCCATCCATCCACCCACCCATCCATCCACCCACCCATCCATCCACCCACCCATCCATCCATCCACTCACCCATCTATTCACCCACCCATCTATTCACCCATCCATCCATCCACCCTTCTATTCACCCATCCATCCATCTATTCACCCGTCCATCCCATCTATTCATCCACCCACCTATTCACCCATCCATCCATCTATTCACTCATCCACCCATTTATCCTCCCACCCATCCACCCAATTACCCTCCCACCCATCCACCCAATTACCCATCCATCCACCCAATTACCCATCCATCCACCCATTTACCCATCCATCTATCCACCCACCCATCCATCCATCCACCCATTTACCCATCCATCCACCCACCCATCCATCCATCTACTCACCCATCTATTCACCCACCCATCAATTCACCCATCCATCCATCCACCCATCTATTCACCCATTCATCCACCCACCCATCCATTCATTCACCCACCCATCCATCCACCCATCCATTCACCCACCCATCCATCCACCCACCCATCCATCCACCCATCCATCCAACCATTCACCCATCCATCCAACCATTCACCCATCCATCCATCCACCCATCCATCCAACCATTCACCCATCCATTCACCCACCCATCCATCCACCCATCCATCCAACTATTCACCCATCCATCGGTTAACACACCCACCCATCCATTCATTCACCCACCCATCCATCCACCCATCCATTCACCCACCCATCCATTCACCCACCCATCCATCCACCCACCCATCCATCCACCCATCCATCCAACCATTCACCCATCCATCCAACCATTCACCCATCCATTCACCCACCCATCCACCCATCCATCCAACTATTCACCCATCCATCCATCCATCCACCCATCCATCCAACTATTCACCCATCCATCGGTTAACACACCCACCCATCCATTCATTCACCCACCCATCCATCCACCCATCCATTCACCCACCCATCCATCCACCCACCCATCCATCCACCCATCCATCCAACCATTCACCCATCCATCCAACCATTCACCCACCCATCCATCCACCCATCCATCCAACCATTCACCCATCCATTCACCCACCCATCCATCCACCCATCCATCCAACTATTCACCCATCCATCGGTTAACACACCCATCCATCCATTCACCCATCCAAAATTTGCACACATCTTCTGTGAACGTCAAGCCCCGCCGCCTTTGATTTGATTGGCCATCTCAGTCATTTTGATATTGCTATTATGGTGCGTTCAAGTCATCTCGTAAAGATCGTAACATCCACAATGTCGTAGATACGAGTTGGAAGCTCGGGATTTTCTTTAAGGCCCGATCTTTGCGAGTTGGGGGCGTACAGTGAGAAACATGGCGGAATACCACAATACTTTAAGGTATTTAGCAGTGATAATGTCAGGATTTTCGAATTACTGCGAAGTAAGCTAATTGCCTGCACAGAATACGATGGCATTATAATATAACAATATAATATGTAACGATAACATTTAGCAGTGGCTTCATAAATTAATTAAAAAGCAAAGCACACCTGATGCACATCTTCGCTTGGACGTGTATATGGTGGTTACGGCCCTGGCCGCCAGTACAGAAGGTTTCTTGTGCTCCGCCTCTTTTAAACATCACAGTAGTGGACTTCTAGAGTTCAGGAGGGTTTCATGTGAGCATGCGTTTGGTCTCGACTTAGAATGTGCCACCACAGCTGTAACCAGAGCTTTAGAAGTGGCAAACATCAGGGTCCTTCTATATATGGCTTCAAACGTATATCCACTATATTTAAAAGTGTATATTGTGTAACATGCTGCAGTTGAGAGCTCAAGGAGTCTTGAACACAGGTGTGTGTGACACACATGATCTTCATGAAGTTCACGAGAACAGAGCTGTTGAAAATCACCTTCAGAGCTCCAGTCGGACAAAACTGATAACATTTTGTAGCGGTTTTGCAATGTTGATGTTTCTCACTTTGGTGGACTTCTAATACATTCTTAGTTTTATACAATAACCATGTTTACATGGAGATCATTTTCCATTTAAAGTCCAAATTATGGCTCTGGCTTTGTAAAAAAAAAAAAAAAAATCTTCCATGCTCCAAAAAATTATTACATCAATAGATTGATTTTTCATCTCCTGTTTTTTTTTTTTTTTTTTTTATATAATATATCACCGACAATTACCTTTGTTTGGTCATGCGCATGTATAAATGAATGTTTATGGATATTAGGAATAAGGTGTTTATACGACCCAAAATTCTGATTAATACAGGCATATGAAAGATTTCCAAAAAGTATAATATTTTTATTTACTTTATCTGGTTGTGGCTGGTTCATGTATTTGCATGACATAACTGGAATATGACCAAATTCTGGTTGATATTAGAATATTCTTGTATCAGAAAATTCTTGTTTGGATTTCAGTTCAATTTACTTCTGTTCTTCTTATTATTATTTATGTTTATTAAATATGGAATTTGTTCTTAATTAAGAAACATTTTTCGATGCTCTAGTCATGTCGTTTCCAACCCGTTTGACATTTTTAATATTAAAGGGATAGTTCACCCAAAAGATGCACTTTTATGATGGATAGATGCACTTTTATGATGGATAGATGCACTTTTATGATGGATAGATGCACTTTTATAATGGATAGATGCACTTTTATCATGGATAGATGCATTTTATCATGGATAGATGCACTTTTATGATGGAGAGATGCACTTTTATGATGGTTATGATGGAGAGATGCACTTTTATGATGGAGAGATGCACTTTTATGATGGATAGATGCACTTTTATAATGGATAGATGTACTTTTATCATGGATAGGTGCACTTTTATCATGGATAGATGCACTTTTATGATGGATAGATGCACTTTTATGATGGATAGATGCACTTTTATGATGGATAGATGCACTTTTATCATGGATAGATGCACTTTTATGATGGATAGATGCACTTTTATGATGGAGAGATGCACTTTTATCACGGATAGATGCACTTTTATGATGGAGAGATGCACTTTTATCATGGATAGATGCACTTTTATGATGGAGAGATGCACTTTTATGATGGAGAGATGCACTTTTATGATGGAGAGATGCACTTTTATCATGGATAGATGCACTTTTATCATGGATAGATGCACTTTTATCATGGATAGATGCACTTTTATCATGGATAGATGCACTTTAATGATGGATAGATGCACTTTTATCACGGATAGATGCACTTTTATCACGGATAGATGCACTTTTATCACGGATAGATGCACTTTTATCATGGATATGCACTTTTATCATGGATAGATGCACTTTTATCATGGATAGATGCACTTTTATGGACTTCAAAACAGAAACAACCATTCACTGCCATTATAAAGCTTGGAAGAGCCAGATTTTTTTTTAATATAACACAATAATGTCATGTACACCTAGGATGACTTGAGGGTTAGTATATGCTAATTTTCATTTTTGGGTGAACTATCTCTTTAAGTTAATTAGGTACTCGTGTGTTACCTCACTGGTAACAGTGTGTTTGCTGTTCTCTTTGCTCAAACAGGCAGAGATTAAGGCTGAGGAGAAGGCAGCTGTTGAGCCGAAAAACGAAGAGCCCGCTGCCGTCGCCCCTGTGATTGAGGAAGTTGGTGTTGTAGAGGAACAGCCTGCAGTTGAACCTGAGGTTATCCCTGTGCAAGAAACACCTGTCCAGGTAAGATGTGTGATGTGATGGACTTGTTTCAAGATGAGTGTAGATGCTCTACTATCCATTATTTATCAGTTAAAGGACAGTTCACCCTGAAAAAAAAATCAAGTCATCATTTAGTGAACTGCAGTGCGGATAGAGTCTCATGAACGTGCGCTGTGCACAGAAAACCAATGGCCAAGGTCAGGATTTTCGTTAAATAATACACAACATTTATTTTCCATACTCCCAGAAAACTTGGAATATACCAGTCAAAAGTTTTGGATCGGTAAGATTTTTAATGTTTTTAAAAGAAGTCTCTTCTGCTCACCAAGGCTGCATTTATTTGATTAAAAATTTTTAAAAAATAGTAATATTGTGAAATATTATTACAATTTAAAACGGCTGATTTCTATGTGAATATATAGTGAAGTGTAATTTATTCCTGTGATCAAAGCTGAATTTTCAGCATCATTACTCCAGTCTTCAGTGTCACATGATCCTTCAGAAATCACTTTGATATGATTTGATGCTCAAGAAACATTAGGCCTATTATCAATGATGAAAACGGTTATTTACATTTTTTATTTCAGGATTCTTTGATGAATAGAAAGTTCAAAAGAGCAGCATTTATCTGAAATGGAAAGCTTTTGTAACATTAAACACTACCGTTCAAAAGTTTGGGGGTCAGGAAGTATTTTTATTTTATTTTGGGGGGGAAATAAATGAAAGAAATCAATACTTTTATTCATCAAGGATGAATTAAATTGACCAAAAGTTACAGTAAAGACATTTATAATGTTACAAAATATTCTATTTCAAATAAATGCTGTTCTTTTGAACTTGCTATTCATCAAAGAATTGAATAATTCATCAAAGAAATGTTTTGAACATTGATAATAATAATGAATGTTTTTTGAGCATCAAATCCGCATATTAGAATGATTTCTGAAGGATCATGTGACACTGAAGACTGGAGTAATGATGCTGAAAATTCAGCTATATTTAAAAATATATTAAAATTATTTTTTTAAATTGTCATAGGTTTTAACAATATTATTATTATTATTATTTTTAAATCAAATAAATGCATCCTTGGTGAGCAGAAGAGACTACTTTTAAAAACATAAAAAATCTTACCGATCCAAAACTTTTGAGTGGTAATGTACATGGGATCATTCTGTGATACTTTTGCGTCTTTAAAAAAAAAAAAGCTTGATGCTGGTCGCTATTCACTGCCATTAAATGGACGAGTGTGAGCGGGACATTTATTTTTTCATTCTCCTTTTGCATAAAAAAGGGCATACGGCATTACAACACCAGGGTGAGTAAATGATGACCTAATTCTCATTTTAGGGTAAACTTTCCCTTTAAGCCAGATATGATTTCATTTTGGTGAATGATTACAAACTTCTTTTTTCTTTTGAAATAATGTACTTCGAAGACCAGTAACACGTGTATTAAAGGGGTCATGATGTGAGAAATAAATTTTTCTTTGATCTTTTGACACATAAGAAGAGGTCATTGTGCTATAACCAAATACCGTTGCTCAGACTCAAATTACTCTTCACTACAAAAACAGCATTTGTTGAAACCAAGAACATACTTTTTTTTTTTTCTCTTGTTCTCTTTTTATTTGGAACATTGTGGGTGCAAAAGACAATATTCATAACAAATAAAACAGAAGTGCTTCATATATGTAAATATCCGTATAATTTTGCTTAATAAAGACAGTCCTAGCATGCCAGTAGTGCTGTGAAGTTCCACACATGAGAAACATTAGAAGTGCTGTCACACCCACTGATCCAATCCCGTCCATTCAGTACAGCAGGAGACCCTCTGGGATCCATTACACAGCGTTATGTAACACGGCTTTTTCTGCCTCCTCTACAGTCTGGCTAAAAAACCATGAGAGTGATACCGTTACAGGGAGAGCCAAGCCAGATTTTGTCTAGTGTGCCGTAGCCAGACTTTAGACTAACTGCATTCAATCTGGTCTGCATTGCAGCTCAATCTGGAGAGAACCAAGAACCAGCCGCCAAAAACGACATGTTGATGTTTGTTTACAAGCAAACAGATACTGTTTATTCGGGTTTATCTGAAATGGAGATGCCAAATAGGATTAGTTTTTGGGATTGGCGACCGCATTTGGTGCGAGTCTCGATGTCCCGTTCACACAGGAGCTGACAGTAGCGTTTCAAATACTTATGGGAGTCAAGCACATATTCTCTTACCAGAAGCAATAGTTAAAGTGACCAAAGTAATATCAAAGATGGCGACGACCATGAAACCGAAAAGTTTTGTTCCTTGATTATCATTTACAGGTTCTAGTTATAGAATGTGATTGTAACTCTCGTAAAAAACTTGGTTACACTTTATTTTGATGGTCCACATTAGTCTAACTGTAAGAAACTTTGCAACTACATGTCAACTAACTCTTATTAATGTATCAGTAGACTCTAGTAGAATTGTAGAGTTCGGGTTAGTCGAATTAAGTTGACATGTAGTTGTAAAGTTACTTAGAAAGTCAGTAGTTTGGGAGCATCAAAACAAAGTCCCTTTAACACAAGTCATTTCACTCGGCGGCCATCTTTGAAACCCCTCTCGGTCATGCAAGTGCAGCTCCTTTCTTTTTGAATGGGGAAACATCAAATTCTCTAAAAAATGTTCGCAAAGCTTACGATTAAATTTCATACTTGAAATCACCAATGAAATCTGACAACAACTGTCTCATAAAATTCGTTTCTAAACGCTCGAATCATGACAGAAAACGAAATTTTTCAGGCTGGATCAAGCTAATGCACATGCGCAGTGGAAGCGCGTCTGACTGACTCTGGAACAGCTGCTGCAGTGACGCGATGACTTTACCAATCGCCGATTGGCTCTTTACCAATCGCTGATATAGAAGGCGGGACTTATTCCGCCATATTGAGCGTTGCACTTTTCCCCGTTCAAAACAATACAATGGACGAGTCTTGTGTAATTCTATAGTATTTGATATTAAGCAGACAGTCTACTAATACTCTAATGACTGCTAATTGGCATGTAGTTGCAAAGTTACTTAGAGTTAGTTGAATGTCTAAAGTGGGCCATTGAAATAAAGTGTTAGCAATGACTGAACTGCGTGTGAACGTAACCATATAAATCGGTCTTTGTCAGGTGACGTCACACTCGTGATACGCGAAGTGCATTATGGGCGTAGCCGCCAGAATTTTTTTTTTTTCATTCTTTTTTCAAACTAAACCATCCTTAACATCATCATCAATACAGCAAACCTATCTTTGCTGTTACTAACTTTACAGGATTTATTTACATTCTTACCGAAGGATACAGAAACTTGGTGAAATGTCCGCGGGCTTTAAGAGATTTATAGTTTTTAAATTGTTCACTGGTAACGTTATATGCGCTTATACCACAAACAAGATAGTTGACAATGCCCAAGTATGAGGATGAGAAAGCAATGCGGGATCAGCACTCCAACTTACTGCTGTCAGCTCAGCTCATATGTGGATCTATGTTCTGAATGGATGACAATTTCTCCAAATAACGGTACCTGCCGTATTTATCGAGTTTATTGCGGTACGGCATTTTCTCAGTTTTTTTGTGCTTCTCCAGTTTTGCGAGTTATCTCTACTCTCGTAATCTCTTCAATGCTCACAGTCAGTAGCGATACCTCAAAAATGGCGCCGCGGTGACGTCACACACAACAAACCCACGTGTCTGACAAAGACCGATACAGAACCGACAATCATATTCTGTTTCTGTGTGAATGTGGCTATCCAGTATTGAGGAAATAAATTCAGGTAATGGTGATGCAGTCACAGTGAATGATTGAACAGAAAACACAACAAATAGTGTGGATACTTCAACAGCCCTCACTATGTTTGGTGCGTTTATCAGTGGATGTCTTCCATACAGAAGCTTGGATAATGTATTACTCATTTATTGAGGCTATAAAGCATATTTACATAACCTAGTTCCTCCTGCCGAGTTTTATTTTCAACTCTGATCAAACACACCAGGCCATAATTTTCTGAATGAACCCCAAGAGCTTGACTGAGACCCGGTTTGCATCCGTGATGTGAGGTATGTTCTTTGACAGGGATGAGCACCTTTGTCATGGGATGAACTCATCTTTAAGATCCTACATGTTATGCACATCGGGATCGAGGCCTTGACTAGCTGGCTCAGGTGTGTTTGGTTCGAGGTGAAACCGAAGTCTGCAGGAACGCGGATCTCCTGGGACGAGATTGAGACTGACGTGTTGATTGGTTTCTAGAGAATAAATAAGCTCTTGTGCTGTTTGTTACCCATGAGGCAGTTCTCTGGTAGATGTGTGACTTTAGAAGAGCGCTGGAAGACGGATCGACTCCAACGGGACTTGCTCTGCCCTTCTACATTTCTATAAATAATGTACTACTTTTTCACAGAGGGCGCCATATTTGATATCGTATATATCATCTATTTAAGATGAAGTCTTGCTAAACTGTGTTTAATGACGTTTAATGTCGGCCAGGCGGTGGCTTCCTGTCTAAATCAGAATAAACTGCAAATTGTACCAGACTTTGTTGCTACTTTGTTTCTCATTGAATTGTTTCTCTTGGACATTTTTCAAGACATTTGCCGTGGAAGGTTGAGAATGTCGTTTCACGCGTTGACTTTAAACTCAGTAACCCCTGAGGTCCCTCATGACCTTTGGCCCTGTGACCTTTAGACATGCTGATGTGGCATAGTTCCTTCTTTGGCACTTTCCGACCTCCCTCTCTCCCTGGAGACATGAGTTAGCATCTGGAAAGAAGGGCTCGGATTTCACCATTCTTTGCACCGAGCCTTGTAGATCTACTTCAGGTTTAGTGAGCAAGGGATTGGTTCCTTAAATGAATTGAACAGGGAGTTTTGTAGGTTAATCATAACCGTGTGAATCTTCATGACTGTGTACACTGTATATTTGCATAAACACATCTCATAATCAGATGTTTTTAAGCTTGTTTAAGCATCTGGACCGGTTAAAGGAAATACAATGTAATAATTGATCCAATATTGACAATTACTTGGTATCCAAAGTGAATCATATGACCTAAATCCCACGTGCCTCGGGGGCTGATTAATTGCTTTCTGCCCGGTTCTTGTTCTTGCCCTTTCTCCCACAATTCCAGCTCCCAGCTCCTCAAGTTTCCTTTGTTCAGAGTGTTTTACCTTCCTTACATGGCAATGTGTATTCAGAGGGAAAACCTCAAGGAGGAAAGCTGTACCAATCTGCTCTGAGGTGCCGCCAACAAGGACTCAACAGCGGATGTAGTCGGCGAACAATTGTCCTCCAACTCGAAGCTTATTGTTGTTATTTTAGAGGGATTTCTGGACGCATAACATGTCTAAAGTGTGAATGAGTGGCTGAACTGAAGGGTTTATTTAAAACTGAAGACGTCAGTGTTGAATTTGCAGACCACAAGCATCTGAAACAGGGCGAGCGCTCAAGAACATTCCTCACCACTTTGTTTCTGTCTCCAGGCCAGTCAGTCTCCTAACAGCAGTCTGCTGAGGAATCTGTCATTCTGCCTGCTGATTGGTCAGACTTTTCTCTGACTTTGCTGGTTTGGAATTTCAGCTTGTTACCATTAACTTCCTTTTTCAGCGATCTATGCAAACATTGTCATGATTTATTTCCTCTAGGTATGAGGTTTGCTGATATTGATGTGGTGTCATAAGACTGTCCACGGTTGTATTGGATGTTAATGGTTTTATGTCCTCAATGATCTGTCTTTTTTTTTTTTTTTTTCATGATATTTAATATGCTATTTTACAGGTTCCTAATTTTGTTTTGGTGTTTCCTACAATAGGTCTGCATGCATCAAAGATAAAAAAAGCTATTTTTCAGTGTTCTCCTAATATACATTGCAGCATCAGCTCTTTTCTCACAGTGTCTGAAATGGTTTGACAAATGATTGTCTCTCTAAAACCCTCCTTTCTGAGAGCCGATTCGGCTCTGATTGGTCAGATGGCCCAGTCTGTTGTGATTGGTCTACTCTGCTCTGATTGGTCAGATGGTCCAGTCTGTTGTGATTGGTCTACTCTGTTGTGATTGGTCAGATGGTCCAGTCTGTTGTGATTGGTCTACTCTGCTCTGATTGGTCAGATGGTCCAGTCTGTTGTGATTGGTCTACTCTGTTGTTATTGGTCAGATGGTCCAGTCTGTTGTGATTGGTCTACTCTGCTCTGATTGGTTAGATGGTCCAGTCCAGGGATGGAAATTAGCACCCGCCACCAGCCAAATGCGGGTGATTTTGTGTTGTGGCGGGTAAACTCGCTTCACCTACCGGCCACCATGGCGGGTAAATAAAAATAGCATACTGTTTCACCCGGACGGCGGACACTTTTAGAGGAGGCACACCTTCAAACAAAAATGTGGTGTTACATCGCAGGCGTAGAGGTCTGCAGAGAAAACATCATGGTGCGTTCACACCAGACGAGAATAGAGCGTCTGGTGCGAGTGATTTCATTGTTAAGTCAATGCAAAGACGCGTTGCGCGCATAAAAAATTCCTGCGGCGCGAATGAGGTGTAGAGCGCGCCGTGGTAGATGCGAATACGCCTCATTCGCGCGGCAAGTTCGAGCTTCTGACGCGTTCCGCGCGCATGATTTTATTGAGTGCTTTTGTGCATTCACGCGTTTGACACGTATTCGCGTCTGCCACCCGAGTTGAAAAATCTGAACTTTGGCGTCAATTCGCGCCGCGTTAACCAATCAGGAGCCTAGCTGCTGTCACGTGGTGAAGTATCTGGATGCTTCAATAAATTATTTTGTACTAAATGCCTGATGTGGTTCTAATGCACAACAAAGCAAATATTTTATCACATAAAACTTGATTTCAATATATGAGACATATTCATTTTGTATTGAATGCTATTTATTCCATTTCATATCTAGATTATATTAAATATTATTCTAATGTAAAGGCAACCAACATACTATAGCTCATAAATCCGTGTCTGGAGAGTGTTGTGTGAGAGAAAAAAAAAAATCACAGGACAGGTTAATTACTTTTGGAGGCTGGCTCAATTTATCATCAAAACAAAAATAAATGACAGATTAGGTGGATGAGGCCGAGGGTGAGAGAAAGAGAAAATGTCAGTATTTCATTGAGACTTGAGATTAAATAAACTGCTTAAGTATTCTTGTAGTATTAATTTTCACATGCAGTTACACATTGTCGGTTAAAAACAAGAGTCTGTTGTGATTGGTCTACTCTGCTCTGATTGGTCAGATGACCCAGTCTGTTGTGATTGGTCTACTCTGCTCTGATTGGTCAGATGACCCAGTCTGTTGTGATTGGTCTACTCTGCTCTGATTGGTCAGATGGTCCAGTCTGTTGTGATTGGTCAGATGGCCCAATCTGTTGTAATTAGTATACTGTGCTCTGATTGGTCAGATGTGAGAAACCACATTCACCATGTTGTCATTATCATGTGACCTACCAGTTACGTCGCTTCACTGACATTCAAAAATCCTATCCTGTGGCCTCATGGGACAGTAAAGCGTCCATCGTATGCACACTTCAGAATCTCGCCGGAAGAAGTAGATCATCCGAGTACTTTTTGTCTCTCTTATGAGTACTTTGAATACAGACTTATACTACTTTTGTCACCTACTTTTTTTTGCCTACTATATAGTAGGGAAGTATGCAATTTCGGATGCAGGTCTTGCCCTTTCAGCCACAAGTGGTGATGTCCCTTAACTAAACAATGGTGCAATGCAGTACAGTATGCTAGTAGGCAGACACTGACTGTACATGACGACTATGGGCCCTGTGAAACAATGACCTTTTTGTAAGAATTCAAAGCAGGGCTGAAGGTCTTGTGGAGAATTAATTTAGTGCAAATGCTTTCCATAAATGAGTTATACAATGAGAGCTTATTCGAGATGCTTTGGCACACTGCCTAAGTATTATTTGCTTGCTGGCAATGTGGAAATAAGGAAGTGAAGATCATCTTTACATGAATAACTGACATTTAAAGCGGAAAAAGTGTTTATTTTTTTATTTATCCTGAGAATCTTGCCCATCACTGTCGCTCTCAAATCAAATTAGCCACAATTTATGTTGCTGTGTCAGTCGGAATGATGCGTTTTATATATTTTGAGAGTTTACCTCTATATTTGATAGATATGTGACTCAAGAGACAAGTTAAAGAAGAAGCATAAAGACATAAAGCCTCTATAAAACCTCAGGATATGTTTGTATTGGTGATCTCTCAAACATGTATTCTCGCCCTGACCTCCATACAGAAGGTCTGTGGCAACATCTACATTTTCCAGAGGATCTGAGATGACAGTTAAGCCTGAGATGACATCCTTTGCCGTCTGACATCCTCACAGGTTGTTCATGCTTTTCTAAGAGCATCAGGACTAATGGACAGTTGGCAGACATCACCGCGAGGAAGAATCCTTCTAAAGCTGCCCTAATTCCCTTGCCGCCTTTCATGTGTTTGTCTCGGGACAGAGTGCTGCGGGACATTAGGTGACTTTATTTAGGTGTTGGAGGAAAAGGAAAACATTGTGAGATGTTGATACCATGTAAACTGAGCTCTTCTGGCTCTAAATATGTTGGGATAAAATGTGTAACCTCACATCAACTGAAGTCTCAGTTATAGTGTCAGAATTTGTTATGCTCTTAAATACAACCATTTCTATAAAAAACAAAACAAGCTACATTTTTTAAGTTTATCCATAGACTTTAAGCATTGTTTGTTGAAACTTGATTTCTGTGGTGATCAACAGCATGTCTTTAATGCTGACGCTAGAGCTTATCTTGAACCTGGAATGTTTCTTTCAGTGTGCCAAGTTCCTACGTTGCTTGTCAACCATAAACAGTCTAATGTTAGTCTAATAAACTGTATAATTTGGTGGATTTATTAGCTTCTCGTGGCTAATTGCTTTAGGATCCCATCATTTAAAAAAAGTGTAATTCACATACTTTATCACACTCTCATTAAAAATGCTGTGTTGTTTCAATTCATGTTTGGGTCAAATATGGACAAACCCAACCATTGGTTTTAATTAACCTAAATTCTAGGTTTGTCCTTATTTTATGTTTTCATTGACATTTGGGAAAGTAAATGATGAAAGTAAAGTAACCTAAAATTTAGGGTTAATTTAAACCAATGGTTGGGTTTGTCCATATTTGACCCCAAACATGGGTTGAAACAAGCCAGCACAAAATGGGTTTTCAATAAAACTTGGCTGTCTATGTGGTAAAAACGCAAAAAATCTTTTGAAATTGGAGATACCTGACTAGAGAAAACCGAGAAAAAGGGTTTGTTGTCTTCCCTTTTGTTGAATAAACATAAATTCCTCTTTCCAGGTAACACCGAGAACGAGTAAACACTGTTCATTTACATATACTACCGACATTGTAGCAATACAAAGCGGGTTAAAATCGGTGAATTTGATAGTTTAATTAATGGCCTTTTGGATTTGACTGTGCTCGGTCGTTTGACTAATTTCTCTGCTCTGGAATCTGGTAGCAGACTTTTTCAATTTGAGGGTTTACCCTCACACATCAGAAATTAGTTTGTGCGAGCTGGAATGCTGGAACCATCTGCTGGTGTTCAGCGGATGCCAAAATTCTGTTAGCGATAAAGTTTGGTTTCAGGGAGGGAAAAGAGTTGCTTTTCTGGTAGCAGCTGTCTTGTCATGTTTAGCCATTCATCATTTTCATTTGGTGGACAATAAAATGCACAAAAACAATCCCTCAGACTTGAATTGAAGGAGGGACCAGAGCCATATATGTTGGCCATAATACCAGAGACTTGGCAACTGAACACTCATTTCACCCTAGCAACTGCAGAATACCTTAGCATGGCAACCATTCAGAAAATCATAGCAACTGCATGGAAACACTAACACCTCAGAATACCTTAGTAAATGCATAGCAACACCCTGGAAACCACTCAAAACGCACTATGAACCACTCAAAATACCTTAATGCATAGCAACACCCTGGCAACCACTCAAAACAGCCTAGAAACTGCGCAGCAGCACTATCAACCACTCAAAATATCGTAATTCATAACAACACCCTGGCGACCACTTAGAACACCCTATAATTGTTCAGCAGCACTAATAATCACTCAAAATTCCTCAATGCATAGCAACACCCTGGCAACCACTCAGAACACCCTTGCAACAGCATGGTGTTGCTAGAATATCTTAACTCGGAATATCTTGACAATGCATAGCAACTCCCTGGCAACCACTCAGAACAGCCTAGCAACTGCGCAGCAGCTCTATCGACCACTCAAAATAACGTAACAATGGATAGCAACACTCTGGCAACCACTCAGAATACCCTAGCAACTGAATAGCAACACTGAAAACTCAGAATATGTTTGCAATCGCATAGCAATGCCACTCAGAGCACCCTAGCAACAGCATTGCAACCCAAGAGCATTGCATCACTCAGAATGCCTCAGCAAATTTACAGCAAGGCCTAGGCGGCAACCACCCGAAAAAGCTAAATATCAGGAATGAAAGTTTTGAATGGGGAAACGCTGCTAATTTTTTTTTTCTTTAGGAAATGCGGCTCTGTTAGTATTACTTTCATTCTTCTTGGCATTCCCTTTCACCAGCTTGTTGTTGACATTCTGGATCACCTAATCTAATAATGGCACAAATCTACAGTTAATCCTAAATTTAACCTCTCTGGATAACCTTAATCCCTACAGACTCCAATTCAATCCAGTATCCACTTTGCTCTTGTATGGTGTAAAATGGTGCTGCGGTACGATTAAGGTCATGTTACCGAGTATGGTAGTATTAGTACGGGTTTCAAATCCTTAGTAAGTTTGATTAACAATAGTAGGGAGAAAAGTGTCCACCAAGGGAAAAGTCCACCAAGGGAATGGTCAAGAAGTCACTTGGTAGTTGGAAGGCTTGCACAGCTGTTTCTCGCTGGGTTAATGTGCATGTAAGTGGTTGAGTTGAGAGCATTCATGGCCAGCAGAAGCAGTGCTGTGTGTTTGGACGAGCTCTGTCCCCTTGTCATGAACAGCAGGTGTGTGTTAAGGCTGGAGCGACTGCAGATGACAGCTGTCACACAGATGCTCTAGTGCCCTCCGCTTGCAGAATGAGCTGAATCAATGTTTGAATTCAGTGGCTTCAAAGTTGTGACGTACCGGTATTCTGTATCCAATGTATGGATGGGATGTTTATAACTTGCATGTTGTCGTGTTTAAAAAGAAGAAGAAAATTCTTTCTGCTAACATGAATTAGAAGACAAGCTAATCCTGAGGTTTTTAGATGTTCCACATTATAAACACATTTTTTCTACATAGAAACTCAAGAGTAAAGTTTTGGTTTTGTGGGTTTTGGGGTTTGTTTGGAGTTTTTTAAATTTTTTTATATTCGTTTTGTTTAGGGTTTGGTTATGTTTTGGATTTAGTTTTGTTTTGGTTTTGTTTGGGTTTAGTTTTTTGGAGGGGAGTTTGTTTTACTTTATTTAGGGGTTTATGTTCATTTTGTTTGTGGTTTAGTTATGTTTTGTGGTTTGGCTATATTTTGGGGGGGGGGGGGGGGGGGTTAATTCGTTTGGTTTGGGGTTTATGGTGCGTTCAAGTCATCTCGTATAGATCGTATTTACGAGTTGAACGCACTTGAACGCCACCACAATGTTGTAAATACCAGTGGGGAGCTCGGGATTTTCTCTAAGCCCCGATCTTTACGAGTTGTGGGCGTGTCACTGAGAAACATGGCGGAATAACACAATACTTAAATATTATGCAGTGATATTGTCAAGGTTTTCTTATTTACAGCGCAGTTAAGCGAATTTGATGGCATTTATAATATAACAGTGCAACATGTCACGATAAAGTTGGAAGTGGCTTCATAAATTAATTAAAAACATAAAAAACAAACTACATCCGATAAAAATTTCTTTGTTCTTCATTTTCTAGAACAAGAGTTTAAGAACCTTACTGTATTTTTGTGTAATTAATTAAGAGACAGTACTCCGGCATCTTCCTCCGACGAAAGTGACTTGAACGCACTGCCGTCGTAAACACGACTTCCCACCTCGTACGTACGAACTTCCCCAGGAGGACTTGAACGCACCATTAGTTATGTTTTGTGGTTTGTTTGGCTTTTTTAGGGTTTTGTTTTGAATACTTTTAATCTGAGGTTCAGTTTTGTTTTGGGGTTTGTTTTTGCTTGATTATTATTTTTATTTTATTTTTTTTGTGTGTGGGGGTTGTTTTGATTCCTTTTTAGTTTGTTTGGTTGAGAGTTTAGTTTAGTTTAGTTTGTTGTCATTTTTAAAATGTATATTATTTCTACTTACATGAATTAACCACTTCATGAAGTGTTGCATTAGAAGTAGTGCTGGGCAACGATTAAAAAATTTAATCGCGATTAATCGCATGATTTTCTTGCGATTAATCGCATTATTACGCGCAAAATTGAATAATGAATTCTAGTAGTGTATTGCGCACTTTTGATTTAAATGTACTGCTACAAAAGTGCAATAACATGTGGTTTGCAAAAACTTTAAACAAATAAGGTGCTTTTATACCAGCAGTATTCCCTTTACACAGTATCAATAAAATATTTCTTGTAAATCTCAACTTAAACATTAATGTAATCAAATCAAATATTTAAACAAAGCTATTTGCCACTGCCAGGGCATTACCTTTTATCTAGCTTGTTAAAATGAGTCCAGTTTTCTTGGGGTTTTTTTCTGAACAGGTATCTTGTATCAGGGAGCAGCAGAAACAGTCTATGTAGTCAAAGGGTCATGATCACTACTACAGATATAAGTCGACCAACGTTACTTCTCTGATAGCAGCTTAGGTTTGGGCATGGCATGCCATGGTTTCCCACGTAAGATTACATTAAACAGAGGTAAAGCCCAATTTATACTTCTGCATCGAACTCACGCCGTAGCTGTAGCGCGCGTACCCTGACGTGCATCTCTCCAAAAATGTAACGTCAATTCTACGCGTACCGCAAGCGCTGTGATTGCTAGAACCGCTCCCCGGGTTTCACACTCTCCCTCATGTGTAATTGCGCGTCAACGCGGACAACGACGCAGATATATAAATGAAAACCAACGCGTTGTCTATAGCGTAGAGGCTCCGGCGTAAGTCCGACGCAGAAGTATAAATCAGCCTAGAGTGAGGTGAAGTGGTCGAGCACAGGTAAAGCGACAAGCGGGTGCGTTCCTGTGAAACTGTTGCAGTCATGCTCGCCTCACGCACGCGCCCGCGCGTTGCCGAAGTTGAATTGTCTAACTTTTTTGTACACGACGCGCAGCACAAATCATTGGAAGAGAGACTGATCCTCGGCTCGCTGTTTGTGAGTTTCCAGAATCTAAATAGTTATCAGGACATCAACAGGAGGGAATTCACATGGCAGAGCATCCCCGCTAAACTAAACGCAGGCCATCAGGTAAAGTTATGTATAATTTTAATTTAAGTTAAAAAGGCTACAGCTGCGTAGCGCACAGAAGCCGGTGCCATGGTTACTATCCATAGAGCGCCTGTCATTCACTCGCGGAGCGCTGTCTCCCTTTCTGTTCACCTGAGAGAACCTGCCAAAGCCTCTCCACTGCTTGTTTGGGTGGGTTATTTGCTGGCTGACCAACATCCCACCCCTCCTGTGATCATGGTTTGACTGTAGGCCTATGTGTATTCAGAGGCAGTGAGCAACGGACTTTCAAAATAATAATAAAAAAACCTCTGCGTTAACGCGCGATAAAAAAATTGTCGGCATTAATTAATAAATGCGTTAACGCGATAATAACGCGTTAACTTGCCCAGCACTAATTAGAAGACAAGCTAATCACGAGTGTCCCACATAATAAACATAATTTTTTTTACATAGAAAGAATCCAATGATTATTTTCTCCGAAAAAAAAAACCCATTTCATTTAATTACAATAAATAATGAATGAACATACCTTATAGGGCTGCACGACTGATCGGAATTGAACTGAAATCAGGCTTAAACCGATTTGGCTTATTTATTTTTCAAGAAAACTTGATTTTTTTTTTTTATGCGCAGCTTGTCAGTGACGTACGGCTCTGTGATCAGCAGTAAACGCTGCTCCATCTGAAAGCACTGCGAGTTTGAGTCGCTTATAATGCGCATTTGAAAAAAACACTTTCCAAACCTCTTGTCAAACAAAAGACAACTTTTAATAACATGTTTTACTCCAAACTCACTTCATAACGACAGTTGAGGATCCTTATGTGCTTCTTACACAGAATAAGGCATACAACATATTATTTCATAGTATTCGATACAGTGGTAAAGGCTATGTCGATTAGAATTGAAGTATAAATATACTTTATTATCATGAAAATACTCAAGAAGGCCTGAAGAACTCATATAAATCATATATTGTCATAGTTGTGTGTTCATTAGTCATGTTTAATCAAAGTGTTTCAATCTTCCGTTTGTTCAGCTACAGATAGTATGATGCCCATAGAGATTTACTGGAATGATGTGCGTTATCGTACTTCTGCGGTGGGGCATATTTGGCGTGTGTGTGTGTGTGTGAGAGAGCGCCCTCTGGCTTTCAGGAGCAGCATTTACAACTGATCACAGAGCCGTACTTCACTTCGCAAAATCGTGTCCGGTTTAATTTTGATTAATCGTGCAGCCCTAATACCTTAAATGTACTGCATTATCAGCTGTGTTTGACACTGATGCATATACATGAGATAAAATGACTATTATTCTATTGCTCTACCTCTGATTTCTACAGGCAGCTCCAGAGCCCGAGCCTGTATCCAAAGCAGCCGTAGAATCCGCACCCGTGGAAGAGCCCGTCCCAGTGCAAGAGCCAGTGCCTGAGCAGGCTCCCACCAAGTCACCAGAACCACTGGCTGCCCCAGTAGAAGAGCCAGTGAAGGAGTCTGTCCCAGAACCAGTGCCTGAACCTGTCCCAGAGGTGCCCATCCCTGAACCCAGCCCCGAACCAATATCAGTGCCTGCCCCAGAAAAACCGTCTGCACTCAGCTCAAAACCTGTTTCTGTGCCAACCCCTGAACCAGCGCCCGTCCCAGAGCCACCATCCGCCCCCGAAGCAGCATCTGTGCCCGTCCCCGAGAGCTCACCCGCGGCCGAATCCCTTCCAGAGGTCCTAGAGAATAATGGTATGATGCATCGGTACTCTTAGGGTGTGTTCACACTTTGTTTCTCTTGGATCTTTTGTTCAAAAAAAGACAATGATACATTTAGTCCTGGTTCGCTCAATGTGTCATTTTTAACACCAAACTTAGACACAAAACAAATTAAACCACTTTTATATTTTGCGACGGGACAAAACAATGTGCTCTGGGCTGAATGTGGTCACATCTTATTACATCACCTCCTGTTTTCGTTTCGTTTAGATGGCTTTGGTCCGCGTTGCTTTCATATTTCAGTCGAACCTTTTCAGCAGTCTCGCTCTACTTGATTCTACAGTGTCCTTGTAACATGTTGCATGAACTTGCTAGTTCAGTAGTTTCATAGTTTCAGTAAATGATGCACAATTACCTGCAACTAACCTTATACCAGACCAGAATCCTTATTAATATTACTTGCATGTCTTATTACACAGTAACACACTTGTTACTCGCTTCATTTGCCAATCAACAAAACTCCAACTTTTTACATGTTTGTCTTGTTTTTATGAATTTTTAAAAAGCACATTTATGAGGTGTTCACACTAAATTTTCTTCTTTTCTTTTTTTTACAGTGAAGACTGTATTTTTTTGGTCACTAGTAGATATTTGATGTTGTGACGTCATTGCTGGGCTGCATAAGCCATAGCTTTTGAAAACACTACAATAAGGTTTAATTTGCTAACATTAGTGAACTACAGGGTTGGATTGGTCGAACGCATGCGAAACACTGGCACCCGCCATTAAAAAGTTTAGTTTGAGGTTAGTTTTGGGGGTTTTGTTTTTGATTGGTTTTGTTTGGGGGTTTAGTTTTGGGGGGTTTGTTTTGTTTGAGGCATTAGTTTTGTTGAAGGTTAGTTTTGGGGTTTGGTTTTTGATTTTGTTTTGTTTGGGGGTTTAATTTTGTTTTGTTTGAGGTTAGTTTTTGGGTTTTGTGTTGTTTTTTATTTTTGTTTGGGGATTTAGTTTTGTTTTGTTTGAGGTTAGTTTGGGGGTTTTGTTTTTGATTGGTTTTGTTTGGCAGTTTAGTTTTGTTTTGTTTGAGGTTAGTTTTGGGGTTTTGTGGTGTTTTTGATTTTTGTTTGGGGATTTAGTTTTGTTTTGTTTGGGGATTTAGTTTTGTTTGAGGTTAGTTTTGGGGGGTTTGTTTTGTTTGGGGATTTAGTTTTGTTTGAGGTTAGTTTTGGGGTTTTGGGGTGTTTTTGATTTTTGTTTGGGGATTTAGTTTTGTTTTGTTTGAGGTTAGTTTTGGGGGGTTTGTTTTGTTTGGGGCATTAGTTTGGTTTTGTTTAAGGTTAGTTTTTGGGTTTTGTTTTTGATTGGTTTTGTTTGGGGGTTTAATTTAGTTTTGTTTGAAGTTAGTTTTAGTATATTTTTTTTAAGGTTTTGTTTTCATTTATTTTGATTTCCTTCTTTTGGGATTTTGGTTCGGTTGTGGGTTTTGTTTGGTTTGTTGTCATGATTTTTAAAATCGTATTATTTATGCTAACACAGAACTAGCATTATTAAAATCAAAAGTTGCATTTGTAAACATTAGTCAATGCACTGTGAACTAACATGAACAATAAACATTTCAATTTTTTACTAACTGACAATAACAAAGTTTGACAAATGCTTTAAAACATATATTGCTCATTGTTAGGTCATGTTAGCATTAACTAAATTCAATAAATGAGACCTTATTGTGAAGTGTTACCAAAAATGTGATCACAAATGAGATGCGTCAGAGGAAAATTTAATAAAACAAGATGTCGTTCTGTTTCGACAAGGAGCCATTTCCTCTAAGAAATGTATATTCTGGAGGGGAAAGCATTTATATGTATCCCTTTTCTTTCTGCAGTCTTTCACATTCCTCTCGTCATGTCTGCCCGTGAGCAGCATGTTTTATTATACTCCATGAGAGCGAGTGTTTTCAGAGCAGGGCTGTAGGTGCTGGCAGAGATAAACACTCATGGGGCGACCCACTCAAACACACGGCCTCTTTGTGCTCTGCGGCTGTAAATTGACGCCAATGTGTAACTGGGTCCCGGTCACACACTTGCTTTGTCCTCCCAGCGGTACATTGGCCTCTAGGTTGCGGATTCTGCTGTGTTTACATCTAGACATCAGTGGGTGTTCTGTGTAGTGTTAGTTTTTCTTAGTAAGAAGATTGTGTGTGTGACACCTAGTGGGGAAAAATGGTATTACACTGCCCAACTGAGCACAACAGGAAGCGCGTAAAGCAATAGAAGAAGAGACTCGTTCTGTGATCTGTGTTTTGGATGCACGTCATTGTTTGCTGTCTAATCCTTGGAGTAGATACGATCGTAAGTTATAAATTTATATTGAAAACAACTGTAATAATGTTGTGTTAGTTTAAGTAAAGTAAAGTGTGCATCACATAAGCACAAAGAAGAACGTGTGATGGAGCTTTATTTCTGTTAGCTATCTGTCAACGCTCGGTCCAAAACACCATTGCCAGGACAGAATAGTAAAAGATCGTCTGCACGGCGGGTGAAGACAACCAAACACAGTTTAATCCAGCTTACAGTCAGTACTACAATAACAAGATGGACGAGTCAGAGGCTCAAAAGAAGGCAGAGGAAGCTGACCAAACGCTAGAAGCAAAATCACGGTCAAGCAGATCACATCGTTCAAGTAGATCTTCAGCTAGTGCGGCTGCGACCACAGCAAGAGCTAAAGCAGCAGCATGCAAAGTAAAAGCTTCTTATGCAGAGAAGGAAGCCATCATGATGAGAGAAAAAGCTCTAATCGAAGAGAATCAACAGAAAACACTGGCTGTAACGGCTCGTAGAAAAGCAGAGGTTGAGGCTGATTTATATGTGTTACAATTGCAGAAAGAAGCTGTAGCAGCATCCACAGAGGCAGAAGTTTACGAAGCTGTAGTTTATGGAGATGGTGCAAGTGTCGACCTAGAAGAAGAATCATACAGTTCGAGCAGAGCTGAACGCACCCGAGAGTATGTGCAGAAACACTCACAGATACAACAAAATGCTCCTAATCTGAATACTAAATCACAACAAACAAGTGAGAACTCAAGTTATGTAATGCGGAGCTATATTGCAGGCTCACTTAGTTCACCACCTCCAATGGTGAAGGAGGAATCGAATGCTGACACAATTCCTATGATGCAGGAACAGACAATTCAACACAACTTCCAGTGTTCTCCTACAAATGTAAAAATGGAGCCATTAGATAGAACTGATGAAGTAAGGTGTCAAAACTATCCTGTAAGAACACCACGTGAGTCAGGCCTGCCCTCTCAAGACCCTGCTGAGTGCTTTAGCCCAACACCACCACAGGCGAAGGACTTCGCCACATATCTGTTGAAAAAAGAAATGGTGAGTTCTGGCCTGTTTCAATTTGACGACTGTCCAGAAAATTACTGGGCGTGGAAAACATCTTTTCAAGCTGTAACCAGTGAACTCAGTATAACAAGCAGAGAGGAGATTGACCTTCTCATCAGATGGCTTGGTCCTGATTCGTCTAAGCATGCCAAACGAATTAAATCAGTTCATGTCAACAATCCTGCCATAGGAGTACGAATGATATGGCGTCGCCTTGAAGACTGCTACGGATGTCCAGAGGTCATCGAGCAGGCAATGTTGAGGAGACTTGAGGCTTTTCCTTACATCACAAACAAAGACACCTATCGTCTGAGAGACCTTGGAGACCTGTTGCTTGAACTGCAGTCTGCAAAGGAGAGTGGACGTTTACCTGGACTCACTTACTTGGACACAGCGAGGGGAGTCAACCCCATCGTAGAAAAACTCCCATTCAGCCTGCAAGACAAATGGATTTCACAAGGTTCCAGGTATAAGGAGGACCATAATGTGTATTTTCCTCCATTCAGCTTTTTTGTCGAATTTGTTTGTAGACAAGCAAGAACCAGAAACGATCCTAGTTTTGCACTCGCTTCAACTGGCCGTTTGAACAACACAAAATTCGACGGAGCTGTCAGGATGAACAACAGAACATCTGTCTTCGTAAAAAAGACTGAAATAATGGCTTCACGACCAAGCCAAGAAAGAAACTCTGATGAGAATGTAGACCCAGATAAGGTTTGTACCTTACACAATAAGACTCATCCACTTCACAAGTGTCGCACTTTTAGAAGCAAACACTTGGACGAACGAAAAGCTCATCTGAAGGAAAAGTCCATCTGTTTTAGATGTTGTGCTTCCACTAAGCATGTTGCAAGAGACTGCAGAGCATCTATTAAGTGCAGAGAATGTGACAGTGATAGACACATTGCAGCCATGCATCCGGGTCCTGCTCCGAGGTCCATTGAAGCGTCTGTATCAACACCAGATCAATTTATGAAAAAAACTGATGAGGACGTTGCTGAGATCAACAACAAGTGCACTGAGATTTGCGGGGATGCTGCTAAACCCAAGTCCTGTTCAAAGATCTGTCTTGTAAACGTTTACCCCTCTAATCAACGCGGAAAGGCCAAACGCATTTATGCTGTTCTGGACGAACAGAGTAATAGATCATTGGCGAAGTCACAGTTCTTTGATCTGTTCAACATCGTTAGCGGTTCTTCCCCCTATACACTGAAAACGTGTTCAGGCGTAGTCTCCACGGCGGGGAGGAAAATAAGTGGATTCTCAATTGAGTCACTTGATGGGAGAACCGTTGTTGCTCTTCCGCCCTTGATAGAGTGTAATACCTTACCGGATGACAGATCTGAGATTCCTACGCCCGAGGTAGCTTTGCGTTTCCCTCACCTCACTACTGTGTCAGATAAAATCCCACCTTTAGATCCTAGTGCTCCTATCCTTCTCCTTTTGGGACGTGACATTCTTAGTGTGCACAAAGTGCGTGAACAGCACAACGGACCTCACAACACACCTTATGCACAACGCTTGGACTTAGGCTGGGTGATAGTGGGAGAAGTTTGCCTCGATGGGACTCATTGGCAGTCTAGCGTGAACGCTTACAAGACCAATATACTTTCAAATGGACGAACTTCATTCTTCTCTCCATGCATAAAAGGCATCAACATCGTAGAACGGGGTGAGTCACCTCTTTTGTCATATTTGCCCGATCCACCATGTTCTCAATGTTCAAAAACCAGTGAGAGCTATACAAAGAGCTTGAAGGAGAATGTGTTCTTCAGATCTCCGGAGGATGATAAAGCTGCTTTATCTGTGGAGGATAAATTATTTCTAGACATAATGGACAAAGAGGTGTATCTTGGTGAGGATAACCATTGGGCAGCGCCACTTCCATTCCGCTCTCCAAGAATTCAACTCCCAAACAATAAAGAGCAAGCTATGCAGAGGCTGAACTCATTACAGCGTACTCTCCTAAAGAAACCAAATATGAAAACACATTTCTTTGATTTCATGCAGAAGGTGATTGAAAATGAGCAAGCAGAACCCGCTCCACCCCTGCAGTCGGGGGAAGAATGTTGGTATTTGCCAATTTTCGGAGTTTACCATCCTCACAAACCTGACAAAATTCGGGTGGTCTTTGATTCGAGTGCCCAGTGTAGAGGGATCTCCCTCAATGATGTTTTACTGAGCGGACCTGACCTTAACAATACTCTTTTGGGTGTACTGTTGCGCTTCCGTAGGGAGAAGATAGCGGTGATGGCGGACATAGAACAGATGTTCTATTGTTTCAAAGTAAAAGTGCAGCATCGCAACTATCTCCGTTTCCTTTGGCACAAAGACAACTGTGCAGAAAAGGAGATCATCGATTACAGAATGACTGTACATGTCTTTGGCAACAGTCCTTCGCCAGCGGTCGCAATATACGCTCTAAAAAGAGCGACAGAGCTTGGTGAATCAGAGTGCGGAACGGACGCCAAGAATTTTGTGTTCCGTAATTTCTATGTTGATGATGGCATCACATCTGTCCCTACTGAAAGAGAAGCCATTGATCTCTTAAAACACACACAGACTATGTTAGCGAAGTCAAGCTTAAATCTGCATAAAGTGGCCTCCAACAGCGCCACGGTTATGGAAGCTTTTCCATCTTGTGAGAGAGCCAAAGATCTCAAAAACCTAGACTTTGAAAAAGACCCGATACCCCTCCAACGCAGCCTCGGCATAAGTTGGAACCTCAAGGCAGACTGCTTTACATTCAAAGCTTCTCAGGATCACAAACCCTTCACTCGAAGAGGCATCCTTTCCACTGTCAATAGTTTGTATGATCCTCTCGGGTTTGTCTGTCCAATCACCATGCAAGGCAAAGCTCTTGTGAGAGAACTTTCAACAACACAACAGGATTGGGACACCATTCTTCCATTAGACAAAAGAGACAAATGGAAAGCATGGACTTCATCTCTAGCTGAACTTGATCGATTGCAGATACCAAGAGCTTATGTCCCTACCTCAGTATGCGGAGCTCAGCGTAGAGAGCTGTGCATTTTTTCAGATGCTTCTACTTTAGCTATTGCTGCAGTTGCGTACCTACGAGTAATAGACTTGAATGGACGGCCTCATGTGGGGTTTGTAATGGGAAGATCCAAGTTGGCCCCTTTTCCTGCTCACACTGTTCCACGCCTGGAGCTATGTGCAGCGGTGCTTGCTGTTGAGTTGATGGAACTCATAAAAGGAGAAATTGACACAGAGCTTCACGACATCCATTTCTATACAGACAGTCGTATAGTCCTCGGTTACATTCACAATGTGACACGAAGATTCCACATGTATGTGGCCAATAGGGTTGCACGCATAAGGAAAACCACGGAACCTAGACAATGGCATTACGTCTGTTCTGAACAGAACCCAGCAGATGTTGCCACTAGGTTTGTGGCAGCAGACCACTTATCCCTTACCAACTGGTTCTCAGGTCCAGGATTCATTGAGGAATGTGGCCCTATAGCGTGTAGTGTAGAAGGGGCGTATGGGCTTGTCAAAGCAGAAGAGGATGTTGAAATTCGCTCTCAAGTGAACACGATGGCAACTAACATCACAGAGCAGTCACTAGGCTCAAGCAGATTTGAACGTTTCTCAAGCTGGAGATCCTTGGTGAGGGCTGTCACTACACTTACTCACATCGCAAAATCGTTCTCACAATCTCTATCTAACAATATTTGCCGAAAATGGCATCAATGTACCGGAACCTTAGATGTGGAGACATCACAGGCTAAGTCAACTATAATCAAAACTGTACAGCGAGAAGTGTACAGAGAGGAATTTGAAAGCTTGATAAGGTATAATAAAGTCTCTGAGCGTAGCAAACTCCAGAGACTTGACCCCTTTGTGGACGAGAAAGGTCTGTTAAGAGTTGGGGGTCGCATTCACTGTGCTGACATCTCAGATCCAGAGAAGCATCCTTTGATAGTTCCACCCAACCATCACGTGGTTGATCTTTTAATTCAGCATTACCACGATCAAGTGGCTCATCAAGGCCGTCATTTTACAGAGGGTGCGATACGCAGTGCTGGATTGTGGATCGTCGGTGGCAAAAGACTTATCTCAAATGTCATTCACAAATGTGTGTTATGCAGGAAGCTGAGAGGTAGAATGGAGAGTCAAAAGATGTCTGCTTTGCCCTCAGACAGAGTTTCTGTTGATCCACCTTTTACACACACTGGCCTTGATGTTTTCGGTCCATTCACTGTGGTGATACGCAAGACAAGAGGTCACAGCACTGAGAACAAGCGATGGGCTGTCTTATTCAGTTGCTTGAGTACCAGGGCAGTTCATTTGGAAGTCATAGAGTCCCTATCAGCGTCAAGTTTCATTTGTGCTTTGCGACGCTTCTTGGCTATCAGAGGACCAGTAAAACATTTTCGTTCAGACAGAGGGACGAATTTTGTAGGAGCAGCGAATGAACTACAAATTGAGAGTAGCAACTCAGAGTTGAAAGGTTTCTTGCAAAATCAGGGCTGCACTTGGACATTTAATGCTCCGCACTCCTCCCACATGGGAGGAGTGTGGGAAAGGATGATTGGGATAGCCAGACGTATTCTGGAAGCTCTCTTGATGAAAACTCCCACAAGACTCACGCATGAGGTCTTAACAACGTTAATGGCTGAAGTCGTGGCCATTATGAATTCCCGACCCTTAACCTCAATTTCGACAGATGCAGGGATGCCTCAAGTGCTCTCACCAGCGATGCTCTTAACTCAGAAGGCTAGTGTTGCTCCAGCACCTCCAGGAAACTTTGAGTTAGGTCACCTACACAAAAATCAATGGCGTCAGGTCCAGATGTTGGCGGATTCATTCTGGAAGCGATGGAAGCAGGAGTACTTGTCGACCTTACAACCCAGAAGGAAATGGACAGAAGAGAGGAATAGTATTCAGGAAGGGGACATTGTCTTGTTGAAAGATGGGGAAGCTAAGCGCAGTGAGTGGCCAGTTGGTCTCATAACAAAGACTGTAGTCTCATCTGATGGAAAAATTCGTAAGGTTATGGTGAAGACTGCTAAGCAGGGAACTGTCAGAGAATACCTAAGACCTATATGTGACACAGTCTTACTTTTGTCAAGTAATCAGAATGCATAGTGGTATAACCCAAGTTATACCAGGTGGGGAGTGTTCTGTGTAGTGTTAGTTTTTCTTAGTAAGAAGATTGTGTGTGTGACACCTAGTGGGGAAAAATGGTATTACACTGCCCAACTGAGCACAACAGGAAGCGCGTAAAGCAATAGAAGAAGAGACTCGTTCTGTGATCTGTGTTTTGGATGCACGTCATTGTTTGCTGTCTAATCCTTGGAGTAGATACGATCGTAAGTTATAAATTTATATTGAAAACAACTGTAATAATGTTGTGTTAGTTTAAGTAAAGTAAAGTGTGCATCACATAAGCACAAAGAAGAACGTGTGATGGAGCTTTATTTCTGTTAGCTATCTGTCAACGCTCGGTCCAAAACACCATTGCCAGGACAGAATAGTGGGTGTGCTCAGACATAACCCTAGTTCGCAAAGGAGCAGTGTTTGCAGTGCCAACACATGTCAGTTTATGAATTATAACAGCAACAGACCCAGTTTCAGCAGCAGATACTGCAGATATGAGGTGCGTGTGAAACAGGCTTCAGCCGTCAACAGCATTTACAGAACAACCTTTATCCTCGAATTAATATAAAGACCTCCTAGCTGCCAGCGCCAATAACTTGACAGGCCTGCAAGTGGATTAGGCTGGTAGGTTGATAATCTGGGTTAGGAACCGGACACAGGAAGGGTTCAACTCTTACGTGACACTGTCTTGTTGCCTGACACTTTTAACACATGCGATTTGCATACAGATGAAGTGTGGTCCTCTCATAGGAGACAGAGGTGTTCGGCTGGAAGTTATGCTTTGAGTCAGTAAGGTTACCATGTTCTGCTCTTTTTCCGTGTTCAACTTTTAGTGTGTAATGTTGCTGTTTGAGGATGAAAACAGCATGAGTGCTGGTCTTCTGTATATCCCTGAACTCCCTGAAACGCCTCCATTGCTCCAGACTAACACTTGAGAGCCGGAGCTGGGGGATTTTTACTCATTGTTAATTTAATCATAAAATGACTATTGTTTTGCATTAATGTGCAGTTACCAATAATATTGCATGTCTGTTAATTGGACATTTAACAGTAAAGCACTGAGCTTGAAATGAGATTAAATTAAATTAACGTATATTAACTACAGTAACGTGTAAAAACATTTTTTTCTTTTTTTACAGGGAAAAGTTAAATATTCTACTCTAATTAAATGTACCATTGATCTTCTATAGTATCATACTGAACTGGGGTGCGTAACTCGCTGCTTCTCTACCATAGTGCGATGCATCGTTGAAGAAATCAACTACTACCGAAACCGTATTGTCGCAAAGTGGTCGTTCAGCCACGTTTGTTAATGACGTCACGCACGTGGTGGATAATAACTACGTTTAATGAAACTGATTGAGATCGAATTAACGCTAGATGTTTTGCTACAAATTACGGACATGGCATCTGAGGACTATTCCTCATTATTTTCAGTTATTTTGCTTTATTGCCAGATTCAATCATAGGCTCGTTCTTACGTACTAGAGCACTAGTCTTCAAAAACGGCGCTTTAAATCCCTTGACAAACTCAAAGATGTAAATGACATTTGTATGTATTCTAAATAAAAGAGATAAGTAATGTCAGTTTGCTTATTTTGCTCAAGATACGGATTTATTGAGTCCAGATGTCATCCAAACAAGAAACTCTGCTTCTAAGCACAGCTCGAGAGCTGTCGTTCCAAACACACAACTTTGCGAAGCTGTCTGCGAATGTTCGTTGGAACGATGTTTTTGGGAAACACCGACTCTTTGAACTACGCTGATAACTACGCAACTTGCGACCATAGTTGGCTAACGATGCTTTCGGGAAACGCACTTCTGACCGACAGCTTTAGTGATTATAAAATGAGCGCTCTTCACTTGCTTTGTGCAATTTAGTCACAATTTGAAGAAAAGGTTTAGTTTTTTTTTTTGTGACTTCCTAATTTTTTTTCATATATTAGGGAGTGGAAATGGCTAACAAGTCAATTAAGTGCTCCTCTACTGGTTATAGCGGTAATTTCATGTCTTTTTAAATGCGTGTTTGTATGCCATGAAGTGCTAGTTTTCCTACATCTTTAAACTTTTTACAGTTTTACAAATCACATTAAAAATCACATTAATATGAAAATGTGAAGCACTTGAAAGCCATTGAAAGGTGCTTGAATTTCACTCTCAAAAGGTTGCATGAACCCTGAGATGAATAATGTAAAAAAAATATTAGACTATTTCTGACACAATACCATACAGTTAGCGTTACTACATAAAATATATGGTGATTTGTGAATTGAATAACTTGTTCGTTCATGGCACAATGGTTTCCACATCAGCTCGGTTTGATCTGAAATGGTTTATAACAGAGCCGAATTTGAACGCTTCCCACTTGATCTCGCAGTGACGTTATTAATACTGTGGCAAATTCAAATGCTTTCTCATTGGTTCTCCCAGTGCTGTGTAGTAACATGTCATGTGATCGAGATCATCCCGCGAGTAAACCTTATCTGAGCTCGCACTGTGCTGTCAATTATTTCTCAGAGACTATGAACGGTGGTGGTAGTGGCGCCAGTGTGACCGATACATTTTTTTTACTTGCAACGGCAGGAAAAAAGGTCGCACAATGCGGCCATTTGGTAGCAGTCTGGAGTTTCCTTCCGGGAACGAACATGTCACAATATCCCTCATTTAAATAATTCCCGCCCAAGGCATACGCAAAATAAAGGGGCGGGGCCTGGTTGAGTGAGTTAGTTAATAGTGTTAAAACTCATGGTTATGGTAAGGGGCGGGACATTTCCCAAACAGGCCAATCACAACACACTGATCCAGCTGACCAATCAGAGCACAGTGTTTTCAGAAGGAGGGGCTTCATAGAGACGGGAACTAAACAGAGCTTTACTGACAGTCCGGGAAGAGAGGAGCTGCAACAATGGAGGATATAGGACAAATAATGTGTTTTTTAACAGAAATGTTTCTTGAGCATCAAATCATCCGATCAGAGTGATTTCTGAAGGATCATGTGACACTGAAGACTGGAGTAATGATGCTGAAAATTCAGCTTTGATCACAGGAATTAATTACATTTTAACATATATTAAAATAGAAAACAGTTCTTTTAATAATATTTCACAATATAGCTGTGTTTTTGTTCAGTTAAAAATTTTTTTTTTAAATCCTCTAGAGTAAAAGGAGCATCACCCACTGTTAGTTTTCTCCTCTTATGGTCATTGATTGTTAAATGTGCCGTCCTCTCCTTCAGATGTTGCCGCCGCTTTAGTGGCAGACGAGGCCGAGGCCGGTGACAAGAGGACCGCCAAGTTTGAGAAGAGAATGACCAATGAAGAGATGGAAGAGGAGCAAAGGTCAGTATTCCCCTTCTCCCTCAATCCATCCACAGAAACATCAGCAACACAGCAGCAAAACCTACATCTCACTCTTTTGTACTTCATATACATCTAGAAATGCTTGAATCGAACAGCATTTGAAGTGTGTAGTGTGTATGTGAAGTATGCAGAGTGACACTTTTTAGTCAGAATGACTCGGCAGTGTGTTGAATTTTCCGGGTGTTAATGAATATGCAACTGACGTGTGCATATTTAGAGGACTGCAGTAAAGGACTTGTGTCCGGTTTCATCACCTGAGTTTGAGGGACGATATTTTCCCATTTAACAAATGCAGTCTACCCTGAAGAAGTGTGTGTTGTTTCTTCTTACGACCTAGACCAAAGGTTTTCAAACCACGTCAGCACAGGTCTATTATAATGATGAAGTAAAAACAAAAAGTCAAAACTATAAATTAAGTTATATCCACAAAACACAGAATATTAATAATATATCAGATCTTGGCCACAGCTCTGCTTCTGTGAAGTCATACTACTACTAATAATAAATTATTATTATTATTAATGGTAATAATAGTAGGTATTATTATTATTATTATTATTATTATGAATGGTGGTAATAATAATAATGGTATTTTTATTATTTATTTATATATAGTTATTGCAGTTTTTTAGTATAATAGTTGCTATTGTTATTAATGGTGGTAATAATAATAATAATAATAGTTGTTATTATTATTATTATTATTATTATTATTAATGGTAATAATAATAACAGTTATTATTGTAGTATTGTTATTATTAAAGGTAGTAATAATAATAATAGGTGTTGTTAGTTTTTGTATTATTATTATTATTATTATTAATAATGATAATAAAAGTAGCTATTATTATTATTTGTATTATTGTTATTGCAATTATTATTAGTTATTGTTTACAATAATGTCTGTTAGGATAACCATTAGTTAATGTTAGCTAATACAAACTAACAATGAGCAATATATGTGTTAATCAGTGTTTATTAATATTCTTCGCTAATGTTAATTCATAAAAGTTCTGTTCCTTGTTGGTTCATGTTAGCTCAGGTCCATTAAGTAATATACTATGGTCTGTCTGAATACTTGATTCTGATTGGCTGGAAGGTGTGCATTAAAACTGTTTAACGCACGGGTAATTCCAGTCAGTTTAATCACATTTTATATTAATGCGCTGCTTTCACACACACACACACACACACACACCCACACGCACACACACGCACACACACGTCAATTATGTGTATGTACATTTAATAATATTTTAGTAATTGTTGAGATTATGATTGTGTAAGAAGATGAAATGCTTTATAACTGTTTTTCATTGTTAGTTCATAACTAATGTTATCAAATGGAACATTACCATTATTATTATTATTAACCCTGCGTTGAATGTGCTAGTTTAGTCCATGTCCAGTACAGATCTGTCGTGAGAGGAAAGTTCTTGTTCCCCCCTCCTTTGGGCCCTGTGTACCTCCTCCAGCCACCCCACTGCTCACTGTGTGCGTGTGTGTGTGTGTGTGTGGATAAGGAGGCGGAGATGTCACACACACACGTTAAGCGCTCACATTATCTGCGGCAGACTCTCAGGGTTTGCTGGAGGCTCAGGCTCGCTCTGTCTGCGCTGGGTGCGGTTTGTTTACCTGATAAAACATGCAGATTGAGCGGTGGAGGATCTGACCTAAAAAAAAGCAGATATGTGAATGTAGATTGTCATGCAACACCAAAACATTTTGAGCAAGTTCTGTCTAATTTAAAATGGACTTTTAAATCTAGTATTTGTTGTAGCCATAATTAGCTTAGCCGCATGCTAACTGCCCAACTTGAAGGTTTCCTTTTCAGTTGTTCTCAGACAGCAGATGCTAATGTCAGCGTCAGAACTTGTCATAAATGTGCATGTAAATTTGAGATGATTTCAACGATTCCCTTTTGCAGAAGTCACTAGTGTGTGCATCTGTGTGGCTGTAGGAACGGTGTGTACATAGGCTAATATCCTCTGCTCCTGCCCTTTATCTTTGCAGGATAGAGTTGACAAATGACTTTACCGCTCTTTAAACAGCACCAGGCAGTATGCCTGTGTCAGACCTCCGGTAAGGTATCATTTACTTCAGTTTGACCCCCTGACACCCCCACAGTCTCACCTCCCCCGTCCCGTCCCGTCACCTTGTGCTGCTGACTCTCAGGGTGTAACACCAATATCTTCCCCTCCACTCACTTTCCCTACTCAGTGACCTCAATGCCACTGACAACTCGTGTCCTGACATGTGCTGGGTTACAGTTATTTACATTTTTATTTCAGGATTCTTTTGATTTGATGAACAGAAAGCTCAAAAGAGCATCATTTATCTGAAATGGAAAGCTTTTGTAATGGAAAGCGTTCAAAAGTTTGGGGGTCAGTAAGAATTTTTATTTTATTTCTTGGGGCAAATAAATAAAAGAAATCAATACTTTTATTCATCAAGGATGAATTAAATTGATCAAGAGTTACAGTAAAGACATTTAAGATTCTGTTTAAAATAAACGCTGTTCTTTTGAACTTTCAATTCATCAAAGAATCCTGAAAAATGAATTTGTACACAACTGTTTTCAGCATTTATAATAATAATTAATGTTTTTTGAGCACCAAATCCACATCACCTGTGACACTGAAGACTGGAGTAATGATGCTGAAAATTCAGCTTTGATCACAGGAATAAATGACACTTCTCTATATATTCACATAGAGAACAGTTATTTTAAATTGTCATAAACTTATTTTAAACTTACTTTTTTTTTTGTTGGTATTTTAATCAAATAAATGCAGCCTTGTTGAGCAGAAGAGACTTCTTTTCAAACATTAAAAATCTTACCGATCCAAAACGTTCGACTGGTTGTGTATATTAAAAGAGTGTATTAATAATCATGCAGTGGCCTGAAAGTGTATTTGCACACTTAAAAATGTCTGACATGTCATCGTTGCATTATCAGGGCAAGTGTCTGTTCAAAAGAATGATTTTGAAGCATTAGTTGATCATGTTTATAGTTAATGTGATTCTGGACACCTGTGTGAACCCGAGGAGAACTGACTTCATAGGTCATACATCCACTAAAAGTCACCAGAACGCCTGCTGGTTCATAGACACTGAACACAAATGATGAAGACGAGGGACGTTAGTGGCATTTGAGCGCATGTTTTGCTATTTTATCATCAAGATGATGCAGTGACTTGCAGGCATAAATGTATATGTAGCTCTTGGGTGTCCAAATATATATTTTTTTGCATTACCTTACATGTACTTCCATCCAATACAAAAAAGAGTTACCGTAAATAAAAGGTCATGCAGTGAATTGTACATATCAGGGTGAGGCAAAATTCACATTTTAAGAATCGTCCCCATTTTAATTCATGAGAGTCGAATTCGACACTTAGTTTCAACACTTTTACATAACTTGACTTTTTATTCCCCTGATATGTAGAATATTTTCCCCTAGTGATTAGACACACTTATATAAATGAAGTTCAGTACTGTCAAAATAATAAACAGCCATCAACATTTTGTCAAACAGTACCATATGACATCCATTTTCCAGTGATTTAACCATTAGCCATGTTTCACATGATATACATATCATGTGAAATCAATCACATAAACAATGCTGGATGGAAATGCCAAGAATCCAAACACTAAAAATGCGCTCATTTGAGGCGGATACATTTATCCGGGAAGAAGGCATTTATCCAACTATGATGGAAACACATTTACTGAATAAATTCCTCGATGTACAAAAAAAAAAAAAAAACTCACGTGACTTTTTCCTCAACAGAGGATGTGATTGGATAACTGGAGTAACCAACAGACCAATCACATCACGGCATCTCAAATGTGTGTTTGATCATTCTGAAATGCTTGAGCCAAAGTTTATTTCCTCACACGATTACATTCCCAAACGCCATGACAGCGTTTGATGGAGGAAAAATCCATGATCCATTTTTGTTACAGATATTTTGAGGCAATTTCCCAGGAAGCGTCGGTTTTGTCCTCTTGAACTCATGGTATGGAAAAGCTGCTTTGTTCAGAAATGTTTTACGCGATATTCCAATTTTCTGAACTTTGACTAGAAACATAGATAGTGATTTGTGTATTTAGTTTAATTGCTTTCGTTAGGATTGCTGGTAACATAACACCACCATTCAAATTTGAGCTGAGAACATGTTTGTGGGCATTTCACCCTGAAAAATGACCGTATTAATAAAACCTATTGAATTTTAATTCCACGTCCTTACATTTAAATTAGTTTTGTATACAGTTTTGTACACAATTGTATACAACCTATATTCATATTCTTAATCTGACGCTCATCATTTCTAAATAATGCCCGACCCCGGCGGTACACAGAGATCAACTCAACACATTTCTATAATGCATTATTATAGGTATATTTAGAAGAGATTTACTGTACCGTGAACAAACAACAGAATATATTATTCAAAGTAGGGAGGCGTGAAGTGCTGTTTAATGAAGTTAAATGATACTAGGTTTTCTGACTGTCTGCGTTTCTTTGCATGCGTTTTTGCACCATTCTTGTGCTCGGCATGGGAAACAATGGCACATTCACAAAATATAAAAGGGATCATATCATAAATTATTATTATCATATCAAATTTTTCATCCAGCCTCTCTCTGCTCCTTTGAAATGAACAGTGTGTTTCTGAATCCCCTAGGCGTGTGTCATTGATGTGTAAATGCGGCGGGCAGTCATGTGTTGATGCACACACTGTGTACAGTTTCTCATTGGACGCCAGGCTCCTTTATCTCAAAAGATCAAGGGAGAATTGATTCCCCGTGACATGTCGCCGTTGTGGGTCACGGCATGCTTCAAATAATTTGGATTTGCCGTAATCGACTAAATCTGATTGCATGAAAACCAATGTGTTTGCTATAGACACTTTACTAACATGACTACAAGCGTGTCTCCTGAATGTTTCCACCGCCTCCGACCGCTGCTCGACTAACACGCTCGGCCAAGCCTTAACCAGTAACATCACAGCACCAGAGCTGCCAACGGTGAGTCATCGATTCATCTCTCATAACTCAGTCTTTATGATTTTCACTGAAATCAATGGCTCGTCACAGACTCGGTAGAGCTGCACTATGTAACTTTTGGCACTCTAGCGGTTAACAAAACTGCCTGTATTTTGTGGAAGAACATTGTTCTGGATGTGCTTTGTCTATGCGGATGAATATGTTTTATGAGCAGTGGATTAACCATTCACCTCTAGGCTTAAGAGATATAACCGGTTTAGATGGAAAGGATCTCAAGCTGACTGGCTGAAGACGTTACTGTAGCTTTACCCTTTAATGGACACGCACTTCCCTTTAATTAAGTTCCAACACAGCGCTACAACAATTATACTGAAATGACCCTTCACAATAATGCTTTACGATGAAGAGAGCTGCATATGCCAGTTTATCTGTTCAATAAAATACCTTACTCCTGTTGAGTGATAAACACCATCATCCCTGCGTCGCTTTTACAACATTTTAAACCCCTCAGTTTTCGCCATCTCCGAAGCCAAGCCAATGTTGATTCTTGTTTTATTACGAGCTCAGTTTCGATCTCTGTTTGCCAGCAGACGCTCCTCTGTTTGGCATTTGTTTAACCCACTGGTGTTCTTTTTTTTTTTTTACTGAAAATTTTACGTGTATTTTTATTTATTTTTACTTCATCGGAATGGTACGAATCTTAGTAAAGGTTTTGGCTCTTGCTATGTTTACACTCAAATAATTATGGACATGATACGAAAAGGGTAAATTGTCCTGAAAGAAATAGTCACACTTGTGCTCCTCACGGTCAAAATGAGACATTGGAAATGAATGGTTTACGAATTTCATCTAGTGGAGACGTGTGGTACTGCGGCCAAACTAAATCTGACTGAAAGCTCATTTATTGAGATATCAAATTTACTCAAATTTGGAACACACCTTGTTTATCTTTATAGATTTGTTTTTCTTGCCGTTTTAGAGTAAAACGTGTTTTTGAAAATAGTATTTCTTTGCATTTTTCATAACGAGAAACCTTTTTTTTTTCACTTTTTAAAACATTTTTCACATTTTCATTTTTCAAGTGTCGTCTTTAGTCTGCGCTCCAAAGCATTCATTTATCACAGTTTAAGTTGGAAATTAAATATTTATGTCTATGCTCAAAAAGTGAATAAATGGATTATAAATACAGCGTAAATATAATTTAGTACCATAAAATTAAAGAAATAACATTTTCGAACTTAGTACATTCAAAACAACATGTTTTGGAAGAAGTATTGATGATGTATTGACTAATTATTTAAATTGTTAATTTTGAACAAAAATGGTTACAATAGTGTACCTTTAATATGATTAGAAAGAAATGACAGACATTTCAAGGAGAGACACTTTAGGCAAAACTATAGTTTTTTTTCAGGCACTGCTCAATTTTGAGACTTTGGGCTTTTTTTGCTTCCATAAATTTTCTTTCAGAACTATCTGCATATGTAGATATTGATTACAATGCATATCTTTAAATGCCGTTTTCTTAAAATGATTTTTCTTTTCTCCTTCACTGAGCCAGAAATCTCACTTTTATTCCTGTATACATTCATATATCATTTTCATGTATTGTAACATTTTATTCTAAAAAACATAGTACAAATTTTTTTCTGATTTATGGCGTGATTAAAAAGAGAAATCCCAAAAACCCCTCCGTTAAAAACTCTAATGGATCAACAAAATGAAAGAAGAATTTTGAACCTGCTCTCATGCAATGTTTACATTATTGTGTTGGACATTTATGCGAATGAGTGCATGTTAAAAAATAGAAAATGCTTGATTTGCATATGAAACATACCATTTCGGAATGTAATACAGAACATTTGTTTTACTGTGATCAATCAGTATGGTGAAATCCATTAGTTACTCTATTGACCTGAAGTGTCTTGCTATTTAATTTAGAGTTGCTAGTACACATGCTTTGGAGAAAAAAAAAACCTTTCAATGGGGTTCTATATAGAACTCTAGGGTTCTAGACTCAATTCTAAAGAACCCTTCATGCCAAAAGGTTCTATATAAGGAGAAATGTCTTAAATGATAGCATAATACTTTAATGTTTAACGACTTATTTAAACTTTTTCTGTATGTTAAGGAGCTGTTTAAATCCTAAAATTTCGAATGAATTCAAATTAAATTGATTTTAACTATAAATCCATAAAATGGTCCCATAATGGAACCTCTAAAAATGTCTAGATATGAAGCGCCCTTTACGGTTCTATACATGTAAGTTACTGGTTAGTGTATGATGGCTCTGTTTTGGCCTATAGTCTTGTTTCTCTGAGGCTAGTATGTGGAAGGAATGTGTGTGTCTCAATAAGTTCATGTTTACTGGTTTATGAGACTGAATTTTGTATTTTGTTTTATTTTTCAGAGTTGCTGAGTGAGCAGAAGTCAAATCGTGTGGAAAAGTGTGTCCCCTAAAAATGAATCTCGAGGACCTTTGTGGAGTGACTTCTTCTTCGTTTGACTGTCTCTGAAATGTGTTGTGATGGAAACTGGGTTTTTCTTCTGTTTTCTGTACAGGCTACTTTGCATTTCTGCCTGTGAATAGCAAGCTTCTTAAAGCAAAACACCAAAGAACATTAACATTTGAATATTGTATGTTCCTGCTCTTCTGAAATACCATCACGCCCTCTTGTGGACACACACACACACACACCGCTATGACGATCACAGGCTGATGGGAAATGTGCTCACACTGCAGAGTCACACATCTGTGTAATGAAATGCAGAATATAGATTTTTCTGTTGTTGGTAATGTTAAATAATAATAATAATAGGTGAATCTCAAAATCATTTTACTGTCCAGGAGACATTTCACCCCAGAATCAGAAGAGATTGGATAAATTATAGTTTTTCATAAAGAAAATTAAGCCTTTTTCTTTCTTTTTTTTTTAAGAACGTGTTTTTTTTTTTGCATGCTTTTGGAATGGTTTTTTTCTGCATTATCGTAATGAGAATTTAATTTAGATTTTGCTGTGAAATGTGACTTTGACAGGGTTTCGTGCGATTCACCCTATGGCTTTTGTAATATTAATAAAGAGCCAAATTTGATTAATGTCTGTTGTGGCATCATTTCTTCTGATACACCGTAACTCCAAACAAAAGTAAATGTTTCAAATATATTTTTCAAATTAATTTAATTTAGTTAAAGTCCCCCTGTGGTGAAAATCAAGTTTTTAATGTTGCTTGTATGTCTATGTGGTGTTTTTAATGTGCTTAAAGACAAACCATGTGCAAATTCATAAGTCGACAGCATTGCTGAGTATTTTCTCCTTAAAACTGCAGTGAACCAAAGACAGTCTCAAAAACACGGTTTGAAATCGCTGGTGTTTCTGACGTCACACACTACTGTTTAACCAATCAGATCAACGTGTGATCGTCAACCAGTGGATCTCTGATACTATTGGGCTGAGTGAGAGAGTGGAGGCGGGGCTCATTTGCATATTCATAGAACCGCGTATACTAAATGAGGCAAGGGTGTCGAGTTACATTCAAGCTATTTTAAGGCATGAAAAAGTTTAAATATGTAATTTTGGTGATCAAAGATGAGTTTTAAGGAATACAATTATTGACTACAGGGGGATTTTAAGCCCCTTTTGAGCTGAGACAAAGCCTTGGTGAATGATGAAGACTGCAGATAGCGCTGTGTGTGTGTGTGTGTGTGTGTGTGTGTGTGTGTGTGTGTGTGTGTGTGTGTGTGTGTGTGTGTGTGTGTGTGTGTGTGTGATTGTTGTTTATGCTGTTGTGTTTGTGTCGTAGGGTTCAGCAGGAGCAGCTGGCTGCCATCTTCAAACTGCTCCGAGAAAACCAGGACACATTCGGAGAGATGACGGAGGGAGACATGGAGGAACAGCTCAAACTTTACTCTCTTTAGTCTGACCACACACACACACACACACGCAGTTTCATATAGGACAGAATATGGGCTTGTCACACTGCACTTGCCCCTGAGTTAACATCTGTAGCACTCATGTCCTGTTAAAAATGACATACTTTTATGCTTAGGGTCACAGACACCCCAGCTGTGTCAAAGTAATAATGTGAGTGTGAAAAGTTCAGCTTGATCTCCTGACTTTATCCACACACGATCACTGTTTAAAACAAGACACAAGTAGGCTACTGTTCAGCTGATATGGTCGTGAGAGTTTTTTTTCCCCTCATATTTTATATTTTAGTGCATGAATGGGAAATGTAAATAGTCTGCATTAGCATTCTGGTTCTTCTTTTGGTGTTGATATAAATTAATGCTTCATATTCAAATCTATTATATAGAATGCAAATGGCATATAACTTGTTTGTTCATATTTACTTGAATATATATATATAATATATATATAAATAGCATTTGTTGTTGTTGTAATTTCCCTCAGTTACTGAGATTGTTCTCTTTTACACAGTATTGGGGAAAGTTACTTTTAAAGCAGTGCATTACAATATTGCGTCCTATACAAGTGTGAGAGACGCTCTGAGGGTTCGGTTCTGCACTAGTAGACAATGGTAGTGGGAGTTTCGGATAAACTGGAGAGAGAGAAATAGGTTTTGTTTTAGATTATTTCTGGATGTTTGAGGTATTAAAGGGATTTTCTCATAGGTGTGTGTGTTTTAATCAATCACTCGCAGGAACAAAAAACATGCAGCGGTCTGTATTGTGTAAGAAAACAAGTGTCTCTCTCGATGTATAGACTGTCCCCCTGATACTTGTTCAGGCATGTCTTGACTTGTCTAGGCTTGTTCAAGCATTAAAAATAATAATATATACATATACATGTATACCCCCAGGGGGACTCACTTAAAAAGTATCTAATTGTGTTACTTTTTATGGAAAGTAATGTGTTACGTTGGGCTGGGTTTGCTTTTTAATGTTAAAAAAAGTTATATTTTTGGCAAATGTAAAGCACATGTAAATGTACCGCAGGTTTACCTTATCTTTTTTAATTCCTTTTGAGGAATACTGAATCTGTTTTTGTGCAAGTGAGATGAGTAAATTCATTCTCACATTAATCTAGAACTACAATAACCATCATGTTTACAGTGTTAGCGCACGCCATTGCAACTGACTTAAAATGAACGCGTTACTTTACTCATTGCTTGAAAAAAGAAATCTGATTACGTTACTCGCGTTACATAATGCGTTACCCTCAACACTCTCATTCTGGATTAAGATGGTCGGTAAGATGTAACAAACTAAACATAGTAAATAAATGTACAACCAACAGTATTTGTTTTTATTGAAAATATGTTATTTACTGTAGACTATACGGGATTCATAATGCGAGTGTGAGACAAAGGAACATTCAAGAGTTCACACCTACAAATAATCAGTAAAAGAAAGTCCAAGGAGAGGTCTCCGAGCTAGGAATCTGATCCGACCCCAAAGTACTCCATTTTGTTTTTGTTTTTTTTTACAAATTTAGTGTTCATCAGAGGGGTCCAAGACCCTATGACTTTTGTCGCACTTGAACCACGAATACACAAACAAATTGAATGGATTCGAGGAGTTTTGTGGTTGAAATTTAAAAAAGTAACAAATCCTTCTCTCGCGGGTCAATTTGACCCCCTTAGGAATGAATGGAATGCGAGGAATGTTTCAGTACACATAGAAAAAAACTCAAAATGCTCAAAATTCAAACTAAAAATGCTAAAACTTTACCAAAAAATAGGTTTATAATGTCTACATGTGTATCTGAATGCATACTGAATGAACTGACCAGTGGAACAGCTTATTTGCTCCATATAGAGCTAAGGCCATTTAGTGGCTAGAGTCATGAAATATCATGTTATATTATTTTTTTCCCCACAAGACGTCGGCAAAGACACCCAATGTAAGATATTTTGAGCTGAATTAAAAGGGTTATGCATTAAATTGTGAGTTATTTGGAGTTATTCTAACCTAACCCTAAGTTGAAAGAATGTGAGGAATGTGCTTAAATTACTATTTATTGATCAAATCTAGTCATTTAAAGGTAAATATATATTATTATTTTTTAAATCTCCCAAGAAATTGCATTCACAATAGAAAAAAAACATTATCAAAATGAAGTATAATTTTCGGGCTAAGCCCTGGGGCCAGTTATCTTCAAGAGCCCCCGTCCCCCGTCACAGTTTCATAGTGAAATTAATATATTTAGAAAAGTTCTAACATAAAAGCTGGAGACAAAGTGGTGGAAAAAATATCAGAGGAAAAATAATAAGTCAATGCTTTTGCGTTCTCTCGCAAAATGTCCGCGTTCCCCTGTGAAACTTTCCATTCGGACACAAAAAGCATTGCCAAATAATGCAAGTGCAAGTGAAGAAATTAAGTCAAACATATTGTAATGTAAAGTCAACTAATATGGCTTGTGAAATATATTTTTTTAAATAGACATTTATTGTACAGTGCATTTGTTTTATTACTGTCTTCTGTTAATCTGGAAAGCATCTGCTGTGTAAAAACATCTGATAAACGTCTAAGAAAAGGCAGTTTGACATACAATCTTAAACATCTTAAAGACATCTTCTAAATGTCTATATGACATCTAACAGGAAACGTCCTAGATGTATTGCAGATGAGCAAACACTAAAAAATACATCTTGCAGATGTAAATGCAGACATCAAAGACATCTCCGAGATGTAGGCCTAGGCTACTTGTGCTATAGGGATATATCACAACTAAAAAGAGGTTTGAGTCCACTTCAAAGCCCAGGTACAAGTCAATACAAAGACTTTTCACTGTTCTATTTGAAAACTGGACATGGGTTGATGCTCTTAATTTGAACTCTCAAAGTGCACCAGATTGATGCATTTAACTTTAAAATATACAACATTGTCATGCCCCCAGACATTACTAGTATAGAGGAAAAAAAATCCTGTTTGAAACATGGGGCAAAATAATAAGAGGTTTGGGGGCCTTCATATAGGGCCAACAGTAACAGGAGTGCCAGCCATCCAAGAGCCTTGTTTATAGACCCATTTGTCAAGCATTAAAAAAAGGTTTTCATTGTTGATGGGTTTTCTAAACCAAACTGGATAACAGCCAGACTGTCGCATTAAATCATTATTAAAAGTAATGTAGTGTTTAGCGCTTTTGGTAAGAGACAAAAGCCCCCACTGTGCGGTTCGTCGGGAAACCCCCCACTTCTTGCAACGCCCAAATGTTTTGGCGGATGTTTTAAACATCTGTTGCGGGAGAAGAGCAGCACAACTCAACGCATTGTTACCTCGCCTGAACACACCGACTCATCGCTCTACTGCGACCTGCGTACATTACCATCGCTAAAATGGCGGCCAACCTCAACGGTATGTATATCGTTTATTTTTAAACATAAGTTAGACATAGGCTAGGCCAATTTATCTATGAAAAAAGTATAAGATTGACGTGCATGGCCTTCACAGGCAGTTTAACGTCAACATTCGAAATCGAATTGGAATTCGACATCAGTTCCCAACAGAATCCGCTGTTTTAATACACAATATTCCAAACAAGATGTTTTATTCTCATTCCCCAGTTGACGGAGCTCGTCTTCTAATCGGCGAAGACAGTGCAACTATTGGTAAGTTTTTTAGACCTAACGTTACACATTTGCTTTTCTCGTAGCTTGTGTGAAACATCCACTAGTCTCATTCTCCGTGTGTGGACGCTGTCTCACACAACTTTAGTTGTGAAACACAGTGAAAGGTGTGGGGATGGGAAACACGTGGTAAAGTATTGAGATGTTCTGTTGTTGTTCAAAAAAGAAGCGAAAACAGCGTTTGCTCAAGAAAAGTAGCTATCCAAACGAGGCAGCGAAAAGTAAACACTCTAATAAAACGCTTTAAAGTTAAACAGTGGTTTCAAGATGTTAAAGCAAAGGGAAGAAATTGAAAATAGCCTTGTTAAGCGTTGTACGCTCGCCCATCAAACAGATTAAGACGGTGAACAAACATTCTGTTTTTTCGACACCAATTTCATATTAAAGCACCAAGAGTTAAAAAAAAATTCCGACGGATAAAAATAAAGAATGATAAACCAAATCGAACTAAATGCCCATTCGTTACAATGATCGATTACAACTAACTTATATGTGGAAGAAATTATAAGCATGATACATTTTTGATGTCAACAATTCAATTTTCACTAGTTAAAATGCTAATTCTTGATATCAGGAATTAGATTTCTCCTTGTAAAAATGTATTTCTTTATATCACACGCTGACGTCGTCACTATAGCAGAAATATGAGTTCTTGATGTCAATAATTAAATTTCAACTAGCAAAAACGAATACTTGATATCTGTAATTTTCACTAGTGAAATATCATCATAAGCTGCAATTTAAATTCAGTTGTTGATATGAAGATTTTATTTCTTATTAGTTGAAATTTCAGAAACACAATGCTTAGAAAAAATACATATTTTTTTATATCTTGTAACTAGTAAAAATATAAATTCCTGAAAACAAGAATTAAATTTTCACTCTTTGAAATGCTAATTCTTAAAATCTAAATGTATTTCAACATGTTATATTTGTTATTTCTGATATCTGAAAATGTATTTCTGATATCAATAATTAGGAGATTAATTTCCGATATCTAAAATGGCTTTCAATCACATTGCAGATATCATAAATTAACATTGTCACTAGTAATAAAGTGATTGTTGAAATCAAAAATAAAGGTTTTTACTAGTAAGAATTGTATTTCTGATATGTGAAAATTGGAATTTCAACAAAGAAATCAATTCTTGATATCAACAACTGAATTTGATAGTGGGCTCATTTAACTAGTGAGAATTATAGTTTTGACTAGTTGACATTTAATTCTTGGTATCAAAAATTGCCATCGTTACTATAGTAGAAATGTAATTCCTGATATCAAGAATTCATTTCCTGGGAATGAATAAAAGTAAAAACGGCTTGCCATATGCTACAAGTAATGGCGTTTTGACAGTGTACACCTAAGGTCTACTGTGTGCCAACTGAGTGCCAAAGTGATGTTTTTAATATCTAAAACATAGATGAGAAATATCCAAATGGAGGGCCATCTAACACACACACGAGAAATAGATAGACCACTGTTTACGACATCATACAGGACCATTCACGCTGTGCTAGGAAACGAGGTGTCTGGTGAAGAATATCTGGCTCTTTGAAGTCAATGGTCCTTCAACACCTAATGCCTGGTCGCATGTGCTTTTATCTTGGTGGGGGTCTCGAGATCGGTGTGGGCGGGGGAAGAAGTAAAATGATGTAAACGTTTAATGTTACTCAAAAAAATGTTACTCACTCACTTGGGTGTATAGAAGAATGTGTCTGTGCTCAAACGTATGCAGTTTTGTATGTGAAGCCCTGTGACGCACAAAAAAATTGAATGCATCAAAGATATTCTTCTCTATAAGAATGTATAAAAATACACGAGATGTTGTTTTAACTTTTTAATCACTGCTTCGTGAAGCTTCTCAACATTAACAAATGATTTGTTCACATCAAACTGCCAAAGTCATGTGAATTCTGCTTTGTTACGTCATAAACGCTTTGGCATTTTAATGCCGCCAGGGGGCGATGATCCCTCGAACCAGTGCCTACAGAACAGGAGTGGTTAAAAAAAGGTTTAAAGGGGGCCGGATTATATGTCGTGGACACACCTGGGGGCCGGATACTTCTCCTTCAGGTGCTATTTATAAACGGACTGAATATTTTGTAAAGGAAAGTCTGGAATCTGAATATAGATTACTGAATTTTTAATTAGGAAATGTGTGATCCTTTTTTTTTTTTTTTTTTTTTTTTTAAATACCACCAATTCCTGCCACCAGAAATACAAGCTCTGAAAATGCAGTGCATTAAAATGCAAGCACTGCTAATTTAATGCTTTTTTTTCCATGTGCGATTTGTTTCAAAGACATTTCTTATTAACTTACTTCCAAATTTATTCATGTAATATATTAGCATTTCACATAATGATCGTGATTTAAATAAAAACAGTTCATTTAGATATTGCTGCATGAGGCTCATTTTAGGTTTCATGACAGCAATTTGGTGATAAGTAAGATGTGCATGAAAGATTAATCTTCTCTTTAAGAAGGGCAACACAACAGTGCTATACTAGCCTTAGTGTTTGTTTGTTTTTCTCCTGACAGTGATCAGCTACACAAGATCATCAAATTACATAATGATGATACTATTTTAGTGTTTAGGACATTTTGTAGGACAAAGGAGTCTTAGGACTCTATGCGGTTTGTCAGAGCGTGGACCCTGCTTCTTTAAACTGCTCAATGTTATTGATTTAAAGAATATTTTGCTGTTTTTTGACCAGCTTTTTAATGTGACTGTCGGTGGTATCTGTAAATGAACCATTTTTGACTTTTTTTTGTGTTACTTGCATCCAGAAATCCGTTTGTTAAGTCTGTGACGCCATTTTGCATAATCCGGTGGACTTTTGACGGCTCCAAGGCTTTTATGAACTTGCCTTTTTGTAATTCCCAGTCACGCAAAGTCGGATCGACGGAGAAAACCCTCTTTCTCTGTTTTCTCTAGTCATGTAGCACCGACTTCAAAATCACGTTTCTTCTGCATAGACAGCAAAGTTTATTAAAGGGTTAGTTCACCCCAAAATGAAAATTCTGTCAGTAATTACTCGCCCTCATGTTGTTCCAACCTGAGATTTCACGTAGTGAAACAGCGCAACGCTTCTGTGTTGTACGTCACACGCATCACACACACATGACCAGCGTCGCCCAATAGTGTGTCTACGTGTGACGTACAACACAGAAGCGTTGCGCTGTTTCACTACGTGAAATCTCAGGTTGGAACAACATGAGGGCGAGTAATTACTTACAGAATTTTCATTTTGGGGTGAACTAACCCTTTAATAAACTTTGCTGTCTATAAGTCGTTATTTTTGTTTGTTTTTTTGCGCACAAAAAGTATTCTCGTCGCTTGATAAACTTAAGATTGAGCCACTGTAGTCACTCGGACTATTTTAACGATGTCTTTCATAACTTTTCTGGGCCGGCCAGTTTCGATCCCTTAAGAAGCCTATGGAGGAGTGATCCAGCTCTCAGATTTAATCAAAAATATCTTAATTTGTGTTCCGAAGATGAACGAAAGTCTTACGGGGTTGGAACAACATGAGGGCGAGTAATTACTGACAGAGTTTTCATGTTGGGGTGAACTATCCCTTTAAAAACCAATCTTTGCCAGTGGTTAATTAGTTTTTTAAACATTGGAGAACAATTCATTGTTACCATTGCCTGAACAATGACTTGTCTTACTACCATGACCTGCAAATAAGCATCACTAAAATATCTGCCAATGTTAACGGTGTTTGAATCATTTGTTCGACAGCTCTCTGGAACAATTAGCTCCTTTCACACCGAAATCCCAGTAAATTACTGTAAATTTACCTGAATTGTTTTTCCGATACACAAATGTGCGTTTCACACATGCAACTGCCTTTCGTCTTTTTACCGGTAAGTTACCAATCGCACATCGGTACCAAAATACCGGTAAACTCTGTGATGTCTATCATTGGAAATGGCCTTTAAATGCTGCACTGTTTTCTTCATCCATCTGGATGAGAAGTGCTTTAGGCCCTGTTTACTCCTGGTTTTAAGATGCGTTTTGGTCGATCAGATCACAAGTTGGACGACGCTAAATACAGGTGTAAACGGGGTCTAAAATGTTTTGAGCTTGTCCACTTTTGACCACTTCCAGAGGTAGTCGAAAATGCGTTTGACCGGATTGCTTTCGTAGTGTAAACGCTCATGTGGTCGAATGTGTTCAAACAGCCACAAAAGACCGTCTTCTCTCCGCCTACTGACCTAATGCGTGAACATCATGGGGAGAGCACTAGCCAGACAGGATTAAAACTTTGTCAGCTGAAGACCCAAGTTTGGTTTGAAGATCCAATGGTATTTATGTCCTGTTCACGCATGATCTCGTAACCAGTAAAGACTGCATGTGTGAAAGGGGCTATTGGAAGAATTGTGTTCTTTGTTTTCTTTTAAGCCCTTTTTAATAGGCTACACAACATGCTAAACGAGGGTTGTTTCTGTTTTCAGAGGCTCGTCTTCTAACAGGCGTTGAAGAGGACACAACTCAAGGTAAGCTTGTTACGCCACCAGGCGTCCCAGGGTTGTGTGTAACTGAAAAAGCAGCCGTCCCGAATGACCTCATAACCGAGGTATCGCTACCTTTGAGTGGCGATAACAGCGGGTCCAAACCCTGTGACGGAGGTGTAGCTGTGACGCAACAGGATTCACCTCAGGCTACAACAGCCCCAAATCTTGATCCCGAGTCCAACGGGAAATCTGGGGAAAAGCGGGAGAGGGAATCGGACAACACCTCTGGGATTCCAGTCAAACGTCGTTTGAGACTATCGGAGGACACTGAGCAAGAGGGTGTGTATTAATAATCCAGCATCTAGCATCTGCAACGTGCATTTAGTTGTGTTTTGATTCAAATGTATATTTTATTGTTTCGCAGGTGTACACGATTACGATGCGAGATGCGCCGAGCTATGGATCGATGGAGAAATTGCCGCTTGCGAAGCTTATGAATTATCTCAAGCCAGCAGCAACGCCAGACGCCAATACTTGCTCAGAGACCCAAGACAAGCGAACAATGGCGTTCGACGCAATAACAATTCTTCGGCTCAGCCGGTCACCCAGCTGACGGTCGGCCCCCAAACCACCATAACCACCTGTTTTAAAGAGTTCATCAAGGTTTTTCGTCAGACCGAGGTGTTGCGGAGAGCGGATTTCGCAGAGTTGATCAATTTAGTTCGTGGAATGCAAAGGGATTTCAGAGTGTTGTCAAATGAAATCCATAATACTCGGGTGGAAATCCATAATATTCGGGTGGATCAAAGACAGATGTTAGATGCATTCTCACTTATGTTGGAAAGATTGAATGTCATTCAAATGTATGTGACAGACACACACAAAACAATGATGGGCAATAAATGATGTGTCCGTTTATACTGATTTGTGCTTGAGCCTGGTGTTTTTACTGGTTCTCAGTTTTATATTGTAATCACGAGTGATTTTTATGGCACCCACTCTTGTTCATAAGCTCATGCATGTGTGTGTTATGCATGTAGTTTTTAAATAAATCACTTCAAAATGGCTGCTGAAAGATGTCGTGTTGATTTACATGACTGCTAGACCGATGCTGAGCAGGGCACTGAACATATACCTTATTTCTGACCTGGTGACTCCCCTGACTGCCTCTGATTGGTTCATGCACTGGACTGGCTGCAACCTGATTGGTCCCCAAGTCTAAAGCCCATCCCTACACTATAGGTGGTTTTGTAATGTGATTTTTCAATTTATGAGTAAATTAAGTCTGTGGTAAACATAACTTGCCATGTTCTACACACACCCATGGCGAAAATGCGAATTTTGAAGCGGTTATGTTTATTTTGAAAACGTATGTTTCTAATAAGTAACTAGATAACACAGTTTGGGTTGTGAGAGTGTGTGTGTGTGCAGTGTAAGTTGTAGAACAAAACGTCAAAATATCGTCATGTTATATTCACCACAGACCTTATTTTTACTCATAAATTATTAAAAAAAACATTATAAAACCCCATTAGAAAATTGAAAAAGTGACGTGAAGGCATTATTAGGTGTGAAGCGTATCTTAAGTGGCCAAATACTGAGACACACATAATTAAAGATGCTCATCAAAAAAGTAATTAATTGACTACAGAAAAGTGTCAATTACAATTTAGGGAAATGACTATTTATATGTGCTGTGTGTATAGTACAGACATCTTGCTAGACTTGTTGCCCTGCAGAGTTTAGCTTCAACCTTCATAAAACACCTGATCCAGCTAATCAAGTCCTTCAGGTGTAATTGAGAGCTACGGTTGGCTGCATATCTTATCGACATGGCATCAAGCACTGCCGAAGGCTGTCACAATTTGAAGGATCCTTTGTCTGCATTTAACTCCACTTTTAGACTTTGTGTCGTATACTCTTTTAAGTAGGTACTTATTTTAATTAAGTAATTACTTCACGACCATTAAAAAAGTATGTTATATAGTATGAATGTGTGCAGTATGAATGTAATACAGATGTACTACATTCTCCATGTTGTCAGTATCATGTGACACTTCACTGCATTCATAAATCCTCTCCTGTGGCCTCATGGTATAGGCCCTGTCCCAAATGGCACACTCCGGACTTGTGGACTTCCTCAGAGTCCACACTTCGGTGACGTCATGCAGTGCAGACCTATAGGGCCCTTAGCGCGAGTCCGCATTGAGAGGTATTTTTGGGACAGACTCGATCGTCACCCCGGAAACAGGAAGACGGTCTGATTGTTGTTATAGACAGGAGCTACAGGTTCGGGGAAATATGCTGCCTATTGTTGTTGTGTTTACATATGACTCAGTAAAGCCCTGACATTCTGTTCTATTTATTTAATGAATCATAATGCGATCGTATTATTCAGCTCGCTATTATTCGCTTATGTTTGAGACATCAACCACTGGTCGATGATCATAATGTTTGTATAAACTTGTCATAAAAACCGTAATGATAATTACACTTAAATATTTTCTTCTCAGCCATGTTAACAATTGTCCGTGAGCGAAATCTCCTCCCATCCGTTGTCTGATTGGCCTTTCGCAAGGATTCCTGGGTAGTTAAAGCGCGTGGAGCCTGCATCTATGCGCGCTTCGCAGAAGACCGCTTCAAGGGTACAAAGGGGGCGCTGCTGAGCACACTTCAGAGCGTTAAAATGCTAAATGGGACGGCCTACGGACTCGTAGACTCGGCGAGCACGCGCAATTTAAGTCCACGAGACCGAAAGTCCGCATGAAGTGCGCCATTTGGGACAGGGCCATAGTAAAGTGTCCATTGTATGCATGTTAAGGGTAGATGTGACTGAGTCGTTGTGAGCAGTTGTAAGCACTCAGGAGAGGTTGGATGAGTTTGAACAGATGGGATCTTTTTATTTACCCCAATTAAGGCCAATGAAAGGGAATAAAAATAAACAATAAAAAAAAAGAAAAATCCCCCCAAAAAACACTATTTAGAAAATAAAGTAAATTGACATGAGAGTAAAAAAAAAAACAATCAAACTTTTAAAGCTGTTTGGAAATTGACCTTAACACAAGTCACTTATACGTAGAGCATCGACAGACTCATGTCCTCTCACTCCCTGCCCTCCTGAAAGAAATGAGGGTAACACTTTACTTGAAGGGGTGTGCATAAGACTGACATGACACCTTCATAACCATGACATGACATATGTCATGAATATGAAGTAGGGTTTATGCATGTTTATGACAACTGTCATTAAGTGTCATTCGCTCAATAATGACATTTTGAATGCAAATATGACATTGTTTAAGATGTCTTTGTTATGACATCTTGACATAAACCATAACATCATAACCTGTCAGTGTCTTTGTCATGACAACTTGACATTAAATTAAACTGTCATGTGGTTGGTTTTAACACTGGCTGTCATGAAGCCATTATAACTGTGTCATGAATATTTTTCGTGACCTCAACTACAGTGGTACACATTCAATTTGTCATTAAAAAGTTATAATGGCTTCATGACAGCCAATGTCAACACCAACCACCTGACAGTTTAATGTAATGTTAACCAAATAAAGCTAGGTGGTTTCTTAAGTTTGATAATGAATCTGCTAGGTCATGTTTATGACAGGTTGTGTTGTCTTGACAAAGAGACTGACAGGTTATGATGTATTTGTTTATGTCATGGTGTCATAACAAAGACATTTCAAACAATGTCATATTTGCATTAAAAATGTCATAACTGAGCGAATGACACTTAATGACAGTTGTCATAAACATGCATACAACTTCCTTCATATTCATAACATGTGTCATGTCATGATTATGAAGGTGTCATGTTAGTCTTATGCACACCCCTTCAAGTAAAGTGTTACCGAAATGAGATATAGGCTTTATAGCCCTAAAGGCACCCCTGCAATTGGCACATACCAACACACGATAACAATACAGGGGTGGCTCAGATGAAAAGGTCATAAATGCCTAAAAACAGCCGAAATGTTACCCTTGTAAAACTAGATAATTACAGAATATTATTTATATAGTTCCAGTTCACAATTGGCAAGCCACAAGTCATATTAACAGCTAAAAATTAACAACTCAAACTCCGGGTCACTTCCCATTGACCCGGAAGTCATAGCGTCATTTAATTCACACAATTGCGGCAAATCTTCCTTTACACAAACAAACCGGAGACGCCAGTAAGACACAAAGCTATGTTCCTCTTAAACTAAATAAACAGATACAGAATTAACAAAGACATGTGTTGCGTGGTTATTGTAACTGGTTAGAAATGTGAAGTAAATGACATGGTTTCTTTTCTTTCTTTTTTAAACAGCAAGATATGTATTGATAGTAGTAGCTATAGCATATAAATCACCATAGTATTAGATGTTAAAAGTGTGCACACAAAAGCTAGGGGATAACTATGGGGTTGAAAGGCTAGGCTAACCGCTGATTTGAAACAGTATGAGGATTAACAGAACACATTGACACGCTAGACAAACAAATACAGGCCACAATTGCACTCAGTCTTTGTGCACTAGAATGGGTATAGCGCATCGCTGCCGTGACGGTAGCAATGTGCCCCGTCACAATGCGCACTTCAGGATCACACCAGTAGGTGCTCATCCGAAAACTTTTTGCCTCTTTTATGAGCACTGTGAATTCAGACATACTTTTTTTTGTCACATACTGTTTTTCGCCTACTATATAGTAGGGAAGTATGCGATTTCGAATGCAGCCATAAACTTGTGAACTTCCCTAAGCACTTCCCCTCGGGTGAATCCCCGCCACCAATTCGAAGTTTGTTCAACTTCATCAAGTGGACGAGGGAAGAGACCCTCGACCCCGCGATTTTGACCAAGGGAGTGAGTCTACTCAACATGTACACTTCAGTCAGATCCATAGACCACAATGCACCATGATTGTGACGTCACAACAACAACTCGCAGTGGTTGCACTTAATTTACCCACAAGTGATCAAGGGTTTAGGGTGTTTCATTTAAACACACTGCAAGGGTTCCTCGCCTCCAGTAGTGGGCACTCGTGCAACATAAGCAATGACATACATCTAACTGAACGATATGGAGGGAAGTTAGCAAGTAAAACACTTTATTTGGATGGTCCACTTTAGACATACTACTAACAATAAGTAATTTTGCAAATTCATGTCAACTAACTCTCATTAGAGTATTAGTAGACTGACTGCTTAATATCTGCTAACACTCGCTTGAATACCTCTGAAGTAAACTAATGCTATACAGCATATGCAGTCAAAATAAGCCTTTGCAAAAGTAAAGAGTTTAGTGTCACGGCCGGTTGAAGTGAACAAGAGAGTAGGATCCATTTGCAGTATTTATTAAACATACAAACTCTAACTACAGAAACATGAACTCAGGAACAAGAAACACGGTCAGGACAGAACAACCAGCTCACAAACATTAAGCACTCACAAAGACTACACAAGACACACAGGCTTAAATAAGCTAACATGATAACGAGAGGGTGTGGTCAATGGGAAACACCTGGGAAGAGTATTAACACGCAGGGAACAATTAACCAAGAACATTACAAAACCACAAGACTAAACACATGACCACTAAACATGAACCCAAATACAGAAACACAGAACTAAACACGTGACAGAATCCCCCCTCTATGGAGCGGATACCAGACGCTCCACAAACATAAGTCCCGGGTGGTGGTGACACAGAGGGAGTCCATGAGGGAGGTGGGAGGGACAAGACAATGAAATAAACTCTGCCTGCAACCAGGGTGGGGCAGGCAATTCAGGAACAAACTCAGTGGCGCCCTCTACCACCTGTTCCGGGTCAAGTCTGAGAGTGACCTCCATGACGTGCTCCAAGACCGACTCTCGAGCAGCCTCTACGGCGTGCTCGGGAACAAACCCGCGAGCGACCTCCACGGTGTGCTCGAGAACAGACTCGGCCTCGCTCTCCGCAACGAATACAGGGACGGCCTCCTCCTCCGCGCTCCCAGGTACAGCTTCCTCCGCCGTGATCTCAAGAACAGCTTTCTCTGGCGCGATCACAGGGACAACCTCCTCCGCGGCGATCTCGGAGACAGGTTCCTCCGCCGTGATCTCAGGAACAGCCTCCTCCCCCTCGATCTCGGGAACAACTTCGTCCGCCGCGATCTCAGGGACAGCCTCCTCCCCCTCGATCTCGGGAACACCTTCCTCCGCCGCGATCTCCGGAACAGCTTCCTCTACCGTGATCTCAGGGACAGCCTGCTCCACCGCGATCTCAGGGACAGCCTCCTCCACCGTGATCTCAGGGACAGCCTCCTCCACCGCGATCACCGGGACAGCCTCCTCCACCGCGATCTCAGGGACAGCCTCCTCCACCGTGATCTCAGGGACAGCCTCCTCCACCGCGATCTCAGGGACAGCCTCCTCCACCGCGATCACCGGGACAGCCTCCTCCGCCGCGATCACCGGGACAGCTTCCTCCGCCGCGATCCCCGGGACAGCTTCCTCCGCCGCGATCACCGCTTTTGGGAATAAAGTGAGCTTGTGGGGCTCCCCTTGAACCGAACCCACATTGAATGGTGAGTTGGTTATGAAAAGAGCAAAGCCAACATACTGTGCCAGTGTGTATTGCGGGGTATCAAACGGCCTAAGTGAAGAAAGGAACTTGTCGATTCCCCGACCAAACATGTCCTTCAAAGCAGCGTCCTCAATATCCACCTCCTGGCAAAATTCACAAAACTCCCGCACATACTCATCCATCGGACGATTCTCCTGGCGGGAGCAAAAAACTGCTGGATCCTTTGTCTGGTGAGTGCTTCTGTCACGGCCGGTTGAAGTGAACAAGAGAGTAGGATCCATTTGCAGTATTTATTAAACATACAAACTCTAACTACAGAAACATGAACTCAGGAACAAGAAACACGGTCAGGACAGAACAACCAGCTCACAAACATTAAGCACTCACAAAGACTACACAAGACACACAGGCTTAAATAAGCTAACATGATAACGAGAGGGTGTGGTCAATGGGAAACACCTGGGAAGAGTATTAACACGCAGGGAACAATTAACCAAGAACATTACAAAACCACAAGACTAAACACATGACCACTAAACATGAACCCAAATACAGAAACACAGAACTAAACACGTGACAGTTTAGTATGGGGGTCACCGTCCGCACCACAGTGTTATTTTGAGATACTATTTTAGGCTGCATCCGAAATCGCATACTTGCCTATATAGTAGGCTAAAACAGAATGTGAGAAGAGTAGTATGTCTGAAATAACATTCATACTGCACTCATTCATACTGTACTTTTTTAGCACTTGAAGTAATTACTTATTGAGAATCATGTAATAAACTTATAGTCAGACATATATGGAGGACAGAGGGTACATCACACCATACTATTGAGCCAAACATGCCAAAATTCATTCTTCTACTCTCACACACACACACATTCTCCTTTCACATACATACTCACACACACATACATTCTCTTTTCACATACATACTATCACACACACTTACATTCTCCTTTCACATACATTTCTACTCTCACACACACTTACATTCTCCTTTCTACTTATATTTTTGCTCCTATGTTCCCATATTTTATAATGCACACATTCTTAAATTTGACTCTTATATTCATATATTTTTTAACGCACATTTACAGCCTACATTTTGTACTCGTAAATATTTTTACGCACACATTTATACATTTTACTCTTATGAAAATGTATTCAAAGTATACATTTAATGTTATAAATAATAAATGTATGTAATGTGGAAGAAATTTAAGGGGGTATGTGTATGAATATGTGTATGTAAGAGAATAATGTATGTATGTGTGAGAGAGAGTATAGTGGAAACGTACTCGGTTACTAGCGTAACCTCGGTTCCCTGAGAGTAGGGAACAAGTATTGCATAGCTAAAACTTTTCTCGAGAATATTGAAGCCATTCATTTAAAACGCAGTGCAGCTGCACAGCCAGCACAATGCAGAGCTGTCTAGCGCGCTGATTGGCTGGGCTGCGGTAACTGCACAAACCTATGGCGAAGCGGTGAGGAAACGCAAGAATGGCCGTGGCTGCTGACTATATAAGCGGCCCATTTCGCCATAGGAATCAAGTTAAATCGACTGAAGCGACAGACCTGAAGTGCAGCTTAATAGCACGGCTGGCTCTCAATACTTGTTCCCTACTCTCAGGAACCGAGAATGTTCCCTTTCGAGAACGTCCACTTCGTATTGCATAGCTATACGCAGTGGGAACCCAGTTTAAAACGCTGTGCTATTGGCTGACGACCTTGCTCTGAACTATAGCCTGGGGCTGAGTGCCTGAGGCACATAGTAGAACTAAAGTCATAATCCAACGGGGCTCAGACCGAGTCGGGGCCCGCGAAGGGATATCTAGAGGATTGGATCCTGAAGGCCCAATGTCTCTCATATAGAAAGCACTCGTGCCTGCAGAGCTGGCACTTCCAAGCTATACAATTTCACAAATGTGGACTGCGAAGAACAGCCAGCCGCCGCACAAATGTCTTTTATTGGTACACCACTGGACCACGCCCATGAAGAGGCCATGCCCCTTGTGGAATGAGCCCTGACACCTATGGGATATTGCAGGCCCAATGAGGCATAGGCTAAAGAGAGAGCGTCCACTATCCATCTTGATATTCTCTGTTTCGTGACCGGAAGCCCTTTGGTCCGGCCGCCGAAGCATACAAAGAGCTGTTCTGACTGTCTGAACGAGGCAGAACGCTCTAGATAAGACTCAATTCTCTATCGTCTTCCACTGAGGGAAGCGCCAATAGCGCAATGACCTGGGCTCTGAACGGAGTTGAGAGCACCTTTGGGACATAACCTTGTCTTGGCCTGAGGACGACCCTGGAGGCCTGAATTTGAGACAGGAAGTGTTCATGGAGAGCTCTTGCAAGTCGTCCACTCGCTTGACCGATGCTAGTGCTAGCAGAAGTGCAGTCTTAAGTGAGAGAGGCTTTAGGTCGGCCGACTGAAGCGGCTCGAAAGGGGGTCCCTTAAGGGCCCTGAGGACCGTAGATAGGTCCCAGGCAGGTATGGAAGGGGGATGAGGCGGGTTAAGCCTCCTGGCCCCTTTAAGGAAGCGCACGACTAGGTCGTTCCTTCTCAATGACTGGCCGGCCACACGAGCATGGAAGGCTGCTATGGCTGCCACATACACTTTGAGCGTGGAGGGGGTCCGACCCGAAAAGTCCATCAGCTCTTGCAGAAAGGAAAGTACAGATGGTACGTCACATGAGTAAGGGTCAAAGTCCCGAGCTGTACACCCAGTCGGTGAACACTGACCATTTAAGACCGTAGAGGCATCTGGTTGACAACGCTCTAGCCTCAGTGATAGTGTTTAGGACCTTTTCCGGGAGGTTCCTGGATACCGTTTGAGGGGTCATACATGAAGGACCCACAAGTCGGGATGAGGGTGCCAAATTGTTTTGTTCCCCTGTGTGAGTAGGTCCTTCCTCAGCGGTTACAGGGCATGGTGATGCCTCTGTCAACTGTGCCAACTCGGGAAACCATGTCTGGGTTTTCCAGAGGGGAGCTATCAGAAGGATCGCACATTTGTGTTTCCTGATCCGCTCGATGACCTGAGGGAGCATCGCGACTGGGGGAAATGCATAAAGGGGGAGGCTGGGCCATTCGTGGGTCAGCGCATCCCTGTCCTTTGAGAAGAATATTGGGCAGTGAGAGTTGTCTTTTGAGGCGAAGAGGTCCACCTCTGCCTTGCCGAAGACACTCCAGATCATTTGAACTGACTGAGGGTGAAGAGACCATTCCCCTAGGGGAACATTGTCTCAAGATAGGATATCTGCACCCTGGTTCAGTATGCCTGGTATGTGCACCGTTGTCAGCGAGAGCGGGTTGCACCCATAAAAGAAGGTGTTTGGCCATGGCGTACAGGTTGTTGGACCTGAGACCGCCCTGGCGATTTATGTAAGACACCACTGACATGTTGTCCGGTTTTCAGGGCTAGAAAAACTGCTCTCATTTCGAGGCAGTTGATATGTAAGCGCTTCTCCGAACTCGACCAGAGGGCGGAGGCTGGCCTGCCCTCGCACAGAGCTCCCCAGCCTAAGTTGGAGGCATCTGTCGAAATCACCTTTCTCCTTGAGACCACACCCATGTTTTTACACCAGACTGGTACCAGCTGATGTTTTTCCACGGGGCCAGGGCTTTGATACAGCCGTAGCTCACCCTGATACGTAAGTGGCCGTGATGCCATGCACGAGCTGGGACTCAGGGTTTCAGCCAGCGCTGAAGAGGATGCATATGCAGTAGGCCCAGTTGGAGTACTGATGATGAACGTTTCAGTGCCCTCTGAAACGTTCTGAGGGGCCTGAAAGAGCCCACCACGAACGAAGCCGCTAGCTGTTGGATAGAGAGAGCACAGTCTGGCGTGAGCCAAGCTCTCATTTGAACAGAGTCGATAACTGCCCCCAGGAAGGTTATACACTGGCTGGGGAACAGCATGCTCTTTGAAAAGTTGATCCTGAGCCCAAGGCATTCCAGATGGCGGAGGAGCCAGGATCTGTGGTTCAGCAGTTCGGCCTCCGACTGGGCTAGAATGAGCCAGTCATCAAGGTAGTTCAAAATGCGCATTCCCCACTGTCTCAGGGGAGAAAGGGCTGCGTCTATGCACTTCGTAAATGTACAAGGAGCCAGGGACAGTCCGGAGTTAGGTTGGCCATGTTTCTGCCAATGGTCTTGGCAGTGGTCTTTGTAGCGCTGCGCAGAGGAGTTTGGCCTGGAACACCTGGAGGACTGTCATCGTGTGCAAGGCCGAAGCAGGAGGAGGAGGAGCTTAAATCTAATTCCTATGGCGAAATGGGCCGCTTATATAGTCAGCAGCCACGCCCATTCTGGCGCGCGGGAAGTGTCCCAATAGGATTGCGCTTCCTCACCGCTTCGCCATTGGTTCGCGCAGTTACCGCAGCCCAGCCAATCAGCACGCTAGACAGCTCTGCATTGTGCTGGCTGTGCAGCTGCACTGCGTTTTAGATTAATGGCTTCAATATTCTCGAGAAAAGGAGTTTTCCCACTGCGTATAGCTATGCAATACGAAGTGGACGTTCTCGAAAGGGAACGGAAATCGTACAATGGAAACGGAAGTCAGGTCTGGCGTGATCGGTGTCACCGGGACAGGTCCTGATCAGCATGGCTGAGGTAGATGAGGCAGCCGCTTGTGCACTTCAACAAGCTATTGGAGTTTTAAGAAATATTTTATCATCTCCTGAAACGGTTACATCTTTGGCCTCGTCCCTTGAGCGACCAAGGACAGGCTCATCCGCACGTAATACTACATACAGCACGGTGGAAAGTGAGATGAGGGCACTTTTCAGGTCTGGCAGCTCACAAGTCGATGCTTCGGCAGGTCAAGCTGCCTGCAACTCAGAAACACTCTGGCAACTGGAGCTCCAGGTCAAGGAAAATGTAAGAACAACACACATTTACAACTTAACAATACCTAATGAAGTTAAACATAAGGTCGCAAGCCAAATTATTTACCATATACAGTAACTTGCGCGAAGGATTACACGGAATGCACTCAAACTCGTGAAAAGTACGTTTGCTAATCTTGCAACACACTTTGGCATCGCAGTAAACACTGTAGTGTTAGCTAGATAGTGTTTTCAAAAACCATGTCCGTAATAAAAACAGTAAACGCCCTTAGCCTTGAGTACCTTGGCTTTTATAAAACGGTTACCACACAATACAAATATTAAAGCAACAAAATATTTATCAAGTAAAATCACTTAAAGTCTTCATTCCGCTGGAGAAAATAGTCCCTGACCGTGAACAGCAACAGAAGTTACATTATTTTGCCATTAGATGGTGGCAAAGACTGTTTTTATGAGTGAGTCAGTCAGTAGAGAAGACGTTTACATTGAAAGAACTGAAACTTCTTGTGATTGTGAACATTGAGGAGAAAGATGCAACGTGGCAGGGCACAGGAAGACCCCAACTGTTAAAAGCACAAGAAATGGCTGCAGTCATTGAAATGTATTTACATTTACATTTATTCATTTAGCAGACGCTTTTATCCAAAGCGACTTACAAATGAGAACAATAGAAGCAGGTAAACTAACAGTAGGACAACAATACGTAAGTGCTATAACCCCTCTCAGTTTAATTTTAGTGCAGTGTTTTTTTTTTTTTTTTTTTTTTATAGAAGAGAAGAGAAGAGAAGAGAAAGTGTTAATTCTACTGAATCAAGTGCTGCCGAAAAAGATATGTCTTCAGCAGTTTCTTGAAAGTGGCTACTGACTCAGAAGCTCTGGTTGAGTTAGGCAGATCATTCCACCAACAGGGTACAGCCATGGTAAAGGTCCGAGAAAGAGATTTTGTGCCTCTTTGAGATGGTACCACAAGACGACATTCGCTAGCACAGCGCAGGTTTCTGGATGGCACATAAGTCTGAAGTAATGAGTTTAGGTAAGAGGGAGCAGTGCCAGTGGTTGTTCTGTAGGCAAACGTCAGTGCCTTGAATTTAATGCGAGCAGCAACTGGCAACCAGTGCAATTGTGTGAGGAGAGGAGTGACGTGTGCTCTCATCGGCTCATTGAAGACTACTCTGGCTGCAGCATTCTGGATCAATTGTAGAGGTTTGACAGAGCAAGCTGGAAGACCAGCCAGGAGAGCATTACAATAGTCCAGTCTGGATAAAACAAGTGCTTGGACAAGGAGTTGTGTAGCATGCTCTGTAAGGAAGGGCCTGATCCTCCTAATGTTGTGCAAGGCAAATCTGCAGGACCGGGCAGTTCTAGCAATGTGGTCTGTGAATTTCAACTGATCATCAATTACAACCCCAAGGTTCTTAGCTGACCTTGATGGAGTTATGGATGACGAGCCTAGCTGAATGGAGAAGTTGTGATGAAGTGTTGGGTTGGCCGGGACCACAAGTAGCTCTGTCTTCGCAAGGTTTAGTTGAAGGTGGTGGTCCTTCATCCAGCCAGAAATGTCTGTCAGGCAGGCTGAGATACGAGCAGCTACCGTCGGATCGTCAGGCTGGAATGAGAGGTAGAGTTGCGTGTCATCAGCGTAGCAATGATAGGAAAAGCCATGTTTCTGAATCACAGATGCTAGTGATGTCATGTAGATGGAGAAGAGGAGTGGTCCAAGCACTGAGCCCTGAGGCACCCCAGTAGCTAGATGTTGGGTCTTAGATGCCACACCTCTCCACGACACCCTAAAGGACCTACCTAAGAGGTAAGACTCGAACCATTGGAGTGTAGTTCCCGAGATGCCCTTCATCTTTAGGATTGACAGGAGGATCTGGTGGTTAACTGTGTCAAAAGCAGCAGACAGATCCAGCAGGATGAGGACTGAGGATTTGGAAGCTGCTCTTGCCAGTCTCAGAGCTTCAATTACTGAGAGGAAACCAGACTGATTGTCGTCCAAGAGGTTGTTCTGTGTAAGAAAGGAGGAGATCTGGTTGAAAACAACTCGTTCAAGTGTTTTCGCGACAAATGGAAGAAGAGATACCGGTCTGTAACTTGTTAGATGTGCTGGATTTAGATTGGGTTTCTTAAGCAGTGGGGTTACTCGAGCCTGCTTAAAAGCTGTGGGAAAGGTACCAGTGTGAAGAGAGGTGTTTATGATGTGCGTGAGTGTGGGTACAACTGAGGAAGAAATGGCTTGAAGTAGATTAGTGGGGATAGGATCAAGCGGACAGGTAGTAGGGCGATTGGAAAGGAGGAGTTTAGAGACTTCCGCCTCTGAAAGTAGAGAGAAGGAGGGTAAAATGTGTGCGTTTGTTGGTAAAATGTGTGTGTCAGTTTGTGGATTGGTAAATTGGCCGCTGATGGTGGTTGTTTTTTCTATGAAGAATGTGGCAAAATCGTCAGCTGTTAGGGTTGATGAAGGAGGAGGAGGAGGAGGGTTAAGAAGAGAGGAGAAGGTTTTGAAAAGCATGCGAGAGTCAGAAGAAATGAAAATTTTGTTGTGATAGTAAGCCATTTTAGCAGTAGAGATATTAGCAGAGAAGGAAGAGACAAGGGATTGATAAAGACCCAGGTCTGTCGAATCTTTCGATTTGCGCCACTTCCTCTCTGCACCCCTGAGTTTAGTACGATGTTCGCGAAGAATATCAGTTAACCAGGGGGCAGAGGGTGTGGCGCGGGCTGGCCTGGAGGAAAGGGGACAGAAGTTGTCCAAGCAGGATGTTAAAGTGGAGAAAAGAGTATCAGTTGCACTGTTAGTATCAAGTGTTGAGAGCTGATCAGGTGGAGGAAGTGTGGATGAGACCAAAGAGGATAGGTGAGAGGGTGAAAGTGAGCGTAGGTTTCGTCGAAAGGTGACCTGTGGAGGAGTGTGTGTTGTGTTCTGAGGCAGGTTGAGGTTGAGAGTGAGGAGGAAGTGATCTGAGGTGTGCAGTGGAGTGACCAGTGTATTGTCCGTAGAGCAGTAGCGTGTGTAGATAAGGTCCAATTGGTTACCTGATTTGTGAGAAGCCACAGTAGATACTCGTTTGAGGTCGAATGATGCAAGCAGGGTGTGGAAATCAGCAGCCTGAGGTTTTTCTAGGTGGATGTTGAAGTCTCCAAGAATTACAAGAGGAGTACCATCTTCAGGGAAGGATGAGAGTAGCACATCAAGCTCCTCCAAAAAACTGCCAAGTTGACCTGGGGGACGATATACAACTACAAAATGAATTTTTTATAGGACTAGTGATGGTAATTGAATGTGATTCAAATGAGCTGTTGTCAAATAGAGGTGGTAAAGGATCAAATTTCCAGTCATTTGAGATGAGCAGACCAGTACCACCACCCCTTCCGGTCAGACGGGGGGTGTGTGAGAAAGTGAAGTTAGTGGAGAGGGCAGCAGGTGTGACAGTGTCCTCTGGTCTGATCCAGGTCTCAGTCAGGGCCAATAGACTGAGACCTGAATGACTTGAAAAAGATGTAATGAAATCAGCTTTGTTAACAGCGGACTGGCAGTTCCAGAGACCAATAGGAAAAGAGAATAAAGTATTAGAAGACACCGGAAGGGTACGGAGATTGTTAGGATTGCACCGCCTCTGACGTGTGACGTTTGATTTACGTATGTTAGAAATAGTAGAGATTTGAAAACACATAGTGAAAAGGAGCTTACAAACAGAAAGATTCAAAGAAAAGTGTGTAGAAGAGAAAGGAAACAACAATAAATAAACAAGAAGAATTAATACTCAAGTGCTTTGTCGGTGTCCTTGCTCATTTGCTTATTTGTATTACGAATAGTACTGACCTAAAGGAAAATGTACTGTAAATTAGTGGTCGACCGATATTGTTTTTTTTATATTTATATATAATAAAATTAATGATGGCCAACTTTTTTTAAAATAGCTGTGGTGTGAATATTAAAATCATCCTAAATTTTTTCATGTTTTATGGTTCGATGAGAACAGATTTCAATTGTGGATGAATAAATATCAAATAAAATATCTGCTTTGTTTTCTAGGGCCAAAAATCATTTTCATGATACTTTCAACAAAGATCCTTCTTCCAGCAACAGTTGCAAGAACAAGGACATATATTGAATGGATTTGAATTCCAGAAATCCTGGGACCAGAGGACTGTAGCTGAACAAGTAAGGGATGCCTTTGGAGAAAACAAGTCACTCGAGGGTTTTTCCAAACCTGCCTTCTCAGAAATCTGGTTGCAGCCGTTGATATCTTCCCTTTTCTGCCCCGTCCAGGTAGTGTAACCACTGTTCCTTAAACTTTGAACTTGCGAACTTTGCTTCCAACGGTGTCTCCAGGAACATTTAGTGCCTTCGCTATCTTTTTGTATCCTGTTCCTTGTTTTTTAAGGGTGATGATATCTTCTCTTAACTTTTTGGACTATTCTTTTGACTTTCTAACATTGTTTGATTTGTTCATTGCAAACAGCTGAAATCTGTACATTTTGCCTGATTTGTATTGGGGGTTGAATAATTTCGATTACAACTGTGTGTGTATATATATATATATATTTATATATAGGCTATCATTTCAGTAAACCTTTATTTTATTTCAAGCTACAAAAATGATCATGGTTATATAGTTTTAGTTTCAGTAACTATAACACAGCATCGCACAGCACCAGTCTAATGTTTCAAACCTGCCCGACTTTCATTATTACTGTTTACCACACATTCGAATTATGTGTAGTATGTAGGCTATTTTACATGGTCTCATAACTATCACACAGAATTCTTTATAGCATATCAATGCCATGTTCGTGTCTTGTCTAGTCTTGTCCAGTTGTCTCACAACATTGTCATGTTCTGTTTGCATGTTTTTTTCTGTAACCGAGTTTGTTATTCATTTGTTCCCATGGTTTTAGATTTAGTTACGCAGCTCTTGTTCCATTAATCATTCCATCTGTCTATTTAAGCCATCAATTATTTCTGTTCATTGTCCGGCGTCTTTAATACATTATGTGTGCAGAGTTTCTCAGTGTTTATTAAAAGCTAACCTCGCATTGTTCATTCTGCCTTTTGGATTTACACAGCCACCGTGGCAGTAATTGTATGGACTGGCATTAAGATTTGTTTTCAGTGCATTTAACAGCCAATATTATAAACCAGAAGTGGGTGTATCAGCGGATAAAGTGGCCAGCTTTGAGCTTTTCTAACTAATGACTATTTACCTTTTAAAATAGAGAGCAACACAGGCTGCACTCGACTCAATATTTACACTGTCTTACCTTTCTGGATTCAAATTTAGTATGTCACATGTTAATTCAGTTGGCCTTAAGGGATAGTTCACTTTGAAATTAATTTTTGGTATGTTTTAGCTTACCTCAAGGGCATCCAAGATGTAGGTGTCTTTGTTTCCGCAGTAGTTTCAATTTTGATATTTTTAGGTCAAACCTTTCTTGTCTGTCAGTCATATAATGCAGGTCTATGGTCACCACCTCAAAGAGCATGCACAGAGAAGTCCAAATTAAACATGATTTAATGACTCGTAAATGTAAAATGTAAAAGCGCCGGCGCCCTCAGATCACTTGGACGTGGCTGTGGTTACAACAGGGTAAAAACGATATAAATACTGTTCGTTTTCTCACACAAACTGCTCGTTTCGTGTCTCAGGCCATCAATGTGTACTTACATTTACGAGTCATTAAATCATGTTTAATTTGGACTTCTCTGTGCATGCTCTTTGAGGTGGTGACCATAGACCTGCATTATATGACTGACAGACAAGAACGGTTTGACCTAAAAATATCAAAATTGAAACTACTGCGGAAACAAAGACACCTACATCTTGGATGCCCTTGAGGTAAGCTAAAACATACCAAAAATTAATTTCAAAGTGAACTATCCCTTTAAGTACAGTTTAACACCAAAGCACTCAGGCTTTTATGTCTTTCTGCTTTTGGTTTTGGTCCTAATTGCCCTACACATATCATCGGTGTGAAAGCTGTTTGGTGAAAGGTAACACACGAAGAGAGAACACATCAGGAACCAAGAGAACCTGAATCTCAGGTATATTCCAATGTTTTTCCGAGTCTCTTTTTGTCATTTAATCACAACAGTAGATTCCTTTCCTTCACATTGTCATGTGAAATCTATTTGTACATGTGACTATTATCAGCTTAGAGGTGACGTGCAATTTCCCACAAATGCGTGTTGTAAAACTGGTTGTGCAACTGTTTAGATGCTCTAGATAGGGGGGGTTCAACGCATTCAGTAAAAGGCCACTGCTTGTTTTGTCCGCAATGCTTTGCTTGTCATTATGAAGAACTTACCTGTTGTCTCTTCACACATTTATCGCGCACGGTGCGGTCGCAACATGAAACTGTGGTTTGTTAGATCTTTTATGGCTGCATGCGTTTGCTTTATCTACTGGAGTTTGCTGGGATTGATGTCATCAGAGGACTGGAGCACATTTCAGAGGTCAGTACCAACACACACTCTTCCAGGGGCGCGGAGATCAGCACTTGTCTCATGTAAAAGATTGATTGAAAGCATCCGTTTTAGTCACATGGCGAGAAGACACCGGCTTAAATATGTCATACTATATAAATATACACTACCGTTCAAAAGTTTGGGGTCAGTGAGAATTTTATTTTTATTTTTTGGAGGAAAGAAATCAATACTTTTATTTATCAAGGAATAATTAATTTGATCGAAAGTGACAGTAAAGACATTTATAATGTTACAAAAGATTCTAACCCTAACCCTATTCATCAAAGAATCCTAAAAAAAAACACACAAAAAAACTGTACAACTGACAGACCAACAACTGTTTCAACATTGATAATAATAATAAATGTTTCTTGAGCATCAAATCCTCATATTATACTGATTTGTGAAGGATCATTTGACACTGAAGACACTGACACTGGTGATGCTGAAAATTCAGCTTTGATCACAGGAATAAATTACACTTTACTATATATTCACACAGAAAACAGCTGATTTACACTGGAATAATATTTAATACTATAACTCATTTTTGTTGTATTTTTAATCAAATAAGCGCAGCCATGGTTAGCAGAAGAGAATTCTTTTAAAAGTATTTAAAATCGTACCGACCCCAAACCTTTGAACGGTAGTGTATATATGATAAAAAATATATGAAATATATGTCCTACTGATAAAAAAAGACGGTCACCTATGGCAAGCCGTTTCGACTTTTAATCATTCCATCCATTTCAACAATTCAGTTGACTCTAATTAAAATTATTATTCTTGATGTCAGTAATTGTATTTTCACACATAACAGCTTCCATTCCAATTTAATTACAGATATCAATAATTCATACTAGTTGAAATTCCAGTTTCACATATCAGAAATACAATTCTATTGTAGACAAGACAAGAACGGGTATTGTTCAAAATTCATAACTTTGATGAAAGGTTTTGATCCACTTCAAATGTTGACTACTGTAGTTTAGATCATCATTTTTGATATCAGTAATTACATGGTTTTAAGTGCAAATGTCTATTATTTATATCAACAATTAAATTGCTATAGTAAAAAAATTCATTTTTGATATCAATTTTTGTTTTGTTTTTTTTTTACCTTTATTTAACCAGGAGGTCCCATTGAGATTCAGAATCTCTTTTACAAGAGAGACCTGGCCAAGGTAGCAGCCAAACCACAACAAATGCATACATAACAAACACTAAATTACATTTTCATGATAAAAGTAGTACAAAAAGAACACAATTAGACTCTTAAGAAAAACAAGAACATGTCTCCATCACAACACTCTTTACAGTAGTTTTAAATTCATTTATGGACATAAGGGTTTCTAACCTTAGCTCTTTTTGTAGATTATTCCACCCCCAAGGTGCTAAATAAGAGAAAGCAGTTCTTCCCAATTCGGTTGTAACTCGTGGCACGTTAAAAAGCAACCACTTTGAGGAGCGTAGCTGATAGGTACCAGAGCAGACAGAGAGGAGGTTACAGAGGTACAGTGGAAGTTTGCCAAGTATAGCTTTATAAATAAAGATATACCAGTGCTGCTGTCTATGAATTTTAAGTGATGTCCAACCAACTAAATCATAAAGAATGCAGTGATGGGTAAGGGACTTTGTATTTGTTATTTACATTTACATTTAGTCATTTAGCAGACGCTTTTATCCAAAGCGACTTACAACTGAGTACTAAACCAAGCGAGTCATCGTGAAGAGGCAAAAACAACGCAAGAAGTGCTCAAAATACAAAGTTCAGACATAGCTAGCATAAGCCAGGCAAGCGAGGATTTAGAGGAAAGGATTTTTTTTTTATTGTTTTTTTTTTTATGTTATGTTAAGTGCTCCCGGAAGAGATGAGTTTTCAGTTGTCTTTTGAATGCTGTCAGCGATTCTGCATTACGGACGAGGGTGGGGAGATCATTCCACCAGCATGGAACCGTGAATGAGAATGTTCTGGAGAGTGATTTTGTGCCCCGCTGTGATGGTACCACGAGCCGTCGCTCATTGACCGATCGTAGGCTTCTGCGAGGGGATGAAAAAAGAGTTCAAGTTCAAGTTCAACCTCCCCAAAATAGTGCATGTAACTAAGGGCACGTTTACACGACAACGATGTACTAAAAACGTAAAAGTTTTTCCTTTTCACGTACAGATGACAACGTTGTCCCAGTTTCCGGTCACCGTTTTCAAAAATTCAAGTTTTGCTTTTTCAGGCCCCCAAAACGGCGTTGTTTTTTAAATGTATGACCAAAACGCATAAAAAGTTAAAGTTGAAAACTGTCAACGTAGCTAAACATTTAGGCTAATATTTGACAAAGGTTTTACGACAGAAATGTTCAGCGACCGACAATAATATCCAGTGATGCAAACTTTTAGGTGAAAGAAATTTCACCATTTTAAATTGATCATACGCTATTATTTACATAATTCATGTAATTCATAACTGAATGTGACGTGACAATAAACTGTTTGTGTTTTTACATATTAGACATGAATAAGAGGGAATGTGCATATTTTAAAATAAATCATCATTTGCACATAGTTTAAATTGATTACTTCATAACTACAAACGACCTGGGGCCAGTTGCATAAACTTAGCATAAAGTCAATAATTTTATCACTTAAAAAACTCATCGTTGATCACCAAAATTACATATTTAAAAGTTTTTTCCTTGAAAAAAATTCATGTCTTAAAATAGCTTGAATGTAACTCTACACCCTTGACTCATTTAGTGTATGGGGTTCTATGAATATGCAAATTATGTTTGTGATGTCAGAAACACCAGCCGTGTTTTTGAGACTGTCTTTGGTTCACTGCAGTTTTAAGGAGAAAATACTCAGCAATGCTGTCGACTTATGAGTTTGTACATGGTTTGTATTAAAGCATATATTTCTGATTAAAATGATTTCTATTTACCTTTTTACTTAGAAAGTTAGAACCAGTCTAGAAGAAAAAATTAGATGACTAACTTTAAAGACTAGAGTGAGTTTATGCAACCGGCCACAGGAACTTTAACAGTTCTATCCCTTTTAATACCTTAAAATCCCCTTTAATCCTTTAATTTAATTCCTTTGAGCCATCAATGGTTATACCTATAACAATAGGTTTAACAAATGCCACAATGGCAAGAACTATGATACATTTTTATAAGGCAAGTACAAAGAAGCAAGAGCTTTTAAAATGTTGGGTCCCTGCGATATCCGCCGCCCTCACAAGTTAAGTTAAGTAAAGTTAGACTTCCCACGGCACTTTCAAGCAGAAAACTATCAAACTGAAAAGGTTTCAGATGCTTAAATAAAATAAAATAAAATACTTCCTATCTATCCTATGCAAACAAGGAATTATGTCAAATATTAATTAACTGCAGTAATCAACTTTACATGTGTGGGTTTTAGGTAAGCTACCACAAAACAAAATACTTCAACTAAAATGCTTCATACGTGAAGCCACCAATGTTCAAACTAGGTTCACAGGAGTTTAAGCAAATTTTCTGGACACCGTGTGTGAACATTTCATCTGTCTTTTATGTAAATAAGCCTTCTTGATTCACAGGCAGCTTTCTGTGTATCCTGTTCCCAATAATTGACAACAGGCACATTCATTCTTCTTGACTTTCATTCTTTTGAAAAACACAACATGCCTTCTTACCTCAGGTTATAGACTAAACTAAACTATGTCAAAGTTCTGCTGCTTCCTTCACTAACTGTAACAACTAAAGCATGAGTTAAAATTTGAAAAAGATACATATATACGATAATTAATAATAATTCATTACATTTATATACCGAATAAAGCACCGTTTCCATCCAGTCAGTCGAAGAGAACAAAATCGTCACTTCCTGATAAACTGGTGCTATAATAAGAAAAATGGAAGTTTCTGCAGTAGGAGAAGCCACTGTATATAATAATGTTCATATAATATAATACTCTAGTACTCGTCAGAACGCGCAGACGAAACGCAATAAACACGGTCCTGTCATCTTGCTTTCCGAGGCGGATGCCTGTTTGGGAATGCAGTCGTGTAAGACAGGAAGGTTATTTTCATGGGAGGTTATTTTACCGAACAATTTTGACGACAGACTTTGCTCAGGCATTTCAGAACAACCAAAACAGCATTTCAGATGCTGTGCAACGAGATTGGTCCGCCGGTTGGTCAAGTTATGCCATTCCATCATGCAAAGTCGCATGACTTTTTTAATGCGCATTGGGGAATTTATTTGTTAAATGTGTTGCTATCATAGTTTATGTGTATGTTTTCTTATTGGAAAAAAAAAAATCAGACTCAGTTGAGCGCATACGTTTTATTTTTGAATTTATGTGCATCTTGCCGTTTCCATCCAGTGTTTTTTATGTGATATCCCAAAATGTGCTTAAAAATAGGTGGATGAAAACATAGCTAGTGACCGCTGGCGACAGATCAAGCGATGCAAGTCATGTGACAAAGTTAAAAAAAAAGCTAATTTTGCACAACCAAGGCCCTGTCCCAAATGGCGCACTTCATGCGGACTTTCGGTCTCGTGGACTTAAATTGCGCGTGCTCGCCGAGTCTACGAGTCCGTAGGCCGTCCCATTTAGCATTTTAACGCTCTGAAGTGTGCTCAGCAGCGCCCCCTTTGTACCCTTAAAGCGGTCTTCTGCGAAGCCCGCATAGATGCAGGCTCCACGCACTTTAACTACCCAGGAATCCTTGCGAAAGGCCAATCAGACAACGCATAGGAGGAGATTTCGCTCACGGACAATTGTTAACATGGCTGAGAAGAAAGTGTTAATAATTTAAGTGTAATTATCATTACGGTTTTTATGACAAGTTTATACAAACATTATGATCATCGATCAGTGGTTGATGTCTCAAACATAGCGAGCTGAATAATACGATCGCATTATGATTCATTAAATAAATAGAACAGGATGTCAGGGCTTTACTGAGTCATATGTAAACACAACAACAATAGGCAGCATATTTCCCCGAACCTGTAGCTCCTGTCCATAACAACAATCAGACCGTCTTCCTGTTTCCGGCGTGACGATCGAGTCTGTCCCAAAAATACCTCTCAATGCGGACTCGCGCTAAGGGCCCTATAGGTCTGCACTACATGACGTCACCGAAGTGTGGACTCTGAGGAAGTCCACAAGTCCGGAGTGTGCCATTTGGGACAGGGCCCAATAGGAGTGAAGACAGTCAGTGGAGTTCAGAAAAAGCTAATTTAGCTTAACCAATAAAAGTGAAGACAGTCAGTGGAGTGCAGGCAAGACAGGACCGAGTTCGGGAGCGATTTCGCTGTGCTAAATGATTTGACTGTATAAAACGATGCATGGAAAAGAAACTGTCGGCAGTGTCCGTGAGTTTGATTCGTACATTGATAGTTCTTTCAACTCCTTTTTAGCAACCCCAGAGTGATTGGGGGAGAATAGCTCAAACCCTGACTTGAGTAAAGGTACTTCTCCAGGACTCAATATAGTTAATTGCTAAACTATAAAATCAGGGGCGGAGCTAGACGCTCAGTACAGTGGGGGCGGAGCTTCATCATGGGGCCCTCTGCTACCAAATCATTTTAAAATTAAAACCGTAAAAAAAACCGTAAAATATCTGATGAATGCATATGTAATAATGTGTCACTTGTTTAGCCAAGTAAGCTTATATGTTAAATAAAACACAAAGGCTATCTCGTTCTTTTCAGAGAACAGTCTGTTTTCTTTCGTTTTGAATTGTTCTGTAAAAGTACACATTTCGAGCTTTCTAGATATATTTCTCAGGTGTGTGAGGCAAGTAGGCCTACCTTATACGCTGTGTTTCGGTTCATTTATGACTCACAAGACGAGCTCCAGTTCACGCGCCGGCCCCTCCGTGTCGTGATTATCAATTGTCTGCTATAGCCTATTTACTTCTTATTTATTAAATCCAGGCAATTGGTTGATGAAACATTGATTAAAATTAAGATACAATTAATACAAAACGAAATTCGCCTTAATGAATGGCTTTGTACTTTGATGTCTTTGATGAAAATTTTAAAGCAGTCTTTCAGTGGCGCTTTCAGAGCGCTCACGTCCGTAACGGGGAACTGTCTCGTAACATTGTTTTTCCCTCATAAATGCGAGCACGAAAAATAAGACAAAATGAATATTTTGTTCTGTGGAGATCCAGCCCTTCTTCATCCGGTGGGTATTGCTTTTTGTAGCTACGTTTGCCACCTAAAAGTTAAAGTTTTTTTGTGTCACGTCCGTGTATTTCCCTCATATTAAATATAAAATGCATGTGTAGACTGATATTTTTCTAATGTCTGGAGTCTGGACTCCTTTATTAAGGAGTATAAACAGACGTTTCAATATATTGGTATTAAATGCATTTTCTAAGAATTTACATTTCAAGTTTTTTTTACCTCAAATGTCACGTCCATAACGCTGGAATTGCCCAATTTTAAAGAAATTATCCTCAACTAGTTTTGTGGTGTAGGTCTACGTATTTTATAATGTTAACTTCAAATAATAGCCTACTAATAGTAATTTAAAGATGTGGTAGCATTGGATCTGGACAGGAAGGATAACGCTGGGAGTTGGAGTGTGTCGCGATTCTGCCTTCTCACACACGTTTCGGTATCATATTGCATATCAGCCATCATTTCTAAAGAAAATGACAAAAATAGTAATGCACAGTAATTTGGATAAGTAATTTTAATCTGATTACTGGTTTGGAAATAGTAACGCGTTATTACTTGTTACTGAAAAAAGTTACCGGCATCACTGCTGGCGAGGGGCCCCAATTGGCACGGGGCCCTGGGGCGACCGCACTCAAGCACCCACGCTATCTCCGCTACTGTATAAAATGCTAGAATAATAAGGAGGGATGCCAATGGTGATCCTCCTCTACTCATCAGTTCATAACACTGATCATCCCTATAGAAGCAATCCACCAAAGAGGAGCATAGATCCCTTCTTCAAGACCCAACATCAGTCGGGGAGGAAAGGGAGGCATAATTGCAGTTTGCCTAATAACTCTTATCACCCAGTCTCTAAACCCCAGGAAAGCCCCAGGGGAGCATAGGCCCTACTTAAAGACCCCAATGTAATTGGGGGAGAGCAGCTCATACTCTGTCGTGAGTGAAAGCACTCTAAGACCTGCTAATGCTTCGTCTTTTTTCAGCACTAGAGCCCAGTATGCAACAGATAACAAGGAGGGATGCCCCACAGGCGAGTTTCCTCTACATATTAGCATTGTCGAACCAGGACTATGGTAGTGTATACCCATAAAAAAACTCATCCAAAGGGTAGCATACCTCCCCAAATAAGATACAAAAATTCGCTTTGGACGCCGTGCTGGTGCTTGATAAAGGACAAAAGGGACAGTTGTGTGTCAGGTCTGTAGCCTAAACACTATGGCTGACTCAGAGCAGGATCATCGATAAGAGGACTCGTTAACGTCGACGGCATACCTTATCGATAGATTGTAAAAAACCGGTTCTCGACCGGTTTTCAATTCCCATCCCTACAATGGACCTTTATATTTCACTAATGTCACCACACCTTAATGTCAAACATGTTTTGATTACTCAGTGTAAACCTTCTGCATTAAATAAGCATTTTCATATCTTTTTAATCTCATCTAAGGGACCCACAAATCCACTAGTCGGCCCTGATCTTTTCAATGAGTTTTTTGACTGAGGGCTAGTTATCATGCAATATAATATAGCCTACTATTATGTAAGAACAGTTGTAATGATTGCTTCACCATGATTTGATGTTTACTCAATCTTTTGATTTTAACCTCGAGCGGAATGTGTTGACACACAGAAACGCCTCAAGCTAAATTTCGTTTTTAACTGCATACCATATTCTTACAGATAGATACTGTTTCCTCATAGCCCAGTGTTGCCAGACGTACGATAATTATCGTATTTGTACGATAATTTTGACCTCTGTACGATGTACGATCAATAATGGAAAAAAGCCCATAATGTACGATAATTTCAGAATTTTGTGACACTTCAATCGGAGGTCATTGTAATCATAGTGCTTCTACACTCATTGATCTAGCTGTGGATCTACGTCATGATTGTGAGGAGAAAGTGAAGATGAGAGAGCACGGCAGAGAGCGAGAGACCTTGCGTGTGTGTGTGCCTCATGAAAGCCAAACACCCCATCAACAATCCAGTCACCTCTCCCCCCAATCAATAATTCAATCCCCCTCCCCTCCCCTCCCTTGAGCTTCTGGTATGATACTTGGATATTTCCAATCTGGCAACACTCTCATAGCCTCCAAAGTGGAGTGGGAAGTATATTTTAACATTTTGGAGTGTCTCTGTTATTTTGTAACAAGTATAAATGTGATATTTAAGTATAAATGTGGCATTGTGATTTTGCCGAGTTAGACATGTTCCTGGGTCAACATACTTTGATGATCATGGAACAACATTCCTGTCTGAAAATGTAGCCTTATTTCCCTACAGCTAAACCTAACCTTACCATACATTCTCCCTAAAATCAGAGGGGAATGATGGTGAATAATTCTGATGTAGAAGCACCTAACCCTGACTGTAAACCTAAACTTGACATCAACTTTAATCTTATCCTTCAAGTCTGGTTGGTTGACTGGAGTGTTGTTTCAGGATCAACAAAGTTGAACATGTTTTACTTGGCAAAATCAGGTTCTGTGTGACTGTTGATTGCCGAGTCCCGCATATAGTCTAGTGTTACCTTAACCAGGCCATTGATTTGGTAAGGCAAACTCGAGATGGAATCTTTCGCAAATTTCATTAGTCAACAATGTGGATTTGAACCATGAATTTAATTTCTACTCTTCTTCTAAATGTGCTGAAATGCAATGGCACTCTGTTTCATATCCCATTAGCATTTGAAGGGAAACTGGAGGTTATGTTTCAGGAATGTGTTCCGGTATAAGGGTCAATGGGGTCAAGTTTCTGTATTTCCTATATACCCTATATATTGATTCATATAATTCCCCTCTTGTTAAAGAAAGACTTTCTCTTAGGTTTTGATCTGCTTTGCTCTGCAGGGCTACGGAAGTAAGCTGGATTGTTAACGAAATCGCTGAAGAGGAAGTGCCATCCTGCTCTTTGAGACGTATCATAAAGCAGGAAGACAGTCTGAAAACACATTTTAGCTTCTCAGTGCCTGTTCTGCAGTGGCGTGATTCTGTTATTTACTCACATTGGCAAACGCTCCGGAGAGAACCGCTGCCCTACGGCTGGAAGGACCAGCCTTTCCATGGTAAACCCATCCTATAGCAATAGCACCATAAACAAGGAAACAAAACAAAACCATAAAAGTTCTCAAAGCATCTTTGTTTTCCAGAAATTTTCAAGACTCTTTCATTGCTTTCACATCCTGGCAACAGTCGTCTGTTTGAGCGGAAAACGCCGGATGCATGTGTGCGTTGTGCCGTGGTGGGTAACGGAGGTATCCTCAGAGGATCCGGGCAGGGGAAGGTCATAGACAGTCACGATTATGTTTTCAGGTTTGTGCGTTCTATTAGGAAAGCAAATGAGCTGCCTTCTGATATTCAGTTTCATAAAAATAAAATGAACCTTTAAGATGAAGTGTGTAATCTTTTGATGTCAAAATCATTTCTCTCACAGTGGTTTATATGTGCACGCAGTGACTCTTAAAAATAATGGTTCCAAAAGGGGTTTTGCAGCGATGCCTAAAGAACCTTTCAGTGAACAGTTCTAAAAAGAACCATTTTTTATAAAGAATCTTTTGTGGAATGGAAAGGTTCCATATGTTCTTCCATGGATGTTAAAAGGTTCTTCATGGAACCATCGATGCCAATAAAGAACCTTTATTTTTAAGTACGCTTATAAGAATAAATAATAAATTAAGGGGAAATGTATAAAACCATACAGTGTTGGGTGTAATGCGTCACTATAAGTAATTAATTACTGTGATATAATTACTTTTCCCTTGAAAAAGTAAAGTAAGGGATTACTCTTAATTTTTCTGTAAATTACTTCTAATGTAATTGCATTAAATATTGTATAGTTATAGAACAATTAAGACTATAGAACAATTCTATAAAAAACAAACAAAAGTGGATTTAACATCAAAATTTTAACGCCTAATGATATATTTGTATGTTTTTAATGTAACTGTTATGAGGGATTCTGTTCTTGTGTTTGTTTTTGGTGGGTTTGCACTTTCTTTGTTTCCAATGTTTGGTTCCCAAGGTTTTTCAATGATTGGATAAGTTTCTACACCTGTTACTCGTTTCTTTGATTGCTTCAGCCTTGTGTATTTGTGCTTGTTTTCAGACATACGTTGATCGGTTTTCGTCCTAGTTGGATGTTTCCGTTCCTGGTTTTGAGATTGAGTTTCCTGAGAGTTTTTGTTACAATTTTTGAGTTTTGAAAATAAACACTGCACGCGAGTAGATCCAGCTTTATTTCGGAGTCCTGCCGCCCTTTCAACCAGCCGTGACAGTAACCTTCTCACTTTAAATACTTTGGTCAGTTAAAGAATCATTTATGCAATTTCATATTATTTATTTGAAAGAATTTAAAAAAGAGCCGTTTCATGTATATCCTTGTATTGTTCAACTGGTCGAGATTGAAATGGGATTTAGAAAGTAATTAGTTATACAATACTTTATATTGAGAGAATAATTACAGTAATCTAATTACACTGTTGAAGATTTAATTAGTAGCTAGTAATTAATTACTTTTTTAGTAACTTACCCAACACTGATGTCATATAAGTAGCCCAATAAAACGACTTTTTTTTTTTTTTTTTTGAGGTCACCTAATGGGGCTGGACATGTTGAGATCACATGACCAACCACATCATCTCTGGAATAAACCAATCATGACAAACAGTGAATAGAGCCTTTCTATAATGGCATCAGTAACTGATGCATCGGTCCTAATAGATATAGTTAAATCAATTTAAAGATAACTATTTTATTAAAATATGTCATTTTACTATTTATCCTTATTTATATATTATATAAACATATCATCAAACATTTCCTTGCTAGAATGCATTGTGAATAATGTCCTTATGTTGGATTAATCAGATCTCTGTAGCTATAAAAAAAAGTGTAAACAAAGGTTTTTAATTTAGTTTAAAATGTAATTAAACATGAATAAAAAGAAATTAGAGTAAAATAAGTAAATGAGTGAACAAATTAATAAATACATATAACAGTACAGTACTATAATGGGTAGAAACAAATATAATGTAACCTTCCAAATAATATTTTGACATAATTATGATTTTTTTTTTCACAGTACAAATTTGCCTTTTTTAAATTTTAGGATGGGGGTCACTCACAGAAAAATAATTATATTTAGGGGTCTGTCTGTGGGCGTGGCATCTAAAAGATTGAAAACCCCTGATCTAACATTCACTAAACCAATTATTAGAACAAAATATCTTGAAATATTATGAAATATTAGAAAACTGATTAAAAACATTCACTGCATGGGCAAATTCTAAATATCTGGCATTTGTTTTCTTTAGATTATTAGTTGGATTAGTACTACCATGATAGCGCAATGATGCTAATACTAATTGTAATTATTGTTTAGAGTCAATGGGGCAATCATCAAAGGTTTTGAAGACGATGTTGGGACAAAGACGTCTTTCTACGGCTTCACCACCAACTCCCTCAAGAACTCCATTCTCGCTTATTACGAAGACGGGTTCGACCAGGTGCCACGTGACCCGGTAACGGACCTTCTCGTTTGCTATTTAGGAATCATAATGCGGAAACGTTACCCTCTGCTGGTTTGCTGAAGAATTGCGGTGCGAAATGACTAATGTCTGAGACGTTTAACCACAGGGCATTGGATATATTTTTATACCTGCGGAAACTCGAGACTATAAGATGTTGTCAGCTGCCATCCAGGGTGTGTCTGTACCCTCCGGGCCTGATAAAGGTGAAAGGTGGGTGTGACAATAATATTCATACACGTTGCTATTTACTGACGTCTTTTTTCAATCTTAGCAGGAACCTTGCAGCGCACAAAATGAGCAGCAGATGGTGCATTACTCCTACAATTTGGGCTGAGCCGAATTCACAATGTAAAAAAAAAAAAAAAAAAACCTGGCTCAGATGACACACAAGTTGATTAAAAGTCGTTGCAAAATGTGCTCAGATCAGAAATTGAAGGTAGTTTTAAAAATAGCAACTGCAATGATAAAGTGTATATTTAAGTGTGGCGTCCAAATAATTATTTTGTTCAAGATGACAGGCTATCAAAGTAATTAGTAATATGTGCAAGGGTGGGGCGAATGTTTTCATGTTATTGTTATTATTGTTATTATTATTATAGCAGTTCCCTCTCTTTTAGTTGAATTGGCCACATGTCCAATATAGGATGGAATTTAAACTGGAATGGCGATGAATCTATTCTAACAGTCAAAGAGAAATGCAACACAGTCAAAAAGAACAAAAGAACTTCATTAGTTCAACATACAATATCACTAATTACGTTGGTTAAATATGGCTGTTGGTTCCCTGATGTTTATAATAAAAAATATGTATCTGGTCATTCACATTTCTCTGTTAAATAACACTGGCCAAAACTGATAACTGACAATTATTTAAAGCCCCCCCCTGCATGTAGTCAATAATTGGATCCCTTAAAAACCAACTTTTTTTTTTTTTTTTTTTTAACTCACCTTTGATCACTAAAATTACATATTTAAAGTTTTTCCCCTTCATGCCTTAAAATAGCTTGAATGTAACTCTACACCCTTGCCTCATTTAGTATACGCGGTTCAATGAATATGCAAATGAGCCCCACCTCCACTCACTCACTCAGCTCAGAGATCCACTGGTTGACGATCACACGTTGATCTGATTGGTTACAAGGTAGTGTGTGACGTCAGAAACACCACCGATTTCAAACCGTGTTTTTGAGACTGTCTTTGGTTCACTGCAGTTTTAAGGAGAAAATAGTCAGCAATTGTTTTGACTTATGAATTTGCACATGGTTTGTCTTTAAAAACACCACATAGACATATAAACAATATTAAAAGCTTGATTTTCACCACAGGGTGACTTTACGTATTAATTACTGAGCGAACCACATACAGTACCTATACTCTATTAATTCTTTGAGGGGTTTTTTGTACTGAATGTGTAAGATGGCAGTTACTTATAATAAAAATTCATGCCCCAAAATTAGAAAAACTTTTATTATATACAATTTTAATTTACTTTTGTTGTTGAAATGAAATAAATGGCCAAATGTACATGAATTCACCCTATATGATGAACATATTGTTCATATTTAAAATAGCCTATTTTTGTATGACAATACCTTTATAGGTCATTCATATACAGATCAATAAAAAATGTCATATATGTCTAAAAGTTTTATTCAGTTTTTATTTTGCTTCTTAAAATTTAAACTACTATTTTGCATTGTTTCTGCTTTACTTAAATTGCACTGAATTGTAATTCTAAAAGGCATTCTACCGCTTCTAGAGTTTGAATTGCTATTTGAACATTTCTTTAACTTCAGTTTATTTGGTTAATAAAACAGGGCCTCGGATCTTTTTGGATATAATCCTGAAATGCATCAGTTCAAGATGATCCATCCATCCTTCGTTCATTATGTGACTCAGAGGTGAAAGTATTTTTCAACACATTCGTCAATTATTGTCACTTTTTTTCTCTCTCTCCCTCAAAGTAATGCCATTTGTATTTTTGAACAGGTTTCTGAAATCCCCACAGCTGGATGAATACAGGGATATTTACATGCCCAGCACGGGTGCTCTAATACTGCTGGCTGCTTTACACACCTGTGACCAGGTCAATCTCGAAACTCTGGTTTATTCTTATTTAAAATCTATTGCTGCAGGTGTTGCTAAATAAATGTTGTGGATGCTGGCTTCTCTCTCAGGTCTCTGCGTATGGCTTCATCACAGACAATTACATAAACTTCTCAGACCATTACTATGACAAGGTCATGAAGCCTCTGGTCCTCTATGCCAACCATGACATGATGATGGAGGGACGTCTGTGGAAGCAGCTGCACTCTCATAAGGTCTTGTGGCTCTATCAGAGACAAGAAACCAGAAAATGATACTTGATACTAAAAAAATGAACTTGCCGAAGAAGTATTTTGGATTAATCTGTTAAAAATGTCAGATCAATTCAAAGATTCGCAGTTGTTTTGTTGCACCCTGCTTTTCCTGCAACATTTAGAGGTAAGGCAACATCACTGAGAAGGAAATCCAGTCTGGTTTCCCATCACAAAACCAGCACAGAGACTGTGTGTATATTCATCTGAATTCTGGTTCTGGCAAAATATCAGTGCTGATTGATTTAGTGCCGCACTCTAGACCACAATACAGTCCTAGATAGACTGGAAAACTGTGTTTGACTCGTTGATACATGGTTTAGGTCATATATATATATATAAGAAATGGGTTCCTGTGAGAACATACACTGTAAAAAATTATCGTGATTTTAACGGTAAAAGACTGTAAAACGGTAAAAATGCTACAGTGCAAAACTGTTAATTGGTTAACAGAAAGTTTCCTTACTATATACGGTAAATAACTGTGATAGATCTAACGGAACATTTAATGTAATTTTACTGTAAAATACCGTTAAATTTACAGTTTTTGAAAGTGAAAAGAACAACTCATTACAGTGAAAAACCGTAAATTGACATTCCCACAATTCCCTGCATGACACTTCACATTTGATTTATTTTTGTTGAAATAACTATGTTTCTTCTTAGTTTTCTTAGCTATTTTCTATTCAGTTATGTACATTAGGGTTTTATGTTACATTTAATGTTGTTAAATTAATGTTTATTGCATTTTTAAAATTTCACGTGTGTTACCATGATGGTGGTTAATGTTTGTGCGAATAACACTGTGCAGCTTCAATATAATAGTATTAACTTTCTTGTGGAAGATTGTTTGTAATGAGCTTTGATTTATCATGTGACTCTCATCACTTCTGTGATGATTGTTGGTTGTCAGTGTATTACAATGGTACAAAACAGATATTAATACTTCAATAGGTTGGTAAATTATCATTATGTCAGATAATGAATTATGGTTTATTACTGTAAATTTTAAGTTAAGTCTGTAAAATCAAAAACGTTGATACCGTATTTTTGACGGTAAAGTTCTGGTAACCACAGAACTTTACCGTTTTTTTTTTCGTAAAAACAACTGGATTTTTTTTTACAGTGTAGGCAACTTTAAATTGACCTCTATGATGTGGCATCCCCCAGGGTTCAGTCCTTGGACCTCTCCACTTCAGTCTGTATAATGTGTAAATTTATATTGTCATGCCAAAAATGTATTAGACAAATCGTTCTTCATTGGTACTGTAGAGCATTCATGAAGATAGATAAAGATAAAGAAACAAAATATGTCTCCAAAAAAGACAAAACCATCCCTTGACATTTGTTGCAGCCAAATGACTGGAGCTTGGCAATACGGTAAATGATTTCTGAAGGGTCGTGTGACATGACTGCTGAAAGTCCAGCTTTGCCATGACAGGAATGAACTACATTTTAAAATATATTCAAATAAAAAATAGTAACTTTAAATTCTAATAACATTTCACAATATTATTACCTTTTTTAATCAAATAAATGCAGCCATCTTGCAGATTTCTTTCGAAGACAATAAAACAATCTTAATTATTTCGAATACTTTCGAATACGTCACAACAAAGGGCTCTCAAATCTCTGTTCTCTCACTCAAATCTCTGTACTTGATGGCACATTATTGTTTCCAAAATATACTTTGCTTTGTGCAGTGAATCTGTTCATTTATCTTACTCTATAAAAAAATCTTCAAAGCAAAGTAAACTCTTTTTTTTTGCTTCAAGGTGCTGGTTTTTAGCTTGTGATTACTGTGATAGTGACATTAACTGCTTTATTTAAACATGCCCCAGGTGTGCAACATCTGTTTGTGGGATATCCGGAAGGTGATAGCAACCCCTGATCCTTTGATCACCGCTCGCCCTTATCTCTGTGGGAGCAGGTGAAGCGATGCAGAACCACAAGCCTTGTTCTTCAGTTTTCACCTGGTTCTCCACAGCACACGGTCTCATTCAGACACTTGTCAGAGCCATATTCACTGTCCTGTTCCAGGTGACTTCATTTAGGAGGGGACAGGAAGCACTTTGATCTGTGACTGAAAAACGAGACTTCTAGATCTCAATGCATGCACCATCAAGTTTAAGCATATAAATGAGTCCAAGGAGGGTTAAGTTGTTCAGACACTTTCATGATAGCGTGTCTTCAGATACATTGAACAAAACAAACGTTGAGTTCTATTCATTTGAAGTTGCTGCACAACAACATGCGACAAATGAATGCAGATTTGGGGGGATGAACAGTATCTCACGTCTTTCTCCTAGAGACAGATATTTAAAGGGATAGTTCACACACAAATTTTAGATCTTGACTTCCATAGTATTTTTTTCTTGGAAGCTAGTGGGGTCCATCATTTTGTTCCCCATATTCCTCAAAATATCTTCTTTTGTGTTCAGCAGAAGAAACAAACAACTTGAGAGCGAGTAAATGGATAGCCTAACAGAATAAGAATTTTAGGGTGAACTATCCCTTTAAAGAGGAGCGCATGGAGACGTTTGATTATGTCTTGCTTCTTGTAAAGTAGTTTTGAGTTTGATTTCTCTTAAAATGTATCAGGACAAAGAAAAAGTAAAGCTTGTTATGGATTCATGCATCAAATGCAACACCCTTGTGGAAATGGCGAAGAGCGGAAAATGGCTCAGATCGCCATTGCCTTAATAATGCCTCTAACCATGCTCTCATTTACCAGGATATCAAAGTTTGAAATCAACTTCAAAATCTCAATATGTAGTGTTGGGGAAAGTTACTTTTAAAGGGGTAGTATAATGCCCTTTTCACAAGATGTAAAATAAGTCTTTGATGTCCCCAGAGTGTGTATGTGAAGTTTTAGCCCAAAATACCCCACAGATATTTTTATATAGCATGTTAAAATTGTCACATTTTTGTGGGCGAGCAAAAACACGCTGTTTTTGTGTGTGTCCCTTTAAATGAAAATGAGCTCCTGCTCCCGGCACAGAGGGCGGAGCTTCAAGAGCTTGTGTGTGTGTGAGCCGCTTCGATTACCTCACACAGACTCACACTGAAAATTTCAAAAACTTTTATCCTTTTATGTTCAAACCGGAGTCAGACAATGATGGAGAGACTCAAGAAGAAGTGACAACATGTAGAAGCAACAGGACATTTCTGAATGGTTAGTTGATGAATGTTAGTAGCTTATGTGTAGTTATCTTCTAGTCATTGATTAACTATATTCTGTCGTGATACTCTATAAATCGTGTTCCGGGGGCGGGATTTATGTAAATTTTAGGGTTGGTGATGTAACTAACCGGGAGGAATGTCGTGTAGTCCCTACCAGCCGTTTGTTGTAGTCCTTAAAAAACGATTTATTTAAAAGCAAAAATCTCCCTTTGCTTTGAACTTTGAGCGCTGTAACTTTGCAGATGTTGTTTATGCTCAAACAGCAACATTACACACTAACTAAAGTTCTAACTAAAAGTCATAATCAACCACCCCTTTAAAAGCAATATTGTGTTACTCCCTAAAAAAGTAACTAACTGCATTTCTTTTTATGGAAATTAATGCGTTACGTTACTTTTTCTCATCTAAGCTGCGCTTGCTTGCTTGTTTTTTACAAAAGTCATTTTTTTCCGCAAATGTAAAGGCCTTTTCACACCAAAAGTGAAATGAAGGCTGAAGAAAATGCACATTCACACCTGTACAGTAGAGGGCGCCGCTCAAACAAACCTTTCAGCTGTTCTGCTGAAAAAAGTTCAACACAATAAAACAAAAAAAGAAAAGAACCACAAATGTGATGTTAATCTAAAGTCATTTTTGCTTATAAGTAGGGTTGAATTGGATCAGCAGCAAAGAAATTGTAGTGAGATTAAATACAAAAAGCATGTGTAATTTAACATTTGGTTTGCATAATATTCTGAGTTTGCATTTTATTTTTTTTATTCGTTTTGAGAAATAGGGAATGTTTTTGTCCAAGTGAGATGAATAAATGCCTCCTCACATTTAGTCTAGAGCTACAATAACCGTCATGTTTACATGATCATGCCTCAGGAGAGGTGTCAGTCATGGGGAAACAAACTAACGCAGATATTTTGATGTACATTTAAAAGTAATGTGTTACTTTGCTACTTGAAAAAGTAATCTGATTACATTACTCAGGTTACTTGTAATGCGTTACCCCCAACACTGTCAATGTAGGATAAAGCGGGGCACAACCTAACGCGGGGCTAGTTGTAACACATGGTTTAAAACTTTCCACACATGCTAGCTTGACGAAACTAGTTGCCATATCAATATAGAGAAAAAATTGCGGCAAAATGAAGAAATCTTTGGAAGATATCACTGAACATTTATTTAGCAATAGTACATATCTTACTTAAGTTAATTTTTCATCTCTGTTTTTTGTGTTTATTTAAAATTAGACAAATCTGATATTATTTTAATCGCATATCTATTATTTAACAGTTGAGAACTTAGAACTATCTATTCTATACTTTTATGAAATCTATTGAGAAACCATGAGAAAAAGGGTGAATAAAGACTGATTCATTATTATTATGTTTTGAACTATGCTGTATAGATGTTTTGCGGTGTGTTTGTTGTCAAACTCAAAAAGTAGTTTATTTTTATTTATTAAAACATGTGATTATTTTATATGAAAAAGTTAATAATTGTATTTTATTGACAAGATTTTTGAGCTTGTCTCCAAATTTTATTTATTTATTAGATCATATATGGTCATGTTACAATGGGGCACGTTGTCACATTTCACTTTCATTCTTTCTCAAGATTAAAGTAGCCTATACACTGTATTAATGAAACAACGCCACATAATTATACTAGACATGTGGGAAATTAATGTGGGAAAAAAATAAATACTCTGGACCCCAAGGGGATTTACACAAACTGATGCCCCACTCTCCCCTATACTATTTTGCATAAAATTTCCCCAAAACCAAATGATATGAGCTGAATTCTCTCCACACACACTAATTTCATAGCTTTATAGCTCTGTGCAATGAACAATACATTGAGTTATAGGTAACACTTTACTATAAGGTTAATCAGTTAACACTAGTTATTAACTAACACGAACTAACAATGAGCAATACATTTGTAACAGTAATTATTAATATTTGTTAATGTTAGTGTTAAAAGCTGTTCATTGTTTGTTCATGTTAGCATTGCATTAACTAATGTTAACAAATACAACCTTTGGTTTTAATAATGTTTCAGTAAATGTTGAAATTAATATTAACTAAAATTAATAAATGCTGTAGAAGTGCATTATTAGTTTATGTTAACTCAAATAGCCTATAACTCGGTAACACTTTACAATAAGTTTTTTTTAGTTAACATTAGTTAACTAAAAAAACTTGTTGTAAAGTGTTACCGAGTTATAGGCTATTTGAGTATCTAAATAATATAACTGCTTCACGAATGCATCAGATAGGATGGGGGTGAAGGCGCTCCGGTGAGTGGCGGCGGATGGGTCCCAGAGGGCGGCAGAGCGGCACAGCTGATGCCCCGGAGCGCGTCGCGTCGGGCGGCAGGGCAGCGCTGCTCCCTCCCCCTGGAGGAGGGCCGATCCCCCGCACTCGAGCTGCTCTGACTGCCTCTCTCACACTCACAATGCTGGAGCTCTCCAAACACGCACATGCAAATCCATGCAGGCGTTCAGTTTGGGAGAAAATACTGGCGAGAAAATAACTCGAGAGCGCGATTAGCAGTAGTCGAGGTTGTTCACACTTCTAGCGTGTTTATCGGCTAAGAGTTGACTAAAGGTGACTTTGAGTTGGTTGTTGTTGCTGAAGAAGTGTCTGGACTGGAGCGAGTGAACGAGCCACTGATCCCGAACCCGCTGTTATGAACTCTTTACACTAAAGTAATGGTAAGTGTGTTTATCATAATTGACGGGGGAGTATTGTTTGTGCTGAATATTGGGTTAAAGTCTTACAATGTTGTTTTAAAGCAATTTGTATTTTTGTTAGTTTGTGTTTAAATCGATAGTTATCGCGCTACTTGATGTGATTTCACCGAATATCGTTTCACTTTCGTGTTTTCTCAAACTAAATCACCGTACTAACTAGTTCCCGCGAAAATACGATGTTTATTGTTTTTGTTTTAAAGTTGTAAAGTGTATGAAGCTTTATGGTTATATATATTTCTTTCATTACAGCGGCAGCTAATACCAATACCTTTCAGTTCAGCTGTGGTATTTTGGCGGACACTAATGTTACAGTGTGCTATTAGATGTAGGATAGCCTACCTTAACTTAACTAGCGCCTGCTGCATGTTTTATGGTTGTATGGTGGTGTTATGAAGAAAAGTGTTATGTCATTGTTTGTTTATTTTGGCACTCATGTGATGTCTGTCCTCGGAGACTTGCTGTATGGATTGAAGGGGTTGTGTAGTAAACATCTAGGCTGGTAACCTAAAGAATAACCCCTCAAGAGCTGATCCTTCATCAACCTCAGGTTACCTTTCAGAGATATCTGTTCACAATTGGGCTGTGTTAAAAATAAGGCTGTAACAGTATGATATTTTCACGTTATGATAATCTTCTCAGAAAATATCATGGTTTCACGAAATTCGGTATTCAAATAATATTATCATCAGTTAATATATCAATCAGCTTACTTGATACAGCTTTACTGTCAATAGCAGACTTGAAACCATCTACTTTGTTTTGTTTATTCACATTTCTATGCTCAAAAACATGTCTAATCAATTGAATGTAATAATTGATTATGGATTTGATTAACAACTTATTTTAATTAATCATTTATTAACATTTTTAATAGTTATAAAAGTCCTATGAAATCTATTTTATTTAGAAAATATTTTTGTTATGATTTAATACAAATATATTATAAATGACGGTGATAATCAGATTAATAATGCATAACTAACTATTTAATTAAGACATTTAAAATGTAATCAAATGAAAATTGAACAACTTTTATCCTTTTTTTGGCAAAGTGCTGCACAACAGATAAACATGGACAAAAATGATATTCCTTCAATAATTTGTATTAATATTCATTGTATCATTATTATTATCATCATTTTGAGAAGTACATTCTATTGTGAGCCCGTTCTCATCCCAAGGCGTAATATACTGACTCTTTTGCCAAAGCGTCTATATCCCACGCACATGGCACCCTTTAGTCATATGAGACGCAGATATATGGCGCCTCCTAGTGGTCTAACCCTAACACTACCCCAGACCTAAACCTACCCAAAACCGAAGCGCGTTATATTGACGCTAAAGGGTGCCGTTACTGCCGTATGCGTGGGATATAGACGCTTTGGCAAAAGAGTCAATATATTACGCTTTGGGATGAGAATGCGTTGCTATTGTAAAATAGTAGGCTAATATTTCTGTCATGATTTCTTCAAGTTGAACCAAACTTTTTTTTTGACGTGTTGTAGTGAAGACCTTCGAGTTTCGGGGTGTGTTTGACACTGTTTTCCTCAAATAAAATGCTGAGATGCTCCTCAAGCGTTCTCTCAGAGCAGCTCTGAATGTGTTCACGTATTCACGGCCTCATATTGAGAGACGGCAGACGCATACTTGAGTATGTAGTGGACGAAACAGCTCATTCACACAGAGACACGCAGAACAAGCAGATTATATGTTTATTTTTGCGTTTTAATATTCACAAACCATGTCGCGATTTGATTTATTGTGCAGCTCTACTTTCAATTTATTCATCCATCAATCAGTTTGCACATTTTACATGACATCTGCGTTATTACCAGCATTTCAGTAATAGAAGTGTACATTAATCGTACGTACGGTGCTCGGCAGGGGTCAAAAAGGATTTAAACAGTGAATTTTGAAGTGATCTCTTCTTGTAAACTTAGAGATGTGATTCGGACAGCAATTAAATCGCCACACGATCTTGGTGTTTGTAATTCGGCCGGGGATTTTTACCCGGGTGGTGGGAGAAAAACCCTGACATTCTGGATTCGGACGGCAATAAACTCCCCAACTAACCCCTGTACATGTTGAAAATACCTTACGACCCCCGAGAAACAGTTACCATCCGAATAGGACTATCGATTGTCGTTTTTAAGAACTGATATTGATTTTTAAATTCCAATGACTGATGCTGTTTTCAGTTGGTGCGTGATCAAAAGTTCACTAAACATTATTTGTAGTGCGCATACGATTAGATCTTTTAATCTAAAAAGTGCAAGTATTGTACAAGTATTGTACAAAAACACACCTGATGTAAAAAGGTCAAGTGAAAAGTGATCTGAACGCACCCGACGTCGTACTTACGGCCTCCCAGGACCATGAATAGTGAGCACCTGTTCAGGCAACCCATCACTTATTTCTTTGCATCTCTCAAATGAATACGATGGTTCATAATCGAGGGCCAGTGACTGTGCTTGGCCGACCATTATTACTCTGTTAATCATTTTCATAAGCTTCGGTCTACCTTCACGTTCACCTGTCCTGTTCCTCTTCTTTCTTTTTTCCGAACGGTGGATTACCTCACGGTAAAGAGCAAATTTCAATCAAAACGTTATAAACCCATCATAACAGCACTCCACCCTGGCTCAAAAACTCACATTATCAGCGGTTTGGCAGCGGCCGGCGTGTGAAGAGTATTGGCCCTGAGGGAAACGAAAGAGGACGTGATTACAGCTATGGAGAGTGGCAGCTTTGCTTACTCCCTCCGAGTGCTCTGGGTGTGTAGAGAAGGCAAGACCGTTCAGGGTTATGCAATGGAGGAGTGATTATGAGACGGCCGTGTGGTGCTCATTTACTGCTCACGCTGTGACCGAGACACCGGGCAGCCTGACCGCTGAGTGTGAAGTTGCCATGTGCTGCGCTGCATATGGTTATCATTGTTTTCAGATTTACTGACCACACTTACCATTAAGCTTGTGCTTTTATTCTATTTTTTTTTTTTTTTTTTTGCTTTGACAGCATGTTTGAGATTATATGCTATCAAGACTTTTTTAGTTCATATGCTCATTCTTAGACTACGAGTCTCAGCGTTTTTTAAATAGTGGTGTTAAGGGAATTACTACTACTACTACTGCTCATACTTGGGGTTAGGCATGCAAATGCAGATACAAATGCTTGGCCAACACATTTTAAATGTGCAGGCGCATGCGTAAATGCGAAGTCTCACTGGCGATGGTTACAGACCGTTTTTGCAAAAATCCCATCTTCTTCTGTAGGGTGTCTGCGACACACAACGATTAAAGCTGAAAGTAGGGTGAATTTTGGCTGCACCACATTTACAACCTGAACTTACATTGCTTTGTGGATAAAACGGTCAAGTAATGTTATATTTTAAGAGGCTTATTGATCTTGACACAAAGTCATGCAGGTCTGCTGAAGTCTTTTCTGCGATACTTTGATTTAGCGGACAAAACTTTTGATGGTTAACTTGAAGACTTCAGATGTTTATAATAATGTAATAAGATTTTCTTTTAAAGAATATTTTTTTCCCCTTTATTATCCACCATGACGTTTTTTTTTTATTCTATGACCGACCCCAAAAAACATCAAAATGAATTGCATGAGCATCATGTCATTGACATATGTGACAATGAATATTGTTCACCCAAAAATGAAAATCCAATCATATTATGTAATAATAAAAAAGGTTTTTGTCAATGCAATAATTGTCAATGGGGTACAGTGTTATTTTGAACCTCACTGACTTTAATTATGGACAAAAACAGTGTGGTCGTAACATGTTTTACACTTTTCTAAAAGAAGTCTTCAGCTCACCAAGGCTGTATTTATTTGATAAAAAATACAGTAAAACATTAATATTGTGAAATTTTATATAACTGTTTTCTATCTGATAAAATGTAAGTTATTCCTGTGATCAACTCCAGTCTTCAGTGTCACATGATCCTTCAGAAATCATTCTAATATGCTGATTCGATGCTCAAGAAACATTTCTGATCATTATCAATGTTGAAAACAGTTGTGCTGCTTCATAGTTTAGTGGAAACAATGTGAAAATTGAATGTGAAAAGTCTTTATTGTCCTTTTTGAAATGCATCTTTGCTGAATAAACTTTTTCAGCGACATTTTTGAACAGTAGTGTATCGTCTTTTGGTTTCAACAATAGAAAGTCATACAGGTTTGAAGATGAGTGATGACAGAATTAATTTACATTTTTGGGTGAACTATCCCTTTAAGCATGCAACCTGCAACCTTTCCTTGAGAAGGAATTAATCAAGTGTGAGAGGTGAAAAGAGTCTCTAAGGCTTGCTGTTTTCAGCGTTACTCTCCCTGTCTTGCTGCTGTACTTGGCTGGTGTATTAACAGTGCTATTTTTCTTGCCGGCTCCTTTTTCAGGTCCTGGTCTGCTGATCCAAACTATCCAAATCTCCAGTGTTAGTTCTCAACCTTCGAAACCACAGCATCAACAGGGCCCCTGCGTTCCCAGAATCTGAGCTCCACGCGACCCAAACCGACTCGGTTACTCTGAAAAGGCTCTGGAAACTTGAGAACGAAAAACCGGAAGGCAATTCATAAGGCAAAATAGATTTTCCATTCCTCCGGCCTTCCGCATCCATAACCAGACGGAGAGCTGAAGTTAGACGGTCTGTTGATTTTGATGACGCGATTGTTGGAGAAATACGGATATCTGGTTGCTTGTGGTTCTCTCAGACATCCGGCTGTCAACTACCCGGAGTGAAGTAAGCACTACCGAAAGAGAGGATTCTAGGATAGGTTCATGCCGCGGTTGCGCCGCTGTATGGAGGTGTAAGGGAGGAGCGGGACTCTTGTGGGACGCTGGTGGAGTTCTGGCTGGTGGGGATCATGGGAAAAGAGCAGGATCTTCTGCAAGCGGTCAAGAATGGAGATCTAGCTACTACACAGAAACTGCTGGCCAAGGTTAAAGCCAGCAAAAGCAGTGAGTAACAGTTCATTGCTATTCTAACACAGCTTTTGATGTGCATCCATTGCTTTCGCAGCCCCTCGTTGGCTAAAAGGGAGCTAAAAGATGGGCTGTGAAACGTTTGAATATTTCTTCTGATGATCCTGGTTTGATATTCATACACCCATGACTAGGGCTGGCGGGTGATATATCTCAAAAAGATTCTTGATATGCATGTACTTGCTCTAAAATGGTCTGCAATGGTAAACTGTTGAACAGATTCTGCATGTTTTTCACATTTTCTCCATGAAATGTGAGAGACATTATGTAAGATTTTAAAGAGTAGTTTGACCATAATTCTGAAAATTGTCATTTTTTTATTCACCCTCATGTCCATCCAAAGCTGTATGACTTTCTTTCTTCCATAGAAGAAGTTTAGCGTAATGTCCACGCTGCTCTTTTTTAATACACTGAAAGTAGATCATAGTCGTCAATTTTATTCATAGACTATATTCCGAGTTTTCTTAAGCCATACAATAGCTTCAAGTGAGGAACAGACTGAAATATTTAGGCTACAATGTGCTCAAATTCTCCTGTTTTGTTCCACTGAAGAAATAAGGGTCATGCAGGTTTGGAATGATGTAAGTAAATGATGAAAGATTTTAATTTTGGGTTAACTTGGTTAAGCATGCTAATTCATGGTTGAATGCATGATCAAATTAGCCACAATATTTACTTAATAAGCATGCAATGTGGTGATGTGAAGAACTTTCACTTTCGCACGCTTTCTGTAAAATTGTTGCAGAATTCATGTATTTGTCATTTTACTCATGACAAATAAAGTCATTGGGAAACACATTTGCACATATTTACTTGCACATAGCCCCAGTTACACAGGTTTATTTCACGAGGTCAAAGATCGGGACTCGCTTGTCTGCTCAACAGTGGTGACTGTTGTTTTGGTTAAGTGTATTTCTATGCTCTTTCTAATGATCTAACACGAATGAACTCACTGCCCAGACAGTCCCATTCATGCCTGTTTTTCCCAGTCCCACCAGTTGGTCTTTGTTTGAGGTTTATTTTATCTCCTGGTGTGTGTTCTTTAAGAGCAGTGCGATTGGCCTTTGGAACATCTTGCCAACCGGGTCCTGATAACATCAACAGACTCTACTGCGTGTGTGCACTCTACTTTTATCTCTTTATGGCAGCACATTAGGAGAGAGCTGTGTGCACTCGACTCCAGCATAAAGAGCCCATGCTCTCTGTGATGTGGTCCAGTCTGTAGAGGGGAAGAGAGACAGACGTTCCCCCAATAAGACCTCACAAACTGCCAGGCATCAGAAGAGAAACGGGGTCTTTTCTCTGGGATAACATGCAATATGCCACTAAAGTCTGTATGTTACAGTCGTTTTACTATGGTAAAGAAGTATAGTTGTGCAAATCAGTCGTTGCATTTTAAATTGAAATGGTATTATTTTGTAGAAACTAGGGATGCTAACGATTAATCGATGACTAATGATTAACGATCGATAGGGCTGCAACAAACGATTATTTTGGTAATCGATTAATCTAACGATTATTGGAACGATTAATCGACTAATCATCGATTATTTTCACAGACTAATCAGTAAGTTTGGAACGATTATTCAGCTTTTCCAATTATTTAAAACATTGAGTTATACATATTCTAACTATAATATAAAAAAAGAAAATCACTTCAGCTTTTGAAATAGTTGTTTTAATGAACTTTGAGCCAACTAAACAGGTCATTCTCTTTAAGTTTTCAGATTTCGGTCCAACTCAAATCACACACAAATGCTCTCTAAGCATTGTTTAATAGGCCCACTGCTTTTCTTAGAACTGAAACAGAAAAAGGGACATTTACTTCAGGACACAAAGAATGGTAAAATATTAATCTGCAAACAATTATTATAATTATAAAATTACAATCTTTTTTTACATGACAATTGAGCTGACAGAGACGTTCTCATTCACCTTTTAATTTATAGTATGAAAAAGTAACTGCCATGATATTGTTCCTATATCATAGGAAGGATAGGCCTATAACATCTCGTTTTGTAAGTCTTCATGATTATTGAACAAAATACAGGCAAGTGATAAGACTATAATAATACCTAATATACTAATAGTGTTACAATAATAAAAACAGCCCTGACTCCTAAGCTGGATCAAGCTTTATTCTATACAAAATAAGTCATCACATTACTGTAATTATATTACTATTGATAATATTATTACTATTATTAGTAGTATTGCATTCTCTAATAAAGAGAGATTTGCCGCTGGTTAGTAAGCTCCAGCTGGAGAACACTCACTTCTCACCGGCTCCTCTTTTGCCGGGATGTTTCCTCTTGCACTCCAACATGCATGTTGTGCTCCTGTGAAAATTGCACACGACAGCATTCTTGATTTGAAGTTTTGTGAAACTTTCCCAAACCTAAACCTTGCTAGTTCGGATTCGTTTGCACTGTCATAATTCGCGCTGTATTTTCTTCTACCGCAATAGCATTTGCAAGGTCTGCACTACACTAGCGCTACAGCGCCGTAGCGGTCAAATCGCGGGATTGCAGGCCCTTACATTAGGTCACGTGAGATCAAACGACTACTCGACAACAAAGATATTTGTCGACAAATTTTTATTGTCGACGTTGTCGACAACGTCGACTAATCGTTGAAGCCCTAACGATCGATTAATAATTGAATCGCTAAAACGGGTCGATAGTCGATTAAGCAAGGTCATGTGCATGCGTGCTACTCAACCGTGAAACACGTAAAGCAGACACGAGGAGAAATGAAGCGAACGTGCCGGAGTTATGTTTGGGACCATTTTACGTTAAAAGAGTTACACCTTTATGACTTTGCGGGTGCATTCAGAATTTTCCTTTCGGTGCATTCCTAATTTAATGTATTCTTGCTGAATAAAAGTATTAATTTCTTTAAAGGTGACATATTAGGCCCCTTTTCACAATATGTAATATAAATCTATGGTGTCCCCAGAATGTGTCTGTGAAATTACAGCTCAAAAGACAACCCAGATCATTTATTATAGCTTGTCAAAGTTCGCCTTTTTTGGGCGTGAGCAAAAACGCACCATTTTTGTGTGTGTGTCCATTTAAATGCAAATGAGCTGCTGCTCCCCGACCCCGTTCAGAAGACGGACGATCCTTTACACAAGCTTCGGATACTCCGTCAATAACAAAACACGTTTAGACTTAACCTGGACGTTTCTGAATGGTTAGTGGATACAGTTATACAGTTGTTGTGGAGTTATATTGATTCACCTCATCAACTTGCATGTGCCGTCATGTTTAACTTTTACACAAGTTGACAGTTCCCCGAGCTCTTTATAAGACAGCTGTGACATTTTTTGGTCAAATAGTGCTCTGTGCAGCCAACGACAGAACGGTTTGAGTGCTTTGCTCGAACTTTTGTCATTGCGTTAGAACTGGTTACACTGTTGTCGCTCGCGAAAACCAAATGGCGGCGCCGTGGGTGGAAACGTGTAGATTAAGGGGCAGTAATATTATAATAATTAAGATCCCCTTCCTACGTCAGAATTGTTTTATTTTTTGACATGCTTGCAGAGAAAGGCTTACCAACCCAAAGTTACTGGGTTGTCACTTTTCATGTTTTCTGGGTTGGTAGATGCACCGGGGACCCGATTATAGCACTTAAACACGGAAAAAGTCTGATTTTCATGATATGTCCCCTTTAAATTAAAACAAGCTAATCCTAAACTTTTGAACGTTACTGCACTGTATATTCACATCATAAGATAATCGCTGTCCTGAAAGGAAAATACTCTCATGCGACTTCACACCTGGGGCGACCTTAGCCCTAAATATACCTTTGTACCTTGCAGGTGACCTTTTCACATGTTTGCGAAGGTGCTTGTAATTATCCATTAAAACACAGGGAACTTTGTCTTTTGAAGATCGTGTCCTCTTGTTGGACAGGTGCCTGTATTTATCGCCGGTAACTTGGCAGTATGTTTGCCTGGGCCTCATGGAAAAGAGTATAGGTCTGAGTATAGGTCTAAGAATAGGGCTGTATCCGAAATCGACCCCTTGAAGTTCACTTGAAGAAGTGAATGAAAACGAGGGAGTGAATTCAGACAGCCGTTGAGCGTACATCGCCTGTACACTTGTTATTGCAGTGCAATGTGGGATTGAATAATTGCACTCAATAACGTCCACTATGGTTTCAGACACCACTACAAATGGCTGTCCCCTCAAATAATGCCCTATTTGAGGGTATAGGGGGCGATTTCGGGTTCAGCCTTGGTTTTTTTTTGTTTTCTCTACACACCTTGCCGCTTTAACACCTGGTCATCGAGACTTCTACCTTTACAATTGACTGTTGGGTTTTTATTTGGACTTAAGCTTCAGGATTTGATTTCCAAGGCCAGCGAGAGGTCAGTATGATAACCCAGCACCACCTCAGCTATTCTTTACCCGAGTGCGTGTAAACACACACAGATAATACAGCCACTTCAAGGCAGGACAGGGTCACGAGTCGATCTCGTGTATAACCTTCTCTTTTGTCTTTTCAGGCCAGAATCAAGGCCCGAGCCATTGTGTGAGTGGCACACAGGCTGAGTTATTGCTCTATAATGTCATCTTTAGTGCGCTAAGGGTCATAATCGCTTTCATACAGTCATTAACGCGCGGCGGGCTTTTGTGGCCCTCATCCTTCAGGCTGGAGAAGACCCGGCCAGCTGACTAGCCTTCCCAGCATGCCTCCGCCCCTTCGTTCCCGCCGCTTTGTCTCAGTCCCTCAGGGGCTGCGCCGCAGCCTGTCAGATTACCCACGACCCTTTGTTCCAACTCGCAGCTTTACTAATTCATCACCTTGCGCTCCGCACACGTGCTCACCCAGGCTGCGCAACCCAACAAACATTTAATGCATCCATTGATGATGAACGCATCCGTTGCTCCCCTTGACATCTGCCAGCGCAGGTTTGCTTTCACCCCCGTTCAGACTCTCATAAATCATGATGAAGACCCAGATGGTGGCCAAACAGATTACAGGGTATTATATGAGACCCTTCTTATCATGTCCTGGTCTTATCATGACCTATTTTAGATCTCCATGTTTGTATGTATGTTGATAAAGTTCTCATGGTGAGTCCCGAGCACGTTCGATATACGCTGACTTTGGTTTTTGTAGGATGGATTTTTTTTTTCTTCTTGCCCTTTTTTCTTTCCAATAAGAGATGGAAGTCTGAGGTTTGGGTGGAATTGTGCAGTAATTTGTTTGTGTGGGTTAGTGTGATAATGTTTTGGGTTAAATCCATGGAGTAATCCTTTATGATTCCAGATTTACGCCAGACGTTTGATCCTCTAAGTCCTGTTGTTTTTAGTGCTGGGATGTTTGTAGGCACATGTTTTTCAAAGGTACAAGATACAACATGATAAAGTGACAAATCTCTTCCATGTAAATCTGAGTTTTTGTCCCAGCCTGCCGCGACTGGCACATTTTGTCGTTTGGTTTGTACTTTTGCTGCTTCAACCAGAGTGAAATTTCATCTACGTCCATCATTTCCTCTGTCAATCCAGAAAACTGTCATAGTGTTGGGTCAGTAGGATTTTTTTGTTTAAAAGAAATGAATACGTTTATTCAGCAAGTACACATGAAAATAATCAAAAGTGACAAAGACATTTGTAATGTTACAAAAGCATGCATGATGATTATCGACAATTTTGTACATGCATCAACAACAGAAGTGTCATTTACAGTCTTTAAAGATTGAGTGTTGAGTTTCTAAATGCTTCTTGAACTTCTATGGTTTCTTGCTCTCGGCACCCAGTAATTCGCCACACAAAGCACATTGTGGTCGGCACAAAGCGTGTTTATCCTCGTTGCTGAGAATGTACTCAGATTAAGTACCATTGTATTTAATTAACTGGATTATCCAAGTATAGGAATTAGGCTACCTCATGGTTATTTGACATATAAACCAATTTTTTACAGAATAAGATTTTGGTCATACCACCCACCACTAACCTCCAGCATCTTGGATTCAGGGTGCAGAAGTTCCCCATCAGTGTTTTCTCTTGTTTAATACTCAGTTCAATGAATGTGGTTTTGACCTCAAAGAGCCGGTGGTGGTGGTTTCTCAGTTTGTATCGACGCCGCTCAACATCAGAATCACAGATGATTTCATTTGATCCTCTGAAAGAGCCACTGTGGTGGTTTTTCATTCATTACTTTGTGGTTAAACTGCATGTTAATGATGCTCCTTTATATCAAGCAAACCCCCATCACTACTAGTGAAAAAAACTAGGGGAAACTAATGAGATTTTCTCCTTTTGGTCGGGGGGGACATATTGAAGGGGACGTGTTAAAACCCTTTTTGACAGACTGTGAAATTCTGTCTCTGTATGGTGGTTGTCTGTCGAGTCTGACACTTGCCTGCTAAATGTTTAATTGGCTCGCTAAAGAGAAACGTCCTGAGAGCATGTCAGGTGCTGTTCAGAAGATGAGAAATATTCCTATATAAGGCTATAAGGGCTGTTGTCACCTGAATTATCTCTGATCATTTCAACCAAACAGCCATATATATATATATATATATATAATATATAGCTTATGATGTGATGCTAAAGAAACTATGGAAGCTTGTTTCCGCCACAAAATAAAAAATAAAGAAAGTAATTGCGAATTATTACCTCGCAGTTCTGACTTTTTTTCTCTCAGATTGTAAACTTGCAATTATGAGTCAGTCTTTTTTCCCTCATAAATGGACTTTATAACTTGCTATTGCGAGTTTATATCTCACTATTCTGAAGAAAGAACTCGCAATTGTGAGAAGAAAAGTCGCAATTATCTTTTTAAATGTTTTATTCCACTGTGGAAAGCAAGCCTCCGTAAGAAACACTTCTTTTCAATGTGAAAACAGTTGTGCTACTTAATATTTTTAGGGAAACCGTGATACATTTTTTTCAGGATTTTTCGATTAATAGACAGTTCAAAGTCTTACATTTGATCAATTTAATGTGTCTTTGCTAAATAAAAGTATTCATTTCTTAACAAAATCTTACTGACCCCATACTTTTCAATTGTATCTTAAATTTGTATAAAAATTTTTGTTTTCTGAGAATATCAGAAAAAAATGAGTGACTCTCCACATGAAACGTGTGTGTTAGAGGCCCGAAACACAATCGTATTACATTCTGAAAGTAGTTAACCATCTGAACAGTTGAATGGTTGAAATCATCCTGTTTGTGTGTGTGCATTTGACCCATGCACTGTTTATTTTCCGTCGCGGTCTTATCTCCTTATCCTGCATTTGTTGTGTCCATCTCGCAGATGCAGTCTTCAGTGTGTCACTGAATAGCTTTGAGATTACGGCAATTATTCTCTGCCTATGAATGCGCATTCAAACGTTATCTTCCTGACACAGAGGACTCGTGCTGAGAAAAGTGCTACAGTCTTGCCTGAGGCCAGACTAATGCTGAATAAACCACAGAACAGTCCCTCAAAGGCCGCTTTGCTGTCGTTTAGCTTACATGCACAGTATCCCAGCAGGTTTTTTGGCTGTATTTAGGGATGGAAAGTTACTATAAGTGCACACAGCTTTTAGTAAAACCCCACCAGAGCTTCATAACACTGAAGTCAATTAATGCATAAGCCCCGTCGCATACGACCAGTGACTACGCCACGTTTCTTTTCCACACAGGAATGCGGGAGCAGAATCTGGTAGTATGTGGAAAATAGGTCAATATTACCTCAGAACACTGTATGCAGTGACTTATGAGCCACAGCTGCCTTGAGCCTAGTGTTTCACAGATCATTTTCTGGCACTCTTCCTTCTCCGAGCATGCCAACCATTGTCCAGGCTTCGACATAACACTCCAAACTTTGAATGAGGGGGGAAAAAAATGCACAAGAATAGGAGAGATGATGTCAGCTAGAGGGAATGTACGCCCCACAGCGCTCTCTGTGTCCTCTAATAGAGTTTGAATGAGTGCGTTCAACAGGTACTGCAAGACTTTCTGTGCGGAGACGGTCGTGGACGAGGGCACTTCACAACACTATACTAGTGTACAGTCTGCACTGCACAGGGGGATACTTTTTAAAATAATGGTCGATAATGGTAATCAGACGATATTTACACACCGAGTGAGTTCTTTGGCTGGTTTAGGCCTGTCATTTATTCAACCGATTCATTAAAAAATGTTGAATCATTTCGGAACGAAATAGAGACATATTAACCGCTCTGTTGTGGCTTTATTTGGAAATATTTTTGTTGGCAAAATAGACAATATTGGGTCTAAAAAATTACATTTTTGTTACCCTCTGGTGCTCTTCGCATGGCGGTCAAAAATTACAGAATTTATTAATTTTTTTTAAATGAAAGGAATGTGCTGTATTTTAGTTTGATAATGTTTTTTATTTAATATTTTGTATTTTTAGGGGATTTTATGGTACTACATTATATTTACGCAGTAATTATAATCCATGTTACGAGCATAATCCATGTTTCGAGCATAGACCTGAAAATTAAATTTTCAACTTAAACTGGTGTAAACCGTGAATGCTTTGGAGCACAGACTTGAGTTTGATCTCTTTTTAAAGACGACACTTGGCAAATTACTTGGAAATTGTTTTAGCTACAGAATTTTACGTTTATTGCAATGAAAAATGCACAAAAATACTATTCAAATTTTTTATATGAAATCTATATTTTCAAAAACATGTTTTACTCTAAAACTGCAAGAAAATCAAAGCCATAAATCTAAAGTGTGTTCCAAATTTGAGGTTGATATCTCCAATAAATGAGCATTCAGTCAGATTTTGTTTGGCCGCAGTACCAAAAGCTTCCACTAGATGAAATTCGTCTACCATTAATTTCCAATGTGTCATTTTTGACCGCGAGGAGCACAAGTGTGACTATTTTTTTCAGGAACATTAAACCTTTTCGAATCATGTCCATGATTTTTCCGTGTGTTCACATAGCAAGTGCCAAAACCTTTACCAAGTTTCGTACAATTCCGATGAAGTAAAGAAATTAAATCAAATCAAAACTTTACATTTTTCGGTCAAAAATGACGAAGAGTACCAGAGGGTTAAACTTCTGTATAAAACCAATATCACGCTGCTCTCTCAAGGCGTGTTTGTTGTTTTTTTGCAAAGTAAGTGACATACTTGATATTGTCAGCTTCCATATCGTTAAAACAACAATTACGATATTATCGTCCATGAATGATACATAATGCACATCATCCCTAATGATAATGGCGATATCAGGGTTGGGGAGTAACTAAATATAGCAACACTACTAACTGAGGGATATTTTTAATCATACAGCAGTTGAATTTTGAATCCTTGAATTTGATTGGCTGATTGTTCCAATAATTCTGATGTAACAATCCACCAGCACTGGGGCTTTTTAAACCAGTTAGTAGCAACAAGTGGGCCTTTATGACCTTTATGACACCTACTGATCGTAATGAGTGAGTCATTGAATCCTTTACTAAACCAATTCATTCATTCTTCAAGCCGGGATAATATTCGGAACAACATCTGACTTGCTCTTGTGAAATTTCTTAATTAATGTTTTCTTAAAATGTTTTTTTTATTTATTTTTTTATACAAACTGTAATTTGGTTAAAGTGCCTCTATTATGCTATTTTAAAGTTCCTAATTTTGTTTTGGATGTCATTATTGTTACATGCATCAAAGGTAAAAAAACACTTACATTTTCTCATAATATAGAATGTAAATCACTTAATTTCTCAAAAAATTTAAAATGACTTGCTCAAAGATCCTGTCTCTCTAAACCCCCTCCTTTCCACGAGTTGAGCACAGTCTGTTGTGATTGGTCTACTCTGCTCTGATTGGTCAGATGGCCCAGTCTGTTGTGATTGGTCTACTCTACTCTGATTGGTCAGATGACCCAGTGTGTTGTGATTGGTCTACTCTGCTCTGATTGGTCAGATGGCCCAGTCTGTTGTGATTGGTCTACTCTGCTCTGATTGGTCAGATGACCCAGTCTGTTGTGATTGGTCTACTCTGCTCTGATTGGTCAGATGACCCAGTCTGTTGTGATTGGTCTACTCTGCTCTGATTGGTCAGATGGCTCAGTCTGTTGTGATTGGTCTACTCTGCTCTGATTGGTCAGATGGCCCAGTCTGTTGTGATTGGTCTACTCTGCTCTGATTGGACAGATGGCTCAGTCTGTTGTGATTGGTCTACTCTGCTCTGATTGGTCAGATGGCCCAGTCTGTTGTGATTGGTCTACTCTGCTCTGATTGGTCAGATGGCTCAGTCTGTTGTGATTGGTCTACTCTGCTCTGATTGGTCAGATGGCCCAGTCTGTTGTGATTGGTCTACTCTGCTCTGATTGGACAGATGGCTCAGTTTGTTGTGATAGGTATCTATTGTACACACTGTAAAAGCTCGAACAATGGCATCGATTTTACCATATCAATTTGAGCGCGAGTCTGATGATGAAACATTGGAAGAACTAGTTATTCAACCCAAACCTCTACCCCAAGGACGACTTGAGCCAGATGTTTCTCAGTAATAAGTTTTTACTTTTGTTGTACATTATGAAATGATGCAACTGTAATTCCTCTTCATCAGCATTAACTGATACACAATATACATATGTGTATATTTCAGATTTATTGAGGTGCATCTCAAGAATCTTTTTCTTTTGGGAGACAACAACTTTATTTAACGTGCACTTTGATGATCTTTAAATCTTTGGACATTCACAAACAGCTAGGCTATATTACACACTGCATGAAAGGTAAAATCTGAAAAATATAATGGGGCACTTTAAATGCTGCTCCTTTTTTTGAGAAAGTCATACAAATTACAACTATCTAGTGATGCTTGGTGTTAATTGAGCTTTTCAAATTCTATTTCATTCAAAGAATGATGTTTAATTTAATTATGTTTAATTAATTTGTCACAGTGTATTTGCAGCAAGGAAGAGTTTGAGGCAGGATTTAAATGCAGAAATAAAACTTTAATAAACAATAAAGCAAAATAACAAACAGCCAGGAGGTTATCCACAAGCAGGAACAGAACAACCACTTAACAGAGACAAGAACAAAAAACAAACTGAAAATGAGGGCCTTTATATATATATAGCAACCAATGAGCACATATGAGCACACGCATCCAAAGGAAAACAGGAAAACAGGAAAACCAAACAGAACATAATCCTTACAATTTACTTAAGATAGATATATTTTAATGTATTTTAACGGGAGAAATGGAAATGCTCCAGCTCTTTTCATATGGAGATGAGCGGACGTGAGCCAAAGCACAGATATGGCAGGAGAAGCGCTCTGCTGTTAATCTGTCACCTTATCTCCTGTAGCGCCTGCGTATCTCAGACGGATACGGGCAATCACATGCCAGCAGCACGTGATCTCTGTGAAATATAGAGTGGGAGTGGATTCTGGGTAAAGCGATGAAAGTTTGGGATAGGAGGAAAAAAGCCATTCTGAACAAAGCATGGGGTGTGAATTTCCTTTTCATCATGAGAACAAAATGCATTCCTTTGTGTGTGTGTGCGTGTATGTGTGTGTGTGTGTGTGTGGTGTTGAATAACAGTTTTAGCTGCTGTATGCATTCTAAAGAAAAATATTTTTTTGCCCATGAAATTGGTGCTAAAATATTTTATATTTTTGTTTTAAAAAGTGAATCTCGTGAAAACAGATCAGATCACTTTTCACCCCAAAATCAAAAGAAAGACGAGAACAAACTACTTCTTCATTTAATGCTTCTTATTACTGTAATACAAAGTTTTCATTTAAATCAGCACAAATTAAAGGAAGTACAAAGTATACTATCAGGATGGACAGTATAAATATCTCTATAATCAAATTTTATCTCTTTTTTGGGTTACAGTGATGGGAAATTTGTGTTTTAGCTTTGCTGAAAATGTGCTTATTTGTCATGAAAATGTCAAAAAATATACTTTTTGATATTTCTAGAAACTAAAAATACATTTGACAGCTGTATGCTACACAATTTACGAACAGTGAAGCTTATGTAAAAGGGAGTGTGAAGTAGTGGCCAAAACTCTGATTTGCTTATTTGGATGGACAAATTACACCCTTGATGAAGACACTTAAAGGGATAGTTCACCCAAAAATGAAAATTAGTCATCATTTACTCACCCTCATGTTTTTCCAAACCTGTATGAGTTTCTTTCGTCTATTGAACACAAAAGAAGATATTTTAAAGAATGTTGGTAATCAAACAGTTGAGGTTAGCCATTGACTTTCATAGTAGAAAAAAAAAATACCATGGAAGAAGTCAATGGCTACCGTCAATTGTTTGATTACCAACATTCTTCAAAATATCTTCTGTGTTCAACAGAAGAAAACAAAATCTCATACAGATTTGGAGCAACATGAGGGTGAGTAAGTGATGACAACATTTTCATTTTTGTGTGAACTATCCCTTTAACCTCATGGAAGACTGAACCAGCAATAAGCAAACTGTTAGTCAAGTTGGATAAAAGTCTTAGCTAAATGACTACTAGCAGAACATGCTTAGTAAACCACCTCTGCATCAACACGTCAACATACCACATATTCAGCAGTTTTGATTGGCCTCTTCCTCCATCATCATCCTCATCATAAGTGTCATCACCTGTGCTAAAGTGACACTGAATGTTCTGCTGAGTCAACAAACCGTGAGAGAGCCACACAGAAACACGCCTGCCATGGTGTTGCAGCTGCTCAACACTGGAGCTGTGACTCTCTTATATTTGCCTTGTCCACGTGTATCACACACACCCACATTCAGAGCACTGATCATTTGCGTGCTACGATATGAGGCTTTGCATTCTACCTTATTACCCCTAAAATATGGTTTCAAAACCTAAAGCGGTGGCTGTAAGTGAGGACTGTCTCAAAATGATAAGCTGTGTAATTTGGGCCAACATTTGAGGGATTGCATCACACTCTTCTCTTTCAGAAATACCACAATTCTTGACAGCACACACCGTATTGAAAACCATTTGTAGCTCCAGCTAATTGAAGATCCATTATTTCGCTCAATTCTGATCCTAGATCAATTGTTTTCTCTAAATCAATGACTTGATGTGGAGTGCTGCATGAATATGAGTGTTATTTTCAGTTTATTCTCACATGCCTCCAATGCAATTGTCCCGATCCTCTGGTTGTAGTGGGAAAACCCATGACTGGAACAGATGTTTCCCTCTTCTTCAATAATGTCCATCTCTTCTGTTGTTGCTTTTGAGACATAATAGGAAGCAGGAGGAGGAAATTACGGCTTGTTTTAATCCTAGTTGAAATGCATTCCCCTTGTGGGCACTGGCACAACCTTGCACCTGTGATCTGGATGGTGGTTTGGGCCATTACAAATATTAATGAAAAGCTTTTCCGCCATTCTAAAATTCTTTATACTATGTGTTGTTTCAGAAAAGTGTAACGCTTTTACGTAATTTAGAGTGACAGCATCTTATTTTTCTCTGTCTTGACAGGCTGCACTTTACATTTATGGTTTGTTTTATTACTAGCTTCATAACCTGTTTGCACTTTACTCATCAAATTGTAGTTTTGGAGCTCTTGCACACGTATAATTAAGGCGGCCTCTTGTCATGAAGCAGTTGAGAAGTTTTTTTTTTCTCTTTTGGAATAGCGAGAACATTTCCTTGAGTCTGCTATTTCTTCATCAGATGTCATGGGTCTACTCTTGAGACGTGCAGAAACACATCATCAGCAGCCCCAGACTTTTTTTTCCAGTTTTTCCGTTCTGATTTTTTGGGGAAATCTGCTTAGTATTTATTTAACCATGGCACATTGTGTTAAATGAAGCGACATTAAATTACAATGACAAAGCACCCTGAAATCATTCATTTTTTAATGAGATTTCTGGAAATTACGTACCGTTCCGATACCTGGATCGAGTTACTTCACAGGAGATCAATACAAATTCAAAACTGTATGTTGGCTGACTCAACCAAGGTCCAAAAATGACAGAAAAACACTGCGAAGCAACTATCACTTTGACTCTTCAAAAACTTAATAAAGAGAACTTAAAAGTAATTCATATTGAGCGGTTTAGTCCAAATTTTTATAAAGAGACTCGATCGCTTTATATGATAAACTGATTTAATTTAGTCTATTATTCACATATAAACATTGGTCAGCGAACATAAACAAAAGCTCAACCGAACCTGCTTGAAGCGCGAGAACAAACCTCATTGGGTTTTATGGAAACTCAAACGTGCTGTGTAACACGAGAATGAACCTCATTGGTTCTTGCTGAAGCTCAAACGTGCTGCGTAACACGAGAATGAACCTCATTGTGTAACATGTAGGCCTATGTTCTGTGTTCCCCCTTCATTACGTTTCATTTTGGTTTAGTCCTGTGACCTAGTTTTCCTTGTCTGTTTGATTAGTCTCCCTCAGTCTTCGTCTGTTCTCGTTAATGGTATACTGTGTTAAAGTGTTCTCCTCCTGAGTTTTGTATTAAATCCTGTTTATTCCTATTCTCAGTCTTCATCGTGCTTTTCACTACACCACGTTATGTAACACACTGGTTCTTGCAGAAGATCAAACGCGCAGCGTAACATGAGAATGAACCTCATTGGTTCCACATCAAGCGAGCTAACTTGAGCTTCCGTTTACCATATTTGATGTGTGAGTTGATGAATGTTTATATGTGAATAAAATCCTAAATTAAATCTGTTCGTCATATAAAGCGATCGTGTCTTCAGAAAATTTGCACTAAACCGCTCAATTCATATGGATTAGTTTTACGATCTCTTGATGAACTTGAACTTTTTGAAAGACTGCGTAGACTGTCAGTGGAGGGACAGAAGTGTCTCAGATTTCTCAGAAGATCAAAAAGATCTTCATTTGTGTTCTGAAGATGAACGAAAGTCTTACAGGTTTGGAACAACATGACGGTGAGCAATTAATGACATAATTTTCATGTTTGGGTGAACTATCCCTTTATTAGAAAGCCAGTTGATACAATACAAAGTATCATTTTAATACAAAATATTTGTCCAAAATGACATTTTAATAGTATTTTTGTGCCGTGACCATGAGGGCAGGAACATGTGTGACGTAGCCATAAGCACTTACTGGACCGTCCCATTCTAGCATTTAATGCTGAGGAGGACTCTGGACTATGAAGGACACAGCCTGACTAGGATGCAGCCTTCCATTTGAGAAGCACCTTTATTTACCACACCAGATTCAGATCATCAGCTTGTTTAGAGAGAACAACATGAACTGCACGTGAGTGTGTCAGATAAGAGAGACACTGCTGTGCAATGGTTCCCCAAGACCAGGACTGAAAACCACTGCTCTACTACACTTAAAGAAGCAATATGTGAAGAGCAGGGAATGTGTAGAACTTGGTGAATGACAGGCATTCCAGTTTGAAAATTGGCATTCAGCATGTGTTGTACATATTCGCAGAGGACCTGCTCATCAGTGATTTTACAGTTGTTTAAGAAGTGTTTTGCTCTCTTGCGAGTTTCAGGGCCTCCTCTCTGCTCTCCCCAGTGGCCGGCCCCACAGCTGCCGGGCCCAATCATTTGGCACGGAGATGAAAGCGTGTCTCGCACTCTGCTCTGTCCTCTGTGACACGGCCTGACCGCAGTGCAGTCACAGACGTGTCCATTAACTGCTCTGCTAGCCCTGTGACAGCACGACTCCGCTGACACAACAGACTCCCCGAGACTGAGACGGAGCTGAGAAATCTGTCATGCACGTAGTCAGCACACCCACGGACTTCTATTACTGATTTATTGGTATAGAGATTGCTTGCTCCGTCTCTAGAGATCATTTTGTTTTTATCTGACTTTAAAGGAAAACCAGGATTGGTTTCTTCAGGACATAAAAACATGGAATGTGTTTGGTTTGGATATGCATAGCCTTCCAGAGGCCACAGATCCAGGCCTTGGCAGCGGCAGTCTGCCACAGTCTCTCTATAGAATGGCAGCGCTCTTTGAAACATTTTGTGATTTGATGCCATTTCAAAAATGCAGTCTTGTGTTTAAAGTTGAAGGCGTGGCAAAAACCGAATGGCAATTCTATTATTTTCCTCAGTGCATTTAGGACTAGTTCTAACGAATGGCTTTTGGAGAAATTGGATGCTGCAGCTGTGCATTTAATCTAATATTCTTAAAGGTCTTAGCTTGAAAGCAAATTGAATCATTGCAAATTACTTTGGCATTTGCGTTAAAGTAGTTTGTAACAATGTGAGAAGCTTCATTGAGGAGACACGGATTGGGCCGAACTTTGAGAATGCTGTAGGAACACAGTGATCTTTCACTTTTCCAGTTTAAGAGAATGATCAAACGTTGAACTTTTACATTTTGTTGAAAAAGGCCAACGGTCATATGATTTTTGTTTGTTTTAGCATTGGTTTGTCACCATGGAATGAGTTTGAACACTCTCCCACAAAAGCAGTTGGAGCTTATTGTTTCCTAAGCTTAAGACTGTGGTGTTAAAACTAATCTTGTGCTCAACCTTTGCCCTCTGACTCCTGAGATCAACTCCAACTTACATTTACTGACCCTTTTAGGGGACGTCGCAGCCCTGTTCCGAACTCCTCCTCTGCTGTGGAGGAAATGACCCTAATCCTTCAAAACTTACAATATGAAAGCCAAGATGAAAGTTTTCTCTTTTCCTCAATAATCTAGTGAATGGATTTTCTTTCCACATTCAGAGTTTTATTTCTTGACATTTAACCTTTTGAGACTCTAGGGGCTGATTGCACCAGTAAGGTACTTTTTAGCTTAGCTGTGGCGGAAATGGGCTCACCAATATATTAATAAAAAAGTATTTAAATGACTAATTATATTATTTCATGACTATTTATGCACCTTATTTCAATGGAAATGTAATTTTACCAATTAAAGATTTTCTCAATTTGAAGACTGCTTATTGTATAGATAAATATAAAAGTCATTATGTGACCACAAATTACTTAAAACCCACTAGCTAAGTTCTACCTTCAGAAAACAAATGGTGGAACCAAATTAAGAACAGAGCTGAGTTTGTTACAAACTAACTAATAGTTAGTAGTAGTCCTAGCATTAACTGTCTTTCCTGTCTTTTCCAACTTTCTCCAACTTTTTTCAGAGGACTCTGATACGTATGTTTAAAGGGGGAGCTCTGCGGGGTGTTTGAGTTGGCTGCATGCGTGACCACATGCGCCTCTGGGCCCATCTGCAACGATTATTTATTTACACGCTGTGATGCTTAACCCCGAGCAGGCAAGGGCATCCCAAACCTCAGCAGCAGCAGGACAGCACGAACTCTGTACGTTCCCTGCTTCTCTTTAAACTTGACGTTAATCCATCCTCCGTACCTCCCTCAATCATACTACGAGCCCTCTTGATTCTTCCCAGACGTCACAGTTGACATTCTCAAGGCTCCAGAGTCAAGAAAAATGAGCCGCTGCCTCCTAAAATTACTTTTTTGTAGTTGGCAAATTACAGAATAGCACGAAATAGATGGTGGTTAAGAGGTAGTGTCATCTAGGGGTGACACGAAAACACTAGGGTTAGGGTATGTTAGTGCTGTAGAAAACACTGGAAGTAACTAACAAACAGCTTCTTACCAGATGAAATATGTCAAAATAAAGTGTAGACACAAAGTTTTCCTGACTGTCATCATTGACACGACTTGAGTCGCATATATTTATTTTTTATTTCATTTGCAGCCATTTTAGTTGCAAGTAGTTTAGTATGGGGTTTTCTTTCTTGCATGCAAAGTTTAAGGCCTAAAATACTGGAAAGACAGATATAACACAGATAAAGACCAGCTTTATATCTCACGGATGACCTGACTCTCTGTTATCAGTGATTTATCAGGGTTCTTGAGAACAGGCTGACGTGAGTCAGTGTGGAGAGGTTTAAGTGTGTAAAAGGTCTGCCATCCCTCCTAAATGAGAATCACTATGAGCTGGGCCAGTTGTTCACCTTTATCTTCATTCACAGGCAATGTTTTGCCGGTAATGCTGCAGTGATCATCTCAGGGGAACTGCTGGGGATAGTGTGGAACAAATTACTTGGCTCAGTTTCCACCATTTTTTTCTTAGCTGCATATAAAATGTAGAGTATGTAGTTTAACTGACAGCCTGACACATCTCATAGTGCTCAGGGCTGGCTGATAGTTAAGATTTTTCAATCAGAGGAATCTTCATTTTGAAGTAAAAGCCATTGTTGCCAAGTAAATTGTAGATGTTAAAAAGTTCAATGCAGTAAATTACATGGTAAGAAATAATAATGTCTTGTTTTCTTCCATGATCACTGTAAGTGATGGCACAAATGAAACGTTAAAATGATTCAGTGAAATGTATGGTGATGGACATTGAAATATAGCTGATTTCCAGAATCTGAATATGTATTTTTGATGTTAAGGTTTAATCCAGAGAGAGACCACCGTGGCCATTTTGTGACACAAGGAACTGCCATGGAATAAGTTCAAACCGTAGATAAGTGCCGTGGCACATGTGCTACCCACTAGAAGCAAGAACAACAAAAGTGTTTCTTGAGTGAGCTCACCAGGAGATCTTCTCACCCTCTGGATGGAGACCTGGAAGTGTTTTACTGGGGAAGACTGAACGTACACAATAGCCTAAGTGATCCTACTTTTTGGAACAATGGTCTAGGGAAGGAAGTGCAATAAGGGGCCTATCCCAAGTCCTTGAAAGCCTGGCTGCTTTCGATGGGGCCTGTGTCAACAGACCCCCCACCTAATCTCGCCAAGGGTCACACTTGCTTTTGCACCCTCTGTCCCCGCTCTTACAATCCCTTCGTCTGTACGGACACCCCCTCTTCCCTCCCCACCTCTGGTTTGGGATAGCACAAACCGGAAAAGTGGCTCACAAAGGGAAGTGTATTCTTCCATGAAGGAAACAACGTGTAAACAAAGAAGACCACCAAAGACATGGTAGGTGAACTGAAATGGGTTTGTCTTTGCCCGCTGGTGCAGAAGTGCACTGCGCCTCCCTGTCTCTCGTTGTGCACGGTATCTATGTGCGCTTCACAAGAGCTAGAAAGATGACCAAAACAATGAAGATGGGTTGGAATTTGGTGTCATTACGTAACTTGAGACTGGTTAAGAGAAAGAGCTTGACGGTGAGAGGGATGATGCATTTGCCCTGATCAGTGTCTAAGATTCCTGTCTGTAGATGTGGGAAAGATCCCAGATGTTCACTGATGTGCTGGAGGAAATCTTGATGACAGGATATTAAGGGTGTCACCGGAATTAAGTCACAATCTCGAACTTGAAATAAAAAAATGAAATCGTCGATGTTGCCACGCCCCCATGTCACGTCCGGTCGGCGTGCCAAGCGGAAAAAAACACGCGTGTTGAAGTTCTGCGAGTCAACCTCCTCTAATTTAGCCACAGCCAGTCAGAAGATAGCATGGCAACTGCAGATGCAGGAGACCCATCGACAGAACTTGAACCCCCTACTCTTTCATTGAAGTCGCCGGTGTGGAAGTATTTTGGATTTCCAGTGAGGTATGTTGACAACGTTCGCGTTCGTGCTTCAAAAAAGCCACAGTTTGCAAGCTCTGCTATGTGCGTGTACCATATTCTTCCACTGGCAGCATGACTAACATGACAGGGCATCTCCGCAGGCACCACAAAAACATAGATTTATCTGTTAAACCAATAACTGTTTGTTTGTTTTGTGAACTTGAATGTCATCTTCTGTGAAGAAGACTGCAGTTACAAAAGAGAAACTGTGGCAGGTTATTTTGCTTACATTTCCAATTGACTAAAGATATAAGTTATTATATTAAATTATAAGCACTTTATGTTGTTAATAAATGTTTTAAATTTGACAATGTAGTGTGGTACATTGCGAACAAAGGTCCGATATTATATTGCATAAAAAGACTAGTCTAAAAATGGCATAGCAACCTGTGCTTTAAAATAAATAAATGTAAAAATCGAGAATCGAATCGAACCGTGAACTTAGAATCGAAAATTAAATCGAATCGAAGATTTGGAGAATCGTGACACCCCTACAGGATATGGATGTTACCTTAAGTATAGGGCTACTATAGGAAGCCTAATTCCTTCTTCCTATGATCTCATGCTTCCGGTGACATAATCAAGCAAGTGCTAAGAAAATGTGTATACTATGGCCAAACATGTATACTATATGGCCAAACATATTTTGTAGTGTACTTGGTTTTTGTGATTCGTTTTCTTGGTGAAGAATTTTGTCGCACCATTGTGTTAACACTGCAGGGCTCTGAAACAGCCTAGTTTTGTGAGCAAGACTCAGTTTCCCAGTGATGATATGGTACAAACATACAGAGGGGTAGCTGTCGCCAGCCTCATTTACACAGCCGATAAGAGGACCAGTAGAAGTGCATTTCTCCTTCTCCAAACATGTAATCTCCCAGCACTGCAAGCGTTCCATTGTCAGGTCAAGAGGACTGGAATGGAGCTGTGAACTTCCTGGAATCTGCCACCTCTGACTGTCTGTTGAAATTCTTCAGGCCTCAAACATTTGAAACAGCCACAGATGCTAGGCAGTCCACTCCTTCCTTTTGACTGCTTTCTTTCTGTTTAATCGAGAAGTTTCTTAAGTAGCCATTACAGAAGAGGAAGGTTGCCAGTCATGAAGCCATTGTTCAGTGGTCATGAACTGCTCAGGGCGGGTTGGTGTGCAGGAAGGAGCCGGTGTATGGAAATCAAACATCAAACATTTAGCTGAAGGATCAAAGCCACACTTGATGGCAGTTGCAACCTTGATGCAACCTTAGGGAAATATAAGAATCTCCAAAAGCTTCTCCAAACTGTTTTCCAATTCATTTTTTGAGACAGTCCATCTACTGCACCTGCATGTTCTGGAATAAAACGCACAGTAATACCTTTACCAAATAGGTCATGGGCGTCCAGTCCTGTTCCTGCTGGTTCAATTTCCTGCAGAATTTAGCTTCAACATATCTGCCCGAAGGTTTCTATTGATCCTGAAGACCTTTCTTACAGCCACCATAGTGTTGTGTTGAAATTTTGGCCATACATTGTACTAAGTAACTCTCCATTTAATGCTGCACAACAATGACAGAAAAGTGATTATTGTTATCTTCTGGTATGCAAGGTATGCAAAACTAGATAGATGCAAATTTGATCATCAATAGTGGTTTACATCCGTAAGTTTTAATAGAAGTACACGTGTAGCGAAGCCCGACCACTTGTTCAAATGCACCAAAATCAGACATCAAATAGACTCCAGCTTCCAAGTTCTCATTCATAGACCTGTCCACATGTTTCTGAGTGCGTGCAGCAAAACTCAGTCTAGAATTTAAGCCATAAATTCTAGACCATAGCCGTTTTGATTTGACTACCTGTGCAACAAAGCCTGTGATGTTTTACTATGGCAGCACAATCTATCTGTGTGACTTCAGCCAGAGTAAAATCATGAGCCATGCTTTTCCTTTGGGTGTGTATGTTTACAGCTTGGCTCCAACACATTGTCAGTTATAGTAGTGAAAGGCGTTGGCTGTTCTTTTGTAGATGAACATATAATTGTGTACTTTTGATATAAGCAGTGGTTGTCTAAATTTAGTGCTTTCTTTTTTACAAAATACTTCACAAAAACAAGCAGAAACCTGCATCGCAGTCAGCGTTGCAGTTCAAGAGCTAAATTCTCAATTGTGCAGAGTTGAGCAAAAACGGCCAAATGCATTCTTGTGGTGGAAAACCTTTTCTTCTTTATGCCTGCCAATTTTAGCATAAAAAAATAAGTAGTTATTCTAAGCCTCAGCAGTGTGGTAACCAAAGAGGGGGTGCTTTTTCTAGCTCATAAACGACATTAAAAATAACTTGAACAAATGTTTAGCAGATGAACGTCTTAGAAGGTGTTTTTTTAGCACGACCAGTGTTGTCCGGTTCACATACAAATGACTCTTTTTAGCAGGTTCTTTTGAATGAATTAGTCAAAAAGGCAAAAGAAATCAGTCAGACACAAACCAGCTCCCTCAAAAGTACTAAAAGAATCGTTAATGGAATTGTTAAGTGAAATAACCTAAGCAAATTAACGATTCGGGTTTGTTTCCCATTCTTTAAGGAAGAGCTCTTCACTTCAAAGCTTCTCATTATGTATGGAAGGTAACTAGGTTTCATTCAGACCATGTCAATTGAGGTTATAGAGCTTGACTTCAAAGGGTTTTTTTTGTGTTTTGGTCACTTATGGCTGTGACAGCTTCATAATAAGGACGGGTGATGGATCATCACTGTGACACCACATCGTGGGTGTATCCAGTGTCTGTGTTTTAGGTCCAATTCTATCCCAATGCCCCCTTGTCTTGAACTTTGACCTCACCGAACTGGGTATACAAACAGTCGATTCACCTTTAGGCGGACACTGTGGTTCCTATGACGTTCCTGTGGTCTGGTTAAATTGTTCTGTCATTACTCGGGAAGGATTTGGAAGTACAAAATGAAAGCTGTGGTAAAACAGAACATGTAGATTGAATAATGAAACAAAATATAATAAAGGAGCATGGAAAAGAATGCAGGCCATATTTCCAAGTGTAAATTAAGGCTCTGCGATGTGGCTAAAAATTATATCTCCATATCTTTCTTCTGACAATAATTAACATCTCTGGAAATTATTTCAGTGTATCAACAAACCAGCCATGCAGGGTAGCCAAGTAGAGTTCAATTTCACTTTCAGAAGATGTTTTCAGAAGCTAAACTTACAAAACTCCTGTGAACATTTTAAGGGATGTGGTTTTGGCATATTGGCTTATGGTCTTCAGAAGAATTGGAGAAGAATTGTCTCCCTTAAGGGCCACCATTGCTGAAGATCAAAGACTCCAATATCACTATTGAGTGGTCTCTTATTTTCCATTCTCCTGCCAGTTTAACACCCCCTGAGCTGGCCAGTGAGGTCAGGCAAAGGTCAGAGGTTAATGAAGTGCCCTTTGTTGTTCACAGGAAGAGACCATGTTATTTAGTGCTGTATATCCTAATAAGCTAACAGGAATCTCCAGAGGTCCTCAGACCATCTCATCAGTCTGGATCCCAGACGCCCTCCGGGGCTCTAATGGGAAAGACCAATGTGAACTACCTACCTAGCAACTCGTTTTTAGCATGAAGTTATGAACCTGAAAGTTAGAGGTGCAGTCATTTCTGCACCGCTAGTGGCACCAAAATATATCTGTCTAATAACCACTTACAAACCATCAGGGACACTCTAACAACTGCCTTGCAGAAATCCACTCGTCCACTCATAATACATCTATTTTTCCAGAGTTACCACTCGACACATTAGCAACTACCTAGCAAGGCCTACAAACACTTCAAACCCCACATAATGCTCTCTTCAAACTATCCAATTATTCTGACTTTTTTTGTTACAGGTTGTTGTAAAATTCAAGTGAATATGTCTGTGTTATTTCTGTACGTGGGACCTGATTGCTGATCCTGTGTATTGATGAGAGTCTATTAGAGATCATCACACATTACACAGCGAACGGTGAATGAAAGACAGCCTGTCAACACACAGCCCTCTCATTTGCTTCATGTGGCATATCAGCCGTGACTCTTTAGGATGTACTCAGGACAACTCGAGAACCAGACCGAATCAATTGAGATGAAATGGAATTGGTGATAGTTGAAATACTAGCCAGACCAAATAGTAAAAATATAACTGGGCACCCTGCTTTCTAGTCATTAGTATCAGTTCACCATCAGTTCTGAACCACTATGACTTTCTTTACACTGTACACAACTCCAGGTTGTGTGTCTCATATATAAGGTTTTGATGCAAATCTCAGCCCTAGCATCTTGTTTTGCTTCAAAAGTATAGTTTTTGTATTGACTTTCTTCATGTGAAGCTGACGTCTGTGTACTTTATCTTGTGTTGTAGAGTTACTGGGCTCCACCAAGAGGCTGAACATCAACTATCAGGATCCAGACGGGTGAGTTATTGTTCTGTTGTGGGTGAATCTCATAAGGACATGTCCAGGTCAAAACACAGGGATGTGAAGTGCAGAGTCAGTGAACACTTTCACAGCATTTTTTGAACCTTATATTTATCTCACAGCCCCACGTTCCCTGAGAGTGTCAGTGTGATCATGTTCGTGCATGTTGACTTCCTGTGTGATGCATCATGATTAGTTTTTGAAATTGATAGGGACAAGCTTTTGGGAAGTTGTTGAATCACATCAGCACATTCGTGGTACCGTCTTAAGCTAGCCTGGGAAAACCCAGACAACTTCCGGCAAATTTAGATTTGCTCTGAAAGTTAGTCTGGCAAAGAGCTCATTCAAGCCCATTTCCAATACGTCGAAATCGCGGCACCAATCAGAAACGTTGGGGTGGGCTTTACACGATGACGACAGCACAGCGACGGTGAAGGAGATTTTGTACATTTACAAAGATGGATGCCGCCGTGGAACTAGGGGTGTGACGGTTATAGTTGAACACCGTCATTAGAACTCTATAACCGCCAAAACCATGTTATTAAAATATTAACATTAAAATAATAGTTACAACTGAGAATGGTCTGGTTTTAACCAGGCTAGTCTTAAGCTAAAATGCTGTAAATGTCCTCTCCGCACACCTCTAACCTCTCTGTTTGTTCTCTGACAGACCGCTGAATAATAAATCGGCCGTGTCTTCATCCATCTTTGCTGAAATGATCATGTTTGGCCAACTTCATATACACACTAAGTGCACTATGAGCTATTAGCCTGTGTTTATAAGACTAGATCCCTTACCTGTGGTTCGTCTTAAACTGACCAAGTATCGTTGCTCCCACAGTCCATTAAAACATGCTATGTCAACAGTGTCTTTGAGATAAGATGGGCCTCTCTCAGGGCTGTAAAACGGTACATTGACCTCATATATTTTAAGTCGAGACTAAACCCCCCACCCCACCTCTCTGTCGTAAAGAAGAGAAAGGGGGGTTGGCCAGTCGAGGGGTCAGAGATGGCCATTCGTGGATAAGGACCGTAACGAATTAGATAGTGTTTACAAAGCACCGAACAGCCATTATTGAGGCCGGATTGGAAAGGCAAAAGGAAAACAGGGAATGATGGATGGAGATTTATGGGAGTTGTTGAGTGCTGGTCTGCTTTCTTGTGTAGCTGGTGTGAACAAATATGCCACTATATGGCATTTTAAATGGATAACCAGAAATATTCAAGATAAACTTGTGGATTAGACTGGCTGACGTCTTTAAAGCGGTCCACTCTGAGTTTGAACAAGATGCATCAGTCACGTTGTTTTATTTTGCTCGGTTAAGTTGCCATGGTATCTACTGACCGGCTTTTGTTATATAACATCTCTATCCAATGGAAATTTACTGACAGAAGAGGAAAACAGGAAAAATGGTTGAAAGGATGTAGGCTAGCTGAACTCACTTAGAGTGTGTGTAACACAGTCATGCAGAGACCTGTATCACTTATTAATGGGAATAAAGTACATAGACTCACCCATGTGTAGGAAGAGGAATCTGAATCTTACGAAATCTGCAACATATGAGTTAGACTTTGAGTTTATTTGACATAAAAAGTAGCAATTTAACATTGTTACAACTTCTTTGTGAAGGATAACACAAAGTTGCATTAACTTATTTTCCTTATGGTCCTTGATTTTTTTAACGAGACATTTTCATGATAAACCATGTACACAAAAAAACAAAAACAAAACATGTATACATATCTATTACGCCATCCTATCTGAAAACAATCTCTTCACACTTATACTAACAATGCGGGTCATACTACTCTCCAAAATCATAAAAATGTGAAAATATTTTTATGTATTACATTATTAATATATTTATACATTTTATAAAGAAAATTAAGCTACTTTTTAGGACCATTAGGATTTATTTCTGTGACATTTTATTACAATTATACAGAGCCCTGCACATGACATGCGGGGAAAAATACGTATATTGTGGCCATGAATGAACAAATAGTTCCCACAACTTGCTAATATGTCAGCACGTTTTACTAATTCATTCCCTTGTTGTTTAAAGTAAATCATGCACACAATATAATAATTTGTTCCATTGTTTTGGTTCAGTCAAAACGGGTGAACGAATTAGTACAACGTGGCATGATTTACTAAAACTAGAGAACGAATGATTAAAGGCACAGTATGTAAGTTTCGCCTCTAAATATTGCTCATTTAAAACAATAACAAAGGTGTGGCTTGATGACGCTGTGAATGAGTGTGGATTCATGGGAGTGTCGTCTTCACCTCCACAGCCGATGGAAAGCAATCCGACGGGACCCGACAGAAATCATGTTCATGGATGAGCGAATGTATTCAAGTTTTATTAACCCTACTGTGGTGTGAAGCAGGACGGCAGCGAGAGCCTGGGACATTTTACGTTGCTGTTTTTGTTATTCTAATATGCCGCTGACTCTCGTTTCGTTTTGATGTTTATGTTTATTTTACGAATAAAGTTATGGTTAAAGTTACGATTAACGTTCGCCTCATTCATCCCTGAACTTGAACTTTATTACAGTTACGTTTGATCACTTAAATTCACATTATTTTATTTTATTCTAATGAAACAGCGACAAGTGCTGAATTGCTCATACAGGTCCCTTTATTTTTACGGATTAAAATTGTGAGGTAATGCAGCGCTTTTTTACTTGGTCAAAACAACAAAATACATTTGAGTGTGTTGACAGTTATAACCTTACTCTGTGCGTTCGCTCTGTGACTGGCATGAGACACATGTTGCAGCTGCAGTAATCTAGATCAATATAAGAATATATTAATAAAAGCTGGATGACTTGTGTTGCTAAACGGCATGCAACTTATTTTAAGATGTATTGTAAGGTGGAGAAAATGCTGTGTTACTGTTACTACAAATAAAGCTCTTTCTGATTATGCTATGCTAGCCACTTGATAAAATAGTGTTGTCTCCGATGCATGACACAAACATGTTACAATCAAGAAAACGAGAGTTTCAAACAATAAGACTAACCGTGTTGAGATGTATAACAATGATTCGCTTTCTGTCTCTAAAAATATCCAAACAGTTCCTCATCTGTCTAATAAAACATAATGTTTTAAAGAGTCGCTGGTGTTTTCATGGTTTCTACAGAAGTAAACCAGAAATCGAGTGTAGCGCGGATATGACGTCATTGACATGCGACGCAATGACACGGTCCGTTACACTGGTTAAAGTAGCTGATTTCTCTGGATTTAAACATTGTTGGAAACATTTGGGATAATGTTGGAAACATTTGGGATAATGTAAGTACACAAAGTCAACAAAATACAGTATATAACATTGTTCTAGTGGTTTTTGGATATTTTAATCGAAAATTCTTACATATTGTGCCTTTAATTTGTGGCCACGATATATATATTTTTGTCTGCATATCATGTGCAGGGCTCCATATAATTTACATAAAATCATGCCAGACTAATGAGTAAATAAATAAGTAAATACTTAAAAAAATATATAATATAAAATAATATCCACAATTTTGTAAAAGGTGTTAGAGTTTGTTATGTATTTATATTATGCCAATCAAATAAACAACAACAACAACAGTATTTTTAATAATACAGTAATTCGAATGGGATAATGGGAATCACAACTGAGGATAATGAAGAAAAAAAAGTCATAGTGGCAATGATAATTTTTGTTCAGAATGTGCTTAGTTATTATAAAAATATCTTAATAGTGATAAAATAGTCTTCATTTACTCTATGCTTTCTTTTGATTTTGGACCTGAACATGCATTCGTCAGATACACCCATCTAAACTATGTTGGAGTTGCGACACTGTTGGGAAAGCCCTTGTTTCTGCATGCCACTTAATGATGACCTCAGCGTGCATCATACACTGTACTTTTGATTGTGAAAGTTTGTAATAGTTTTGCATGCCCAGGTCTGTTAGTAAAAGTGAAAAAATGAAATGCTTGGTTTGGGTGGTGGTGGGGGGGTTCCAGCAAATAATAGTGGTGTAGCACTGAAGGTTTTGCTTGTCTGTGAGACAAATTAGTATTTGAGCCGCCTTTGACTTTCTGGGGAACTGTTGGGATTTGTATGGGGGGGCGTTTCCATGGCAAACGTCCTGGAATGCGTGTGAATGAATGGCCAGGCCGGTGTGAGAGGGACTCTTTGGAGCCCTGTCCTTTGTCCACCCAGGGCCGCGCTGCCAGGACGCATCAAATCCGTCCTGACATCCCGCGAAATGAAGGCGAAAGTGGACAGGGCTTGTAACACAAGACCCTCGCTGAGTTCTGGGAACTTCTCCGAAATTGTGTGTTTGTGGGTAAATCAACAACTGCTCAATATCGCTGCGGGCAGTCATCGGACTGTCTGACCCGCTCTTGATATTTCCTGGGGTGCAAACCTCTGTTTTTGTCTGGTGTGATGGCGAAATGCAGCCAAATCTTGCTACTGATGAAGAACGTGGTAGAACATGATTCCAATTAATCGAACAAGTTTCATTGTATGTTTGAAACATTCCAAGTATTAAGTGAAGTGGTAATCTCTTATTGAGATGTAATTGTTGTTGAATGTGTTTACAGTGTTCTAAAGGTTTAGAAACAGCTTTAGGGTGTACCTGTACTAACATATTCCCTTAAATGTTGTATTGTGGGCAAGGCTTAACATTAAGGATGGCCCAAGGCTAGATGACAGTACTCATACTTGATGACAGTACTCACACTTGTCCTGTCGGGCCAGTGCTGCATTGTCACAAAATTTTGTTTGTTTGTTTTTATAACATTTGGTTTTCTGTCATGTATCCAAAATTGTTGCTAAGTAATGTATCCAAAAGTGTTGCTAATTCTTCTCATTTAAAGGATTAGTTCACCTCAAAATGAAAATTTCTTGATTATTTACTCACCCAAATGCCATCCAAGATGTTCATGTCTTTCTTTTTTTTCAGTGGAAAAGAAATTAATTTTTTTGAGGAAAACATTTCAGGATTTTTCTAGCGAAAAATCTAGGGTCTTATCTACCGAAACGATCAGTCATTTTCTTAAAAAAACAAAAAAACATTTATATACTTTTTAACCACAATTGTTCGTCTTGTGCTGGTGTGCGACGCGCCAGGGATTACGTCATCACGTTGGAAACGTCACGTCATCTATCTAAGTTATTTGTCTGTGTACTCCGGTTCAAAAAGGGCGAAAAATTCCATCTCATTTTCTCCCGTTTTCTCCTCCAACTTCAAAATCGTCTGACATCTTTGTTTTAATTTATTATTATTATTTTTTTTTTAAAAAGAAAATTTGTGACGTTTCCAATGTGATGGTTCAATGCCTGGCGCGTCGCCGACCAGCACAAGACGAACAATTGTGGTTAAAAAGTATATAAGATAAGATAAGATAAGATAAGACCCTATTCCTCAGCTGGGATCGTGCAGAGCCGTTTGAAGCACTTCATAGGCCTTTGAAACTGCATTGATTTGGACTTCAACATGTTGGTTGCAATTGAAGTCCATTGTGTGGAGAAAAATCCTGAAATGTTTTCCTCAAAAAACTTAAGTTCTTTTCCACTGAAGAAAGAAAGACATGGACATCTTGGATGGCATTGGGGTGAGTAAATTATCAGGAAATTTTCATTTTGAGGTGAACTAATCCTTTAAATATAATGTTGTTTTATGTTTTTCTTATTGGTAGCCATTTACATTTATTTATATTTTAATATATTTCATGTATTATACTTTTAACATGTAAATAATAAGTTAAATTTCTTTTGTAACTGGGTCGGTGAAAATGTTGGAAGGGCAAGTTGAGCTGCTGTCCTGACTGGGACTGCAGAAATGTATATAATATTTACCCTAGCTCTTCATGGCACATTAATGTGAGAAAAAGCGTTGTCCGTTTTATGAAGAAATGATTCTTTTGAGTCAGATCTTTTGAATGGTTTGCTACTTCTAGTTCACAAAAAAAGTGTGAGTTGTCAGGGTGAATTGTTCACAAATTGGACCGATCTGGTTCTCAACTCAATGGTCCATTTTTTAGCAGTCCACTATTATGATAATTTAATGATGGTTTTGCATTATTTTTAGGCTTAACAAGTTTCAGTCCCCATTCATTGTAATTAAATGGAAAAGAATAACCAGCACATTCATCAGATACTTCATATGAACTCTAAACAACACGAGGCTGAGTAAATAATGACAGTATTTACTGTGCGTGCCCCCTAATCATCAATGCCATTTGTATTTGGTTATACTGTTGATTCAGGCTAGCATGAATTTCATCCCGGTTCCCTGGTAAAGTGGGCGTCCACTCTAGATCCACTGATTAAGAGAGATGAAACAACCTCTCACTACAACAACCCATCTCTCCTCAGAGCTCCCAGTTTCTTTTAGTTTTTTCATAGAAAGCTGATGGAAGTGTGTGTGGACGTGTGGAAGAGAAGAGTACAGTCTTCTGTTCGCAAGAGAGAGAGCTCTTTCACAACACAGGTTTCTTTCAGCATCTACATCCCCTCGCAGGGCTCTCAAGCCCAGCCATCAGTGGGTCAGGTAGAGGTAAAAAGAAAGACAGCACAGGGGAGTGATTGTGCCATCTTACCCAGAGCCCCACACCTCACAACACGACCCACACAGAATATGCAGACTTTTCATGCACTGTTATTGGGTTGAAATCTGCGTACTTCTGTGGAATGAATATAAATGTGGCAAAGTGCATTAAACACAACTGAGAGTACCACATGAAAGTGTTATCAAATAAATGCACATTATCCGAAGACCCCTATGATGGTGGTTCCAATGCTGCGGAAAATTGTGTTCTGCGGGCACATGACCTGTGTGGGCTTGCTCATGACACAGCCAGGGCCTGAACTCACTCTCTTCCTCTTAGTTGTGAGGCTGACGTTGCCCTCCTCATATTCTGGAGGGTTAAACTTGTGATGTTATGCCTATTGCTTTGTGCCATGGAGCCTCTGGCAGTCTCCATTTCCTGCCTTAACCTGCCCTCTTGTTGTAGTGCCGTGGAATGTTCTCCGACTGTGGAGATTTTAGTGTAATAATTGTGTTTATACCATGGTCTGGGTGAGTACTCGATTCTGATTGGCTGCAGAGTGTCCGTTAAAAAGTGATAGAGGACACCTAATAAAAGAGTTCTGGTGAAACTGACTGTTTACCATTCGAAATTAATAAATAAATGCGCTGGCTACATCAGTTGTGAGTAACCATAGCAACAGGCAGTTTAAGTATCCGTTTACAATTTATTGTATCAAAACAAACATCTAGTTAGCCGTTATACTATGCCTACCTGTGTGAATTAATTATAGGTTAAAAAAAACAAAAGTGTAACGCCCATGGCTAGACAAGCCTAACTTACATGAAAAAAAAATGTTAAGTTTCTGGCTCGTAAGTTAGCTAAACTGAAGGGTTCTCCGAGCTGAGCGGACTATAAATATCTCCGGTTGCTAAATAAACCGTCAGGCGTAACCAGGGATACCAAGTTATTGTTTGTAAAAACTTTAGATTTCGATTGTAAAACTAATTAAAATATAAGCTAATGTTTTAAAAATGTGTTATTTGGCAAGTGACCATGGTATAAGCGTGTTAATGCCCTTCGAGGTGTCCATTGTCAGGTATTAATGGACTTCGGCGGAAGCTGCGCGTCGGACGGTTCACGCCTCGCCGTCGTCCATTAATACCTGACAATGGACACCTCGTCGGGCATTAACCCTTACATAATGAACTCTACTTTAATAGAATCTTTTTATTAGTAAAATACCAAAACCAGTGGAATGTTTTTTCTGGGACTTTCACGCAAAGATTCAATGTAGAATTTGGTACAGGGATTGTCCCTTTGGAGGAGGGGCCTTGCAGCAAACTTCTGGTTTCTAGTCCTGAGTTTTAACCACTATGCCACATCACCCCCTTTCATACACCACTTAAACCTTAGAATGAATTATTAATATTCAAACCTTCACAGCTGTCACACCTTTTCTCATGAGTGTCGAGAACGTCCACTGTGAAGACACTTACGCGACTCAGCTGATTTATATCCGAGCGTTTCCGCTAAGCCGTGTGTCCTGTGTGATTCAACACAATGGGAGAGTTTGACACCAGCTTGTGATTCAGAGGGTAGAAAGACCTTGCAAAGATTCATCTCTTCAAAGGCACAGTCGGCAAAGTGTTTTCCCTCAGCTGGAGTCTCAGTGTGTTCATGAAAATAATCAACTTTAGCCATCATATTTACCCAGTCTGATCCATTTCCACTCTACTTGTCTGTACTGTTACATTTCACATCTAATATAAACAGCTGTCTGCTCCAAGAAGCTAGTCTGAGGTCATGGGTTCAGGAAATGAATGGCTCCTTTGGCTAACCCCGTTTGGTTTCTTATTGAGTAAAAGCATCTGATCCTTTACTTTTAGTTTGATCAAATGTTGGGCCAAAATATATGCATTGCAAAGTAGACCGCATAAGATGTTTCTCGATGATTCTTGATAAGATAAGTCAGGCATGTTGTGGGTCAAGGCAAAGTTTCCAGACTGATGCTGCAGGCTTCTAGAAATGTAGGATTTGCTTCTTGTCCAAGACTTGCAAAAACTTGTGAGCTGACCGTGTAGGCAGCTTTTTAAGGCTTTGTTGGCACTTCGGACATAAAGTCTGTTCCCAAAGATCAGCAGCATGATTGCCCTGCCTTTTAAGACGCCTTCTTTTGGCAAATTTCTAAAGCAGCATTTCATATATTCTTTGCAAAGAAGGCAATCCCAAAATGCACTCAGTTGTAACTGAAATCATTTGTAAGTTGAGTCTCTTAAATTGTCCCGAAAGGGTCCTTCACGAGGTTCACTTTCCAGTGCAATGCTGCCTGGAATACACTACATCAGTGGTTCCCAACCTTTTTTTGTCTGAGACCCCCTTTTTCCCAAGAAAATATTTTAGGGCCCCTCCTTTACATTTAATGATATTAACGCTCTTGTAAGCTTGCAGCAAGGATGACAAAATATGTTTTTTTTCAAACAAATGGTATGTTTATGCACAAATAATAGCCTATAATATTGAAAAGACAATAACAAAAACATCAGTAGGCCCTTTGTAATTTAAAAACGTAAGCCTAGGAGAAGCCTATAAATTGGCCCTATTTGAAATGCAAAAACAAAAATATTCGCACTGGTGTGTAGGTAAAAAAAAGAAAGAATATAGGCTATTACTAAATGACTGTTGTCTGGGGCCTCAATACTTGCATGTTATTTGTGAGGCTTTATTTGTTACGCTTTTGGCGCTATAGCGAGCGATAATAAACTTGCATTTATTAACAGAATAATGCGTCTTTCGGAAGAACATTGTAGCCGGAACTACTTCTCTCTGTGTACGTCTATGACGAGTCACGCAGGTACTGGGCTACTCCGCAGCGCAGCGATCCGAACCAGTGTAAAATAGTCCCACTGTAAACACTTATTATAGGTGTACCATAGTGGTTCAGGATAAGACAAAAACACGGATTGGAAAATGGATTCATGATGAACTCGCTCATTATATACATTTTGTAAATTTTGAACAGAAAAAAAGTTAAGGACTTTTGCTCATTGCTCAAACCTTTCAAAATATGACGCGACCCCCCACAGAGCTCGCTGAGGCCCCCTTGTGGGCCGCGACCCCCCTGTTGGGAACCGTCGCACTACATGACTTTTCTGAACAGATTTTAAAACACTATGCATCATACACTTGCCGACTTTATACTTACAAAGAATAACTGGGCATCATACACTAAATGACTGAGGATCACACACTACCAGACTTTCAAGTTATTCTGAACGCAACAAACTCAGAAATGTGCACCTTGTTGCTGGAAGACGCATGACAAATGACAAAAATATGTGTTCTAAAATCAGCTTAAAATATCAAACATGTTTAAGATCCTCTAAATGGATGGAATCAACGTATACATCAGAGTCTGTGCTCATTATGCACTATGCCATTTTCTGTGAAATCTGGCAACAGAGCTTACCTCTCAGGCACAAGAGCAACAAGTCACAGTCAAAGGTCATTGTTTTAGTAATGACAGCCAAGCTGTGACTTGACATTTAAAGATATTAAGGGGGATATGTAGGCTACCGGTGCACAGTTTATTCCAAAAGCACTACAGTAAAGTTGTACTTGCCAAATCAAACTCTGCTCATTCTTTATGAGGCCACTTGTGCCTCAAGTGACAGCTTCCCCTTCTAAAAGTGATATGTTTGCAGTATTGGCTGTGGGCGAGGACTTCACTAAGACGAGATTCTGGAAGGAGATTTACGTCCGGGACGTCTGAAGTGTTTGAGGAGGGGTGGTTGAAGACAGCCCTGTTAATCTTCTGTTAGAGGTCTTGCTTTGGTTTCGGCATGTCCTAGCAAAATACATCCGCCCCAGACAAGTAGCATTTCAATTTGTCATGCATTTCAGTAAACATCAGATCATATGAGGGCGTCTGTGCCCCGAGGACACAGTTTTTTATTGCCTGAGCTTGTGCTGAATTGAATATATCTCCCCCTTGTCGCCCTGATTCTTTTTTTTTTTGTCTCTTGAAACCTTGTAAATTTCAGACTTTAGTCTCTAATTGTGCCACAGCTTGAGCAATACGAGGCACTTTTACTAGACATTGGTTTGTTGGCAATCTCACATTTACTGGAGTTTTTTATTTTTCCATTCTCTTTATGACCACACATAGCCTCAAGTGTGGAATGATGAGAGTGTAACTGTGAGCTTTGGGATCAAATTAAGCTGATTAAAGTTATTGAGTGGCTTCTTTATTATTTGCCTGTAGCCTGCATCTTTCCCAAAAGTACTGTTTCTTAGTTGTCAATGTTTTTTTTGTGCTTTTGACAACTCTCACTCCATCTCTTTCTAAAGTTTTCTGCTTTTTTTCTCCTCCACTCAGGTTTTCAGCGTTGCATCATGCTGCTCTCACGGGCACTACAGAGTTGCTCTCCCTGCTGTTGGAGGCTCAGGCTGTTGTGGACATCAAGGATAGCAACGGTTAGAACGGCCTCCTCATTAACACCAAGAATGATGACTACAAAATAACGATAACTATAGAGCATAGGTCTTCAACCGTGCTCTTGGAGGCCCACTTTCCTGCAGAGTTTTACTCCAACCCTAATCAAACACACCTGAACCAGCTAGTCAAGCTCTTCAGGATCGCTTGAAAATCTCAGACTGAAGCAGGTTTGATATAAACTCTGGGCCTCCAGGAGTAGGGTTGAAGACCTCTGCTATAGAGGGTATGCATGTGCCGTCACCGTCGGAGGGAGTGACTGCGGTTACGCCCACTGAGCGGCAATATTGGTATTCAGCGCGAAGGCCGCGACAAACACACAAAACACATCTAAAATGGGAACGAGCTTTGAGATTTGACAAGAAATCTGAGGCATATTTTTACAGACTGCCGAAAGTATTTTTACGTGCCATCGAGTGTTATGTTATTCCCACATAGATAGGTATTAATACAACCGCTGAAAATAGAAAAGAAAAGCAAATGGATCGCTGCAATTCACAGGAACAACTGGACTCCAGGCAGCGAATCTTAGATTTGCAGTTATCCTTTTGGGTTAATATGCAAAATTTGGGGGTAAAATCATACCCTATATATTGTATTCTTATATATTGTATTGACTTACAATTTTAATAAACTGACAAAATCTATATAAGTTTTAGTGCTGAAAAATATGACGATATATATAACATTATTACACGGCTCTGTGGAATACTTGACTCTGATTGGTCAATCGTGCCATCCAGTGGTATATTATTCCCAGACAACAACCGCTGAAAATAGGCTCACACAGGCTCATCATGGGATACTAAAGTCAGCAGCGCTAAACGCTTGCTAGGAAAGTTTTTTCTTCGTGGAAGTTTTGCGTTTGGTCCAACTATATCGAGTCCAACCGTTAGTTTAAACTGATAATCGTTTGTTTTACTCAAATTTTCGCAGTTTCCCCCTATTAAATCCAGTCATGTTGCATACCATCTATATTAGCGTCCACACCAACGAACAATATTGTTCTGCAGTTTTGTCGTCTGTCACTTTAAATGCTCACGCTCTTAAACGGGGTGGATTCTGATTGGCTGTCAATGTTCTTTATCGCTCATCAGCTGGAAAAAAACTTTGGGAATGCGATTCCACTGACATTATTTCAGTGTGTTGTAACTTGATTTTTAAACTATATCTTTATCGGTATCGTCATAGTCATCGTCTTTGTGAACGAGCCTCAACACATGAATTGAAATGGAGCCAATTCTTACATTTTGTACACAAAATGTAAGAATTGCTCACAGAACTCTGAGTTCGAGGTTGAATTTTTGTATGTTTTGTTCTGCAGGGATGCGGCCGCTGCATTACGCAGCATGGCAGGGTAAAGCTGACTCGGTGCTCATGCTCCTGAGGTCAGGGGCTGCGGTCAACAGCGCGTCTCACGACGGGCAGATCCCACTGCACCTGGCCGCTCAGTACGGACACTATGAGGTGGTGCGTATCCACTAGCCCGCACTCAGAGGCTTCAAAACAGTTGCTGGTCTCAGACACGTCACAAACACAAACGGCAGTGCAGTTTGTCCCTTATGGAACGAAAATATATTTCCCATATATGAATGATCAATATATTAAATGGTTTAACCGTATATTTGAAAATATACAGTATAATATATTGTGTTAATATTACAATATATTGAATAATACATACGGAATTGCCGCTTTTCATATATTGAAAAATATGTGACAATATATTTACTAATATATCACAATGTATGACGTTTTTTTATTCAGTAAAACAGTTCATAATACCGGTATATAGATGTATATGTGATCAGATATGGTACTGCATGTGTAATATATTGCAGATATGTTTACTCAAGCAAAATAAACACATATACAGTATATAGAGAAATATATAATGTAATGTATTATATCATTTCTAATTTTTAATTATTTACATTATAAATGTCTCATATTTTCAAACTAGTTAACAAAAGCACAAGCACACCTGCATGTACTAAAGTATCTAACCAAGAGACTATCACTGTACTAAGGAGTGCACAGCCATTACTTTTAATGTATAGTAACTATAGTCTTAATTATGTTGGGCCAATCATCAACCGAACCACAGGCTCTACTCTTCAGCACAATGGTCACCCCAAAAACTCACACACACACCAGAAAACCTTTTAAATTGCAAAATAATAGAACAATAAACACTAACAGATCTCCCCCTATATTAATATTGAGCAAAACACATTAAATAACACTTAATTTTAACATTTGCTTTCCTTCAACAGTCGGAAGCAAAGCATGCTGGGAACTAGAAATCTGTTGTAACACATTCTGTGTGAACATACATTCACATTTATATGGGAACATGTATGTGGAATATACGTACACAATAAAGGATAAAACATTGTGAATATTACATGTAATGCTATTTTTGTCTTCATGTATAAATATTTTATATGTATTAATATATAGCCATACATTGGTCAATGCATGAGAAATATAAGCACTAGTTTCCCATCTATGGAAATGTATCGCATTATATTTTGCAGTATATTCCCATATATTTTTGTTCCGTAAGGGGTCACTCTAGCTAGCATCAATGGGCCGGCCTGACATTGTTCAATGTTTTTTCTATTGAAAATCTTTCCATAATTACTTTGTTTAAAAATGTGGTTCCATAAGCCAGCCCAGTCAGCCCTACAGAGAAAACTGTCCAGTCCATCCCTGTTTGAGGAGCAGTGTTGTTGGATACCGCACCTGCAGATCGTCTGACATCAGCTCACTGAAACGCAAAGAAATATGATATCTGCGTTGCGACATCAACAAGTCACCCCAGATTGTTTTTTTCTTCTTTTTGTGTGTATAGTACAGTATTAGTGAGGGATAAAGATAATCTGCCTGTTTTTATGATTATTTTCTGTCTCTTGTAACAAGCTGGATAGTTCATAACAAACATAATTCATCTATTCTGTCTCTCTTTCTGTTTATCAGTCTGAGATGTTGTTGCAGCACCAGTCGAACCCGTGCGTGCTAAACAAGGCTAAGAAGACTCCTCTGGATCTGGCCTGCGAGTTTGGCCGGGTGAAGGTCAGTCATCTCATGTCTGGTCATTTCTAGCTTGTTTATGAGCATTCTTCATGTGGGATGTCATTCGTTACGTCACTGTCACTATGACTACTGTGATCTCATAAATCCTGTTATCTGATGCGCGGTTGATAAGAACATGTCCAGTAGAGCTGCACGATTCTGGACAAATTGAGATTTGTTTTGTTTCAAATACGATTCTCCATTGATTCTACATAGACAACTAAACATAATACCATGGGATTTACCAGGTTCTTTTTTTTATTTTTTATTTTTATTTTTTATTTTTTATTTTTTATTTATTCACAATTTAACACATTACACACAACACAATCACAGAAAACACCAAGAAGAATACCGCTAAGTATATCGACAAGACACACAACAACAACAACAACAACAACAAAAAAGACAAAAAAAAGAAGAAGAATCTACACAGTCTGTGGGTTATCCATTATTCCATTTAAGTTGATAATTGTATAGTCTCTATATAATTTAATACTAAGGCCCATGTGGTTTGGAACTCTTGCAGTCTTGAATGCTGTTTACTTGTAATTTTTTTCAATGGGCAACAAATCTATTATCTGATCCAGCCATTGACCCAATGTGGGTCCTGACTGGGAAATCCATGCAGTAAGTATGCATTTTTTTGCAAAATAAGAAAACATTGTAAACACACATTTTTTTGTAAAGGGAAACTTGTTTTCAATATCATAATTCAATAAATATAACATAGGGCATAGCTCAAAAGTACAGTTACGCATATCTTGAATAACTTTATGAATCTTCTCCCAAAAAGAAAAAATAGCTTTACAATACCAAAATAAATGCATGAATGATCCTAATTCAATTCCACATTTTCTACACATAGGAGAGTTTGTATCATTAATCTATTAAGCTTCACTGGAGTTATATAGTATTTATACAGAAATGTATAATTAGTTTCTTTAACTTTAATGTTCACACTCAAGCGTAAGGTCAAATTGATACACAAAGTTAACCATTCTTTTTCGCTGAACTTCCTTTTAAGCTCTAATTCCCAATTTGTTCTCAGAGAAAAAAAAAGAATTTGGGGAGCTTTCTAACAGAATTTTATACAAATGAGAAATCTTCCCCTTAACCGAAGTAGCAGAAATAATACATTTTTCCAACTCTGTAGGATATAATCTAAGTTGTCCCTTTTTATGTAGAGATGTAATAATGTGACGAACCTCCAGATATTTAAAAAAATCTGTTCTAGGAATTTGATATTCAACACAAATAGCAGTAAACGATTTAACAGACTTAGAGTCTTCATCAAACATATCCGCAAAAGTTTTCAGCCCATGAAGTGACCAGTTTCGAAAATAAGTTTGGGAATGTGCTAAAAAGTCAGGGTTAAATGCAATAGGTGAGTTTTTACTTATATGACCTTTTGTGCTCAAATACCTATTACAATCCTGCCAAGCTTTCAGTGTGGCTTGTAAGGGGGACAACCCCTCTACCTCCACACTCATCAGAAACTTCAAGTTATTAACATAAAGTGTTGATGTAATCTCCAATCGATAGGATTTACCAGAGGTTCTGATACAAGTATTGAACACTTTACAAGTACCGAAAGAATTTAGGGTGCTTTCACACCTGGATCGATTTGTTTTGTTCCGGAACAGATCCGAAACAGAATACTTTGTTCCGAATCAATTTAATACGTCAATCTGTTCACACCACACTGTTGTAAAGCGGTCCAAATCGCGCACCCTTCCAGGGCTTTCCTTACGCCTTTTCGTCACTACCTCATGCGTGCAGGTCGCGCATTCCATTGTGGGACATCACCATGACAACAGTAGCCTAACACAAAATGAATCGCGGGTTGACTTGGTGCTACGAAGAGGTGAAATGCCTCATAGATATTTGGTCGGAAGAACACATCTCCCGGATATTGGACACTACACACAAGAACACCGAAGTGTGACCAAACGAACCGGGCCAAAAGGGAAACGCCCCTTTGTTTCGGAACAACGTCTCCAATCGATCCAGGTGTGAAAGCACCCTTAGAGTATCTAGAGGTTAAAAAACAAAACTGCATGTATTTTGTGGAAGAACATTGTTCTGGATGTGCTTTGTCTATGCGGATGAATATGGTTAATCCACGGCTCATAAAACATTCACCTCTAGGCTTAAGAGATATAACCGGTTTAGATGGAAAGGATCTCAAGCTGACTAGCTGAAGACGTTACTGTAGCTTTAACCATTAATGGACACGCACTTCCCTTTAATTAAGTTCCAACACAGCACTACAACAATTATACTGAAATGACCCTTCACAATAATGCTTTACGATGAAGAGAGCTGCATATGCCAGTTTATCTGTTCAATAAAATACCTTACTCCTGTTGAGTGATAAACACCATCATCCCTGCGTCGCTTTTACAACATTTTAAACCCCTCAGTTCTCGCCATCTCCGAAGCCAAGCCAATGTTGATTCTTGTTTTATTACGAGCTCAGTCTGTTTGCCAGCTGACGCTCTTCTGTTTGGCGTTTGTTTATAAAGGGCGATTCCCCGGAGGTTGGAGATTTAGGGCCAGATTTACTAACAGCTAAACCCTCTTTTGGCGTTAAAAAACTACTGTCATGATTTACTAAAGACACGCAGTGAAAAATGAGCGCTGAAAAGACGTGGACAGGGTTATTTTCGCGGCTGACCTTTGTAGGAGTTTCACTTTCAGACGCAAAATTTACGGGAGGAGAGTATTCAAATGAATCACCCAGGTTTGCGCTCGTCAATGTACTGGTGTTTGCAACATTATTTACCGCCCACAAAAGCATGTCTTAAACCAAACGCTAATTTGCGCTGCTCTTGGTAAATTGCGTTGGTCATTATTATAGAAATGATCCGGCTGTGTTCTTTAATTTGCACATCGTCAGTAGATCAAGCTCATAACTTTCCACTCCCACCAGTGTTTTTATGGGATTACGCTCACACTAATTTGCTCCGTTTTGTAAATCTGGCCTTTTGTGACACCTAACCAATGCCACTCCCACACCATACACACGTCAAAGTAGCCGGAGCAACTTTTCTCTATTTATGGATATGACAAGACATGCATGGGCGAGTGACATGTGAAAACTGTCCCGACAGGTTTAAAATATAAACACCAACAGTTTTATCAAAAGCGACAAAAACATGTTTTGGAAGAGGGATTGACGATGTGCTGACTCATTATTTTGTCAATTATTAACAAAAAATGGTACATGCAAAATATAAATGGACAGTTTTCGTGAGAAGAGAGCATCATACCGTGGTGATACCTGTGTGCATGCAATCAAATTCATTTCCCTCTTCTCTCTCTTTCTTCCCTGACTGTGATTTTGTGTGATTTTTGTGTGTCATTCGTTCTCTCAGTGAATACGAGCTCAGAGTTTGACATGTTCTCGCACACACATGCCCAGCGGTGTTTGATTTCAGTTCAGCTGTGTATTCAGGCCTTTTGGAGGTGTTACTTTAAGGGCAGTGTGTGTGTGTGTGTGTGTGTGTGTGTGGTATTTAATCAGCTGCTGTATTGAGGTATCAGGGTGCGGCTGAAGCAACCGGATCAAGTCTTTCTCTCTCACCAAACTCAGTGCTGCCGCTTTACAATGCACAGCATCTTCAACATGACAAACGATTGCTTTCAATGCGTGCTCAATGAAGTCAACGTGAGCACGGATTACGCATAGAAAAATTCAAACTTTAGTACTACCTGTCACAAGTGTAGCATATCTACTCAATATGTGTAACTTTATAATACTTATAACTTTATAAGTACTGTTTTCTGCATTTTTGCCATGAAAACTATGAAATAAAATGGAATTATTTAATTACCAAATAGTTGATTTTGCTCAAAGAAGCTTTTACTTTTTAAACAGTTTTTTCCATGCATGCTCCACTTCACTCCACGGTATCCCACAATCCCCAGTGCAAGACAAGTCCGACGCTTGACTGACGCTCAAACTGCAGAAATCAACTGAAACGTCTCCTCAGGCCTATTAGTTTGTGGCCCAGATGTTTTGGGGTGTTAATGGTCACTGGGACACGGTAGCATGAGCTCATCCTCACCTGTGAGACCTCTGCGCATGTGTGTGTGTGTGTGTGTGTGTGTGTTCTAATAACCACATTTTAATCTCTTCTTAACACCCCTTTTCAAGCTTTTTTGGAGACTTTCGTCCAATAATGTTTCTCCAAATTCAGTTTTAGTATAAAAAAATAGGTACTAGATATTACATATGAATTAGAATTTACTTTGCAACCGTTAAAAAAGTATGTTCTAGAAGTATGAATGTGTGTAGTATGAATGAAATTCGGACGTACTACATCCACCATGTTGTCACTGTCATGACACCTACCACCATCAGATGCTGCATCACTTCTCTTCCATTCACAAATCCTCTCCCGTGGCCTCATGGGATAGTAAAGTGTCCATCAAATGCACACGTCAGGATCTCGCCGGAAGTCATCCGGGGACTTTGCCGACTCTTTTATTATGAGTACTGTTGTGTTAATTCGGACATACTACTCTTTTGGCATTATATTTGTCACATACTATAGTAGGGAAGTGTCCTATTTTCGTACAACGGTGTTTGTAGCTTACCTATACCATTTATTCCGTTTAATGCCACAGTTTATGTAAGAATGGTTGGTAACACTTTATTTTGATGGTCCCTTTTGAACATACTTTTGACTATAAGTAGCTTTGCAACTACATGTCAAATAACTTTCATTAGAGTATTAGTAGACTGTCTGCTTAATATCTGCCAACTCTTTATTGTGATGCTCCTCCAACAGACAATCTACTGACTATAAGTAACTTTGCAACTACATGTCAACTTATTCTATCCCTAACCCTACCAGTCTACTGATACTCTACTAACACTCTAGTGAGAGTTAGTAGAGATGTAGGTGAAACGTTACTTATAGTCAAATGAATGTGTTAAAGGGACCATCCAAATAAAGTGAAACCGAATGGTTTTGTTTAGAAATTTAGGAACGAGAGCTAGTACAAAATGTGTAAATATAAATAAAAGTAATTTTATCAAATACAATAAAATATTTTTGTGTGTAAAAATGTTATTTTAGTTGTTATTTATACACTGTTTATTCATATTTAGAATTTTATTTTCAGGTTTCATTTTCATTTAGTAATTTTTTATTATTATTTTTTTATATTTATATTTGGCGTTAATTCATGCATTTTTATTTCAGTTTTAGTAATTCAGAACTACAATTTAAACGTACTTATTTCAATTAGTTGACAGGGCACCATTTCACATTTATATGTTATTTTTTTTAGGTTTTTCATAATTTTTTTTAGATTTTCTTGTATTTCAGCATTGATTTAATTATCGAAAAGATTTGAACAGTTTTAACAGTTTTAGCTTTAGTGATCATCTCTAACTAATGATGTCGGCCTCTCTTGTAGGTGGCCCAGCTGTTGTTGAGCAGTAATATGGTTGCGTCTCTATTAGAGGGGGATCGGAAAGACGCTTCGGACTCGAACTGTAACACTCCTCTACATCTCGCCGCACGCAACGGACACAAGGATGTCATCTGGTGAGCTCTTGAATAACTCGTGTGTGTGTGTGTGTGTGTGTGTGTGTGGCGCATCTGTAGGCATCAGTCTCAGCTGTGTCGGGCTGTCCTGTCTCTGGAGAGCTGCATGTGTGTGTCCGCTCTGTTGTGTGTTTAATGCATTGACGCAGCATTTCATTCTTGGCTGATTTCAGTGTTAGTGCAGAAGCACAGCTGATATATTGTAAAAAGGACACTTAATAAAAAAGTCTGATGGGATGAGCCACATTCAAAACTGATATGTAAACCTGTGACCATAAGTTCAATTATTGACTGTAATTGTGTAGATTTGTGTGATTTGATCAAACACACCATCCAGACACTGTACACACACAGCAGAGGATGAGACTGGGGAAGTCAGTGCTCTGTCTGTCTCTCTGACTCACGTTCCCCCGCTAGATCGTCCCGGGGGAGAGGAGTGTCCCAGTCTCTCTAAATGTGTGTGATCATCACCTCTATGTGGGATCTGTCTGAGATGAGTGTGCTTGTGAGTGGATTAAACAATGCTTTGAGTCATCACTCATCCTGGAAGACACACAGCACTTCCTGTATCACATCAAACTCTTTAAGATGGTATCAGAGAGATTTACAGTTTTGAGAGACATCTGTGGGGGTGATTCACATGAAACACTAAAATCAAACAAAATAATAATATATTACATTGAACCAAATTAAACAAAGGCTGTTTTAGGAGCAATATGATTACATTGTAACATTATTTTCATGACAATTAAGCACATTTACCAGTAAATTCTAATGATTAATTGAGAAAACCTTCGATAAATCATAATTATGACATAAATCGTTTAAATTATGACATTAAAAAGGGAATTTTTTAGAAGCATGACTTTTTGTGTCATAATTTCAACATGACGTTTTTTTAATCTTAGAAATATGACTTTTTAAGTTATAATTCTGACTTTTTATGTCGTGAATCATGCTTTAGTAAGTCATATTTCTTTCTGGCGTGACGGAAAATGTGTCAGGATGGGCTTCCATACATTCTCATTTTGTGTTGTAAAAAAAGATTTTATAAATATTTTAAGTGTAATGTATGTATTTTATATAATATCATGGCAGTATTTATTATATTGCCCTTTATTTCTTTTAATTTAAATAAACAAAGTAATGAGACTGTAATGAAAATCACAAAAAAAAAAAAAAAAAACTGATATATTACAGTAATGACAATTTTGAAGGAAATGTGTGCTTAATTATCATGAATAATAATAACAGCACAATGGCAAAAAGTAAAAGTTTTTGACAGATTATAATTTTGACAGATTTTGTGAAATTCACTGTGACATTTGTGCAGTGTAGTTCATTAGTTTGGTTTTATTAGTTTAGTTTATGTTGACACATGGTGTGTGTGTGTGTGTGTGTGTGTGTGTGTGTGTGTGTGTGTGTGTGTGTGTGTGTGTGTGTGTGTGTGTGTGTGTGTGTGTGTGTGTGTGTGTGTGTGTGTGTGTGTGTGTGTGTGTGTGTGTGTGTGTGTGTTTTCTACGGCTGTCACGCTAACAGATCCCCCAATGCCTGGCATTCCCAGTGAAATTCCATCCAGCATTCCCACAGATGAGCGTTTCTGATTCCGCCTGATGTGTGTGTGTGTGAATTCCACAAGTCTGTGTGTGTTATAGCCCCTTCAGTGTGTAAATATAACACAGAGTGCTAAAGAGCATGTCATGTCCTCTCTTTGGAGTAGTAGTAGGTCCATTCATCCAGTTTCCACCATCTCTCTGTCTCCAGGCTTCTCCTGAAAGCGGGCATTGACATCAACAGAACCACTAAAGCTGGCACAGCGCTCCACGAGGCGGCCCTCTATGGGAAGACAGAGGTAGTGCGGCTTCTCCTGGACGTAAGTTCATCTTTTTTTCCTCAGGAATGTCTCGACTGCAGGGGTTCTTACATTCTTACATTAAGTGTTGTTTTTTCCCCAAGGGTTTTAATCACTTTGCCATATCCCCCCGAAGTGACTTTTTAATGTATTTCTGAACATTTCTTAGTAACTTCCCCTCATGTGCTTCTTTTTGAGAATATTGTTTCGAGAGAAAGAAACTCGAAAGGATGATAAATCAAGTCCCACCATAACTTTTGTTTTCACTGAATGTTTCACTTGGAAGTAAATCACATTGAAGTAGTGACTGTTTCATGTTAACTGTAAGATTTACAGGTGCAGGTTTTTAAAATGTGCATTTATATTTAAGGTTGATAACTATATCGAAATTAATATTTTATATTTATGTTTTTATTGCAATACTGTTCAAAAGTTTTGAGGTCAAAATACATTTATAATGTTACAAAAAGTTTATATTTATAAATGCTGTTCTATTGAACTTTCGTGAAAAAAAATGTATCACGGTTTCCACAAAAATATGATGTAATGAATAATAATATTATAAATGTTTCTTATAATGGCAGGCCGGGATTGATGTAAATATCCGCAACACTTACAATCAAACATCCCTGGATATCGTCAACCAGTTCACGGCGTGCCACGCCAGCAAAGACATCAAGCAGCTCTTACGAGGTGAGATGCAATCGGACAGTCAGTCGTATGCTGTTTTGTGAACTGAAGTGTGTGTGTATTTGTGTCTAACAGTGTGTATGTGCTCATACTGCATTTGAACGTGTGTGTGTGTGTTTGTCTTTGGTTTGTAAGGGGTTATGGGAGACGTTTGAGCTGCCATGTAGTAAGCAGCTGTTTAAACTCAGGATTATATAACCTGCTGATTTCTCCGGGGAGATTTGAGTGCATGAAAGAGACAAAAGACATCTCCTGTGTGTGTGTTTGTGTGCAGATGCATACCACAAATCTGTGGAAAACAGGGATTTATGAAACATAAGATGGGGCCCGCACACAACTTTACTTCATACACAAACACTTTTTTTGAAACTGCAATGCTAACGGGAGACTATGATGTTATTTGGGGGCGAATTTAGCCTTCTAAACGTATTCTCTTTATAGATATTAGGCACATTTAAGTGTTAACTGAATTTGTAATTCATGAATGCATTGGACCTATGGTCGATCTCGTTTTAAAGACTCTCAGCAGATTATTGCTGAAGTGAGAAAAAAATGTATTTTTTTAATATTATATATATATATTAGGGCTGTCAAATGATTAATCGTGATTAATCACACCCAAAATAAAAGTTTTTTTTACATAATATATGTGGGTGCACTGTGTATAATTATTTTATATATATAAATACACACACATGCTTGTATATATTTAAGAAATATTTTCATCTATATACTGAATATAGATTTATATATAATTTATATTATATATAAATATAAATATTTTATATATAAATAATATTTTTTTCTTAAATATGCATGTGTGTGTATTTATATATATACAAAATAATTATACACAGCCCTAATATATATATATATATTTGAAAAGAAATGACGACTAAAATTGCTATAAAATCAAAGCCATATATCTAACCAAGTTTTTTTACCAAATTTGAGGTTGATATCACAAAAATGTAAGTTCCTGTGAGATTTTGTTTAGGCACAATACCACAAACAGCCACTGGGGGACAAAAACATTCCACTGAATTGTTTTGATGCGTTCTCTTGTCACATATTAATACATTTCTGTCACAAAACAGTCTTTAGAAAAGATTTGATTATAAAATAGAGCAGTAAATTTTGTAATATTTGAAATTTTGAGTGTTTGAGCTTTCGAATGATGTGAGGCAAAAAAGGCTAGACACTCACAGTTGACAATTGTTTTTCACACGGAGTCACACAATTCGACACACGTGATCATCCGTATTTAAATAAGTCTGTTGTGCTTCACACAAAACGGAACAGCATTCTGTAGCTCAACACAAAGTTACAAAGTACTCAAGTTGTAAATGATTGGTCTTGAATCAGTTTTTAAATGTGCCTAAGCTTATAGATTATCACATTATATAGGCTCAATTAACGTAGTTTTCTGGTAGTGTCGGATAATTTGTTAACTGCGCATTTTAATGTTGTGATTTCAAGAAAACAAAATGGCTAATTCACAATATAATATGAATAAAAGATAATAATTGAGACAGATATTTAGTGAAAAGGATTTCAGTCGTTCCAGATGTTTAGAAGCATTCTTCGCACAAGCACATAAACACACTAACAGGCCTCAAGGGGGCGATAGTTTCCTCCAAATGTCTGTGACGTTAAATCTAATGTTATTGGTTAGGTAGTCTCAGACGGCCACGGACCGTTAGCTGAACGTCTGATGCATTAGGCACATAAAATGGGAAACACTTCAGGAGTTTCGAAGTCCTCATCTGATTGGTTGAATTTTACAGCATTTCCAGGAGACGTGTGTGTCGCGTTCTTTAACAGTCGTGACGCCAAACCCCCTCATGGAAGAAGAAAGCCGTCGTGTTTACAACTGTGACAGTAAAGTTCAACAATCGGGTCCTGGAAGTAAAAACTCGTTCATTTTCTCCATAGAGAAAATAGACTTTGAACACTAACTCATAAACCTTTAAAGAAAGTCCTACTGTGAGAGCTACGAGGTTGTTAACCAATGGCATTTGCTTCTGCTGAAGCCGTCATCCCACATCATTTCAACTTAGTTGTAAAATAATCGTGTTTAACATCGTCATTTTTGATGAAAAACTACATTACCCATGATGCTACACAGGAAATTCCACCAATCAGAAACTCTCCTTAGCTCCGCTCACTCCCATGAAGCTCTGCAACTGACGTAATCGAGTCTATCGCTCTAAATGTTAGTAATATATGTATATTTTGCAATATACTTTTTTAAAATGAGTAGTTTTACATCTCTCCATCATTTTTAACTGATGGAGAAATCTAATGCTTCATAGTATTGTAGTTCTTTCCCTCACTAAAGCCGTTTAAATCTGTCATTTTGTCCGATTTTCAAATACTTTTTTGCTTCGAATCAAATTTTACTTGCTTTTAATTAGTCTTCCCATTAGAGGCGTCATTTAGTTTGCGCAGGAAAACAAGAGGCGGGATTTATCTCATCAACCAATCATATCCAACCATAACCAATCATAGAGCGATGGAGGCAAACTCTCTCCAATATTTAAAATTTCAACTGCTAGCTTGTCAATATTACATGCTGAACCTTTAACTAGTTTCTCTTCAAACAGTTTCTCCAATCTGACCTGAAAGAGAAAACTGACCACAGAAGCAGACTAGTTTCCAGTAATGGCCAGTGCTCTTTGAGAGTTCATTGCTGGCTTGGGTTGGGTTGTGAATTGTGTACTGATAGATTTCGGACTCGAACTTCACTTCCACATCAACCAAATGAACAAGTCTAGCGTCTAACAGACTCGGCCCACACTAAAAGCTCTCGGTCTTCGTAAACACACTTGTGTCCTTGACATTAAAGTGCCTGACGTGTGATCTTGCATGTGTTCTGTAACATCTGCGGGATTTATTTTCATTTATTTATTTCGGTTTGTAGCGGTGGATATAAATAAATATTTGAAGTCGATGTTTATATGAGCCACTCATGTCTGTGCAGACAGCTTTTGTCATAATGAGCACAGAGACGGGCCCGTCTGCTCTGTGTGTGCCACATCGCTTCCCCAAACCTCAGGGTTAATTATTGATCCAGCGAGCCGTCCGTGTGTCCGTGTGTCATCAGCACATTCCTTCCGCTGGAAAGAAAAAATCACACAAATGACACGCTGAGAAGTCCAAATGGCGGGATCTCGCTAAACTATTTTTTAGGAACATTACGTTTTCTTTGCGTTTGTATTTTTATGATTGTTGAACATAAAGTCTCAAGCTGTAACAACAAGCAAAAAACATAAATAAAAGCACAAAAAATATCTATAATGGGAATATGTGCATAAAAATTAAGGAAAAGAAATACAAAGAAATGTACCTAAAAAACAAAAGTAAATAAAATATTTGTAAAATGTAAAAATAGGCTACTATACTGTATACACGTATAAAGTAAGATTCTTTTTTTCTTTGTAAATTTTATAATAATAAACTTTCATTTTAAAATTGAAATTGAACATTTGAAAATGAAAAATTGGGAAAGAATGTGCATTTTATGATTATTAAACAGAAATTCTCATTAAGGAAAGCAGTAAAAACTAGTAAAAACATGAATGAAAGCAATATATATATAATGTAAATGTAATTGGAAATATAGTGGGAAATGTGCTTTAATACATATAATGTACCTAAACGTAAGCTTTCTTAAATTTTAAAATAAAATATTTAAATATATAAAATATTTATATCAAATTTAAACATTCCACACACACATTCTTATTTATTCAAATTTTCGACTGAGATATATGTCATAGCATTTTATATAGTGATAAAAAGCTTTTTTTCTTTGTAAATTTTTAAATATTACACTTTTATACTTTCAAAATTCTAAATATAAATTTTTATATAATAAATAGTGTATTTGAAAATTAAAATTTAGGGAGGAATGTTTTAAATAAAAAAAAGTAATGCTAGGAATGCAGAAAAATATAATGGACCCATGCTTGTCATTTTTATTAGTAATACATATATATGAAATACTGTTATGTATATGTGTGTATAATTTTTTTATTCTTCCTTTTGATTTTGGTCTGGATGAGTTTCATTAGACTCAGCGATGTAGTGTAATGTTTGTGGTATCGTCCAGTGTCTGAACTCTCTGAACTATGTGAACTTGTGGTGTTTTGTTGTATCAACACAGATGTGTGTGTGTGTGTGTGTGTGTGTGTGTGTTTTCAGAAGCTACCGGAGTTCTTCAGGTCCGAGCTCTGAAAGACTTCTGGAACCTACACGACCCCACGGCCCTCACCATACGCGCCGGCGACGTCATCACGGTACGGCCGCTCACGTGACTTCATTAAACATTTGCCGTGTCCGAAATCGACCCCTATACCCTTAAATAGGGCACTATTTGAGGGGACAGCCATTTGTTGTGGTGTCCGAAACCATAGTGCACACATTCAATCCCACAATGCACCTCAATAACGAGTGTACAACCGATGTACGCTCAATGGCTAGAGAATACCCATAATGCACTGTGAGAGTCGAGTCGAGTCCAGCGTGATATCATACAGGTATAAATTCCTTCTTAGTTTGTTATTAAATTGTTTAATTAAAGTTAGTTTCCATGTAAGAGTGCAAGATAAATCTTTTCATTTGCGGACAGTTTTCCTGTTTCAAATGATTATTATTAACAGCAAAGCACAAACGATGCCAAAGTGTCCGAATTCGTTCACTCGTTTTCTTTCACTCCCTCAAGTGAACTATATTAGTGGAGTAATATAGGGAATAGTGAATGATGGTATAGGGGGGCGATTTCCAACACAGCAAATATGTGTGTGTTTTTATTAGACTTTTATTAGACGATTCTGGATACATTGAGAATCATGATTTTTTTTTTTTTTTTTTTTTTTTTTTTACCGAGATCACGATTCTCCCATTATTCTGAACAGACAACTAAACAAAAAACATTTAATTTATTAGAGGCTCTGACAAAATGTTAATTGCTGCAGTCTATTTAAAAATATTTAATCAACTTGAATTAATCACTTGTTTCATCACTCGATGAATCAGCGTTTCTGAACGAACCGCTTGAACGAGTGATTCAATGACAAATACATATTTAACAGTCACTTGTCGCCACCTACTGGCTTAACGATGTAATTGACACAGTCTTTATTTGACACACCAAGTTACTTTCAAAGATGCTTACTCTATTTTGATCAGTGTTTATATCCGGACTATAAACTTTTACCCCAGTACTTGAGTGATCATTTGAGTTATTGTAAGACAGAAATAATGATCGTACTTCTCAAAGCTTTAACAGACATATGCTGAATCATTTTCATTCAGGAATAAGGTCGCGTTGGTGTTTAAAACGAGATCAATGTTTGCTTGTCTTAAAAGGATACTCCATTTTTTTTGGAAATAGGCTTATTTTTCAACTCCCCCAGAGTTAAACTGTTGAGTTTTACCGTTTTTGAATCCATTCAGCCGATCTCCGGTTCTGGCGGTACCACTTTTAGCATAGCTTAGCATACATCATTGAAGTGGACAAGACCATTAGCATTTCTAAAAAAAAAAAAATGACCAAAGAAAATCGCAACATTACATTTTCCGTCGGTCTTAGTGCACGATGTAACTACAGAAGAGTCAAGGTTTAAATAGGAAAAATATCGAAACTCTTGTCATTTTTTTTTTGAGAAATGCTAATGGTCTTGTCCACTTCAATGATGTATGCTAAGCTATGCTAAAAGTGGTACCGCCAGAACCGGAGATCGGCTGAATGGATTCAAAAACGGTAAAACTCAACAGTTTAACTCTGGGGGAGTTGTAAAAGGAGCCTATTTCCAAAAAAAGTGGAGTATCCCTTTAAGTGCTATAGCAAACCCCTGTGTTTCCTGTTGAACTGGCAGTTTCTGACTTGAACTTGAACCAGATTTCTCTCTCTCTTTCTCCTTCCACCGAGTTTTAATGGCTCTTTCTGTTCCATCGCCTTGGTCTTTAAAACGCGCTAAAGATAAACTCACAAGTGTTTATTTGTGAACTCGAAAAAAGGCAGATTTCCACACAGCATTGTTTCCCAGGAAAGGGTGGGCAGAACATAAGAAGGGGCGATTGCTGGAGGGTTTGGAGGTGTATTTCGTGAGCTGCTGTAATGTTGCAGCTATTGTATGCTTGCAAGTGTTTACTTAGGGTGGGAGGCTGGGGTCATGTTATCTAACCTTCAAAAGCTTTCAGATCACGCATTGTCTCTGAACTCCCGACCTCTGTTTTGACTGGTTGTCAAGGACGTGAAAAACTGCTGGATTAGAAATGGGATGAGGTCAATGTGTTATGATTGGCAGGTGATAGAACAGCATGTGGACGGACGCTGGAAGGGCCACATTCATGACACCCAGAGAGGAACGGACCGAATCGGCTACTTCCCCCCCTCCATTGTGGAGGTCATCAGCCGACGCTCAGGTACAAATCATAACCTGAATTCTGATTGGTTGTTCTTCTTAACTCTCACTTTTGGAGCCTCACAGCCTGTGGTCACTATATTTTTTCATTTTAGGGATTTTATTACAGCCATTAACCCCACAAATAACAGCGTTTGCTCTCCTGAATCAATAACATGCTGACTTCTACAACCTAGGCGTGTCTCTTTCTTCCATCCCACTGCTTCCCATGTAATAAATGGCTGCGTCCGAGAGCTGAAAAACACAGGCGGCATACGGAAGTAGAAAGGCACTTGCTAGAAGGCACGTCCATATCCAATGATCGTGTCACATCCTGTTTTTTTTAAAGACCGCACAGATTATTGAGAAAAAATATTGAGAAATTAATATTGCAGTAATTAAAGGTGCAGTGTGTAGATTTTAGCGGCATCTAGCGGTTCGGATGCGAATTGCAACCAACGGCTCAGCCCACCGCTCACCCCTCCCAATCGAAGAAGCTACGGTGGCCAAAACAGGACAAACATGTCGTCGTCTGAGACAGCAGAGAGCAGCCGGTCAACCGACGAGGTTTCTTTACAAAGATAAAATAAGAAATTATATTTACTTAATTATTCAGTAAAACGATATGTTATTGCGAATATTATTGTTGCGATGAAACGTTTGCAATAGGCATTTACCCTTTGAGTTACCAAGTTACACCTTTGTGTGCACAGAAGCGAAGCAATACCAATAAATAAGTTGCACTTTATTTATGCAAATTCTGAAAGTAAGCATTAATGGTCACTTGATTGGTACACGGTCCTGTTACATTAAAATTACAATCCAATTACATATTTTTCAACATTGACAAGGGAAAAACCTTACTTCTCGCGGTGATTATGCCCAATTTTGTAGCTAAAGAAACCAGTTTTCACTTAACGTTACATTGCTAATGTTGGGCTAACTTACCTGTCCAGCAGAAAACAGGCAACTTCGCCATCGTTTCAAAACAAAATTTCCTGCAAAAATGTTCTTACCATCCGGAAAAAGCCATACCGATGTTAATCCGGGATGTCTGCCGCCGTCTGACCCGACTTCATCTGGCTGCATCATGTTTTCTTTTTTTTGCCTACACGATTGACGCAAAATTATATGTGTGGTCCTCCATTTGTTCAAATTTCACTGCTAACGTTACTATTACTACTTCTTCTTCGTGCATATTCACTTAGTGACAGTGCAAGTTGCCTCTAAAAACACCAATAAGAAGAAGAAAAACAGCAGAGTTACGAAACGCGCTCTGTAGAGAAGTTTGTCCCTTTAGGGCTACTGTAGAAACATGGCGGCGCAAAATGGCGGCTTAACGTGTCAGGGGACCCGCGGTGTATGTAGATAGATAATAAATAGATAGATAGATAACAGATAGATAGATAGAAGGTAATGAAAACAAAACGGTTCATTTTATAAGGTCTTCATACACCACTCAAAACATAGTTATTATAATGCATTTCTGACAACATACATTTTACACACTGCACCTTTAAATCTTCGCTTTATCACCAAAGCTCGCTCTGTTTATCTGTCGATTATTAAACCATTATGCTTGCTCAGTCTGTCCGAAATGAGGTACCTTCGTGCGCAAACGCCGCCTTCAAGGTCATCGCCTGATCAGTCGGACGCAGCCAGTGTTCATCTCTAACCTCCATCCGCTTGCATTAACCCTCTGCTCCTGTCATGTGTGTGTGTTGTCCTGTAGGGGGCACCCTGTTACGACACGCCTCTCTGCCCTCCCAGAGGCAGCAGCTGCTCTCCAGGTCCGCCCTCAGTCCCAGCGTGAGTCTGAGCGGGGGCGGGACCCTTCAGACCGACGACTCCTACAGTCCGTACACCCCTAACCCACACCTGGTCCTCCCCCACACCAACGGTCTGAGCACCAACCCAGGTATAGCACTCGCACCCACCTCGAAGGGTGCCTTCTCACCAACGCCCCCTTTCCACCCCGCATTAAGACGCGTTTTCAGCGATCCGATCGCTAGTGGTGAGCTGAGACACACACTGTTTCCACCTGGTATTAATACGCAATTCAAATGCTTCTCCTGTGGCCATTTGTGTTCGTATTTCATTGAGACACTCTCCTCTTATTCTGCCACAGTCTGCGCGAGTGCCACATGCGTCATATTGAATACTATCGACTCGATGATCATTTGTGGCTGTTCATTTGACTACATGGGTGGCTAAACTACAGAAGCAAAAGTACACTTTTTTATTTAATTTAATTAAATTTTTTACTTATATAAACGGTTTATATATTAAATAACAAAGTGGCGAGGCTTTTTTCTTTAATAATCCAGTTAATCTGAGGCTATTTTTTTGTTTTGTATTCATTGTTTGTTTCAACATGCTTTAATAATGCTAAAAAAAAAAACATTCTTTTGCAGTACCTCTATTCCCAGTCTTTATTTTTTTATAAATCTTAACCAGCACTTTAAATTTCATCCATTTCCATTGCTTTTGCATTAAAACACAGTTCACTGAAGCATCACCTTCTTTCTTTGCGTATGCCTTTTGGTGGAAATTATGCTAATATTTCACATTGTGACACAATTTGAGGAATATATGAACTTGAATAAATAGTTCAAATATTCATAATTAATATCTGAACTTCGATCTGAATCAGTTTTCTCTGACTATCCTTTAGTATGAGCTTTGTAACTGCACAAACAGATACATTATACACTAAAGGAAAACACTAAAATGCATCATATGCATCATCTCCTTCTCATTTTAATATGTAAAACTTGAAGGATACAAACACAAGGATGTTTCATAATTAATTAATGACAGTCTCACATTATGTAACACTTGAGTTAAAAACAAAAGGCTCAAAACAGTACAACTAAAGCAGATAGTTCTTCTGACTCTAAATTCTGATTGGACAAGCCACATACTAAGCTGTAAAATGGCCGATATACGCATACCTTTGAATGCTATATTTATCATGCAGGTTGCGGTGTTGCCCACACATCTTGTATTTCCCATTGCTCTCACTTATAAATAGGAGAAACTCCTGAAAAGTCCTGCCCTACTAAAAGCAACACAAAAATATCTACAGCAATATATATGGTGTATCAAAATACGTATAACATTGCACTGCAAAACCAGTCATCACAAGTCGCACGGGTATAACTGTGGCAATAGCCAATGATACATTGTATGGGTCAAAATTATAGATTTTTCTTTTATGCCGAAAATCATTAGGATATTAAGTAAAGATCATGTTCCATGAAGATATTTAGAAATTCCCTACCGTAAATGTATATAAAAAAATATTTTTGTTAGTGAATGCAGCACAATCGCGAACATAAATGGACAACTTTAAAAGGGATTTTCTCAATGTTTCGATTTTTTTGCACCCTCAGATTGCAGATATATTTAATAGTTGTATCTCGGCCAAATATTGTCCTATCCCAACAAACCATACATCAATGGAAACCTCCGTGTGATGTATACATCTCAATTTAAAACCCTTGTTGTTTGGTAAGACCCTTGTGACTGGTTTTGTGGTCCAGTGTCACATATGTATAGCCAGTAAGTGTTCTCCATTTGTTGGGCAGTTGAGTCAAACGCCTGGTTTTGGACCCCGTGGTTCTTCTGCACGACTGATATAGTACAAACACCATCTTTGCATATAAACACTATACAGTGGCACACACTCATCTGAAGGCCCTGATTTGGGATGCACACCCACATTACCCTCCCCCACTAGACTGAGGTCAGTGGCCCAAAAAAAAGTGTTTGTGTCCGCTAGGTGGGCCTCCCGGCGGTCTGTCCCAGCACATAAGCCCCAGCATGGAGGACGTGTGGGTTTTGCGGAACTCCTGCGCTGGTAAGAACCGCTGCACTCCCCTTTCGCTGAAACGCTCCTCCCCTGCGCCCCCTACTGGCTGACACCCCCTCCCTGCTACAGACAGACCCCCTGATTGGCTGCCCTGTCGGACGCCACACAAACCCAGCTGGCGTGTCCGTCTGTCCAGATGCCAATTCCCTGTTAGCGTTCTGTGATCCCTCCCGCTCCCGTAGCAGACCGTAGGTTGTGTGCTGTCGTCTGTAAACCCCATCACCACATGCCTGTGGCTTTGCCCTGCTCCCCCCACCCCACCCTGCCTGCTGCTTCAGTAGAGATCCAGTGGGTACGGTGTCCTCACGGCTGTGGAGTGGCACTCCGGCATGGCAGTGCAGACGGCCGCTGTGATGCCATGGCCGCGGGCATGCTATGATTGCAGTTACTCATTGGACTAATGCCTCCGTCTCTCTCTCTCTCTCTCTCTCTCTCTCTCTCTCTCTCTCTCTCTCTCTCTCTCTCTCTCTCGATTTCGCAGCGGGGGACAGGAACAGTGTGGGCAGCACTGGCAGTGTGGGCAGCACCCGCAGTGCGGGCAGTGGCCAGAGCACAGAAAGCAACAGCGCCCCCAACGGACCCCAGCAACACCAACACGTCACCAACCCTGACACCAGCAAGGTAACCAACCATGATGCTTTAAGAGAAAGACAACCCTGAGGCTGAATCCGAAATCGCCCCCTATACCCTCATATAGGGATTTATTCGAGGGGACATCCATTTGTAGTGGTGCCTGAAACCATAGTGGACATTATCGATCAATCCCACAATTCAACGCATTAGCGAGTGTACTTCCAATGTATGGTCAACGACCATCCGAATTCGCTCCCTCGTTTTCATTCACTCTTTCAAGCGAACTGTATTAGTGGACTAATTTAGGGAATAGGGATTTAGGGTTTAGGGATTTTGGATTCAGCCTAAGGCCTGGGACACACTGGCTGCGTGGCGTAAGCGTCTCAGCTGCGTGGCGTGTCCGTTTTTATTTCGGCTCCCATGTTAACAGGTTAGAGCTTGCAGACTGCCTGCGTGATACGCGCGTCTGGAAAACGCGCGAATGCTAGAAATATTTTTCACGCGACACGCAAGTGTGTTGGAAGCGTTTCCAGGCAAAATTGAATAGGAAAATGTGTTTATATGTTATTTTGTACACGAATAAATATTAATAAATTACATTTTGATGGTTGAAAGTCTAGGTTTTGACATAAATTCAGATATACACTACCGTTCAAAAGTTTGGGGTCAGTGAGAATTTTATTTTTATTTTTTGGAGGAAAGAAATCAATACTTTTATTTATCAAGGACAGTAAAGACATTTATAATGTTGCAAAAGATTCTATTTCAAACAAATGCTGTTCTTTTGAACTTCCTATTCATCAAAGAATCCTAAAAAAAAAAAAAACTGTACAACTGACAGACCAACAACTGTTTCAACATTGATAATAATAATAAATGTTTCTTGAGCATCAAATCCTCATATTATACTGATTTGTGAAGGATCATTTGACACTGAAGACACTGACACTGGTGATGCTGAAAATTCAGCTTTGATCACAGGAATAAATTACACTTTACTATATATTCACACAGAAAACAGCTGATTTACACTGGAATAATATTTAATACTATAACTGATTTTTGTTGTATTTTTAATCAAATAAGCGCAGCCATGGTTAGCAGAAGAGAATTCTTTTAAAAGTATTTAAAATCGTACCGACCCCAAACTTTTGAACGGTAGTGTACATATAATTTAAAAATAAATAATGATCAATTTTCAAATATTGCACCTGTCAATACAGAATGAAATATTCTGTAGTCTATTTTGCTGTCAATACTGCTGACGGTGTCTTTATCAGTAGGCTTTATATTTATGCTTAACATGAAGTATAGGGCTTCCACAATACGTCCTCCCTGTACATCACCTAGCAGCAGCAGCGCTGCGTCAGACACGCTTCTGGTGTGCAAAGACACAGAAAACGCCACGCTCACGCCACGCAGCCAGTGTGTCCCAGGCCTAAGAGTATTCAGTCATGATCTAAGGATCTATAAGAGGTGATAATGAAATTTGTGAAATGAAATGTGAATGTGATAATGAATGATCATCTCAAAGTGCTAATGTTGCTTTTTTAGCAGGTAAAATGTTTTGTTCCAGTACAAAGAATCAGTTTTTTTTTTGTTTTTTTTACACATAACTATAATGAAATTCCAAAGTCGGCACATCACAGCTCCAAAAATACATCCGTTTTGTTAAATTCCCACTTTGAAAGGTTTTGGAAGCCATGACTCTTCTTCACAGCGTAATGAACATGAAAAGCAACTCTTATTATGCTCAATTAAAAACACATGGCACAAATTAACCAGTGACCACCCTTGTACTTTCACACCGGACATCCAGTAATCACAAATGGTTGAAAAGTTTGTGGAAAATCATTGGTTAAAAATTTTGGGAAATCTAAAAGTAAAAATTGCTACTGGCTATGAAAGCACTACAGTCCTGTCATTAGAGTAATTATAATTCCTGTTATTTTCTGTTAACAAACCCTTTTAGTTTCAATGCTTGTTGTTTATATGTGTTTGATAGCTTGATAGATTTTTTTTTTTTTTTACATTTTCTCTCATTTTACGTAGGCGGCGCCCTCTGCTGTGGATTTACTACAGCCAGACCAAAACAAACATCCTGACGCATCCGCAGGTAATGAGCTGTGACATGTTTACTGTGTGCATCTGTATACAGTTTACGTCTTACTTGTCTACTTGCATGATGTATTTCCTCTATTTGGCCCAAGTGTTCAAGTAGGCGTAAAGACTGCAAGTGTGCGTAGAACTTTTGATTACTTGATGGGACACACTTGTAGTCTTGCAAAAAATGCAAGTGTTTACAGAGCTCTTATTTATTATATTTTCAATACTTTGCATTTTAAAATAACCTTCTACGTGTCTGTTCAGTTGGCGCTTTGCAACTAACAGAAGACACAAATGTAAAATTGTGGTGCTTCTAATTAAGTGATAAAAAAATAGTTGCAAATGTTGTACAAAATAGGCCCACACTTACCATACTCATCTTTGCACCAATAAAATGTGCAACACTTTATGTTTTTACAACCAAATTATATGCATCTAATTAATTTAATTTCCAGTGGAATGTTTTCCTTGACATCTCGCGATTTCAGGGCACATGAGTTCCCGAACATAATGCATGATGGTATACGCTTAGCCTCTTACGCTTAGAGATGGTGTGGGTTTAGTGTGCATTAAGAGCACTGCACTTTTGGCATTTTTAAGACATGGGACAGTCTTGCGAACTTACTTCCTGTCGCGTGCACCACGCACTTTCAAGTGGCCAAGACCGCAAGTGTGGGTATTTGGACACTTAGCCATATTCGCACGGGACTAAATTAAATGAATGCATGCGAAACATTGGTGCACAAACCAAACCACTTCTTGGTAGCTCAGGTAGGTCAAAAAACACATGAGGAGTAGCGTTAGCATAATGCTGGATTACGCCATGCCGTAATTACTGTAATTTCGAGATGACAGCATGTGATTTAGTACTCTGAGCTAGTCACGTCATTTGTTGTCATTTGACTGGGAATTATGCATTTCTATGGCAACACTATCAGCTGGTACAGAGGTCACATGGTACAAGTAGGAGCTCTCCGAAAATTCCCAACTTACAAGTTGTAATACGAGTTCTACAAGGACGTGAGTGCTTTTTACAAGTAGAGGTCCTGTAATTACTGTAATTACGGCATGGCGTGCACCTTAATTCAATATAGGCAATCACAGACATTCGCATTCTTACTGGATTCAATTTCTCAGAGGACCGTTGAGTTGGCGAAAAACAGTAATTTGGTAACTCTAAAAAACATTTAAAAACTCTCCAGCTGATTAAAAGACATTGAAAATGCTGTTTGGTAAATCCGTGTGCATATATTAGCGTGAGCATGTGTGTTGTTTTTGAAGGAGTTCCTCGCAGACCTGTGCTGCCCACACAGAGGCCAGGAGAGCAGGGTTTCTCTCAACAGTTTGTGCGTCCTCATCAGCTGCTAGAGGGAAAGGTCAGAAAACACCATTACAGTGCACAACACCAACCTGAACATATAGCAAATTACCAGTGGAACTACAGCTTGCTCTGCAATTGGTTTTGATTAAAAGTTTCTCCTTTTTAAAAGTCTCTTCTGCATCATGTTTGCTCTCCTGACTTCATGTCATGTCTTTATCACTGTCAGGACGCAGAGGCTATATATCAGTGGCTGAGTGAGTTTCAGTTGGAGCAGTACACTACAAACTTCCTCAACGCTGGCTATGATGTGCCTACAATCAGCAGAATGACCCCAGAGGTACGATCAGAGCGCCAGTTGCTTTGAAGAGATACGCCGTTCAGTCTCATTGGCGTAGGTAGGGTTGATGTTGATTGAGTATTATGCCTATTTTTCAGGATCTCACTGCTATTGGTGTGACTAAACCAGGCCACCGTAAGAAGATTTCCCTGGAGATCGGCAACCTCAGCATTCCAGAATGGCTCCCAGAGTACATACCAGTAAGTCACCGTATAGCTTGAATGTCTATGGCGTTGTCTTCAGTTCACTCACAGTCAAATCTCTTCTCTTAGCAGGATCTTGGAGAGTGGCTGAGTGCCATAGGCCTGCCTCAGTATCATAAGAAACTCTCGGAGAACGGCTATGACTCGATAAACATTGTCCGAGATCTCACGTGGGAAGATTTACAGGAGATTGGTATCACTAAACTAGGTGAGCTTAAACTTAAACACAGAACTTAAGTGCATTGTGTAGTTATATACAGGGTTGGCAAAGTCAAAGAATAACAGGGAATGTTAAAATTGTGTTGTTGAGCTGTTTTAAATAATTAATTTGTTAAATACAGCTCAAATTGTGTTGAACAAAACCTGATTTTAAACTAAAGCAATGTCCAATTTGTTTACAAATGACTCTTTTGAGTCAGTTCTTTTCATTGAGTAGGTCGAACTTGTTCACACTGGTTCGGATGATTATTATGGTCAGAATTTGAATTGTGAATTTGATTTTTTTTTAAAACCATTATCCCATGGTCATAAACGATTGTCCATTAAAAATAGCTGGAAATACATGGGTCAAAAAGTGTGGGAACCCTGCAAATACTTCAACCTCCATATATGTTAAAATTGTGTATGTATATATATATATATATACAGTGTATATGTACCAGTCGTAGCTGCTGGGTAGCTTTTCCTGTTTTTGTTCTTACCTTGACCAGGTCATTTTCAAGTCAAAATGTCTAGTTTAAGGTTTCACTTGGTTTCTATTCCTGCAGCAACATGCTATGTTGACCCGTACACATTTTAATCCGATTGATCCAGTTTCATATGACTGATGATCCAGCATCAAATATGCCCTGAGATTGTATAGGGTCACACAGCATTCTCACCTTTGATGTGGACAGATTACTTGTTAAGCGAAAAAGTTGTTATGTCATGCCTGCTAAGGACATAGTGTGAGTTAAATATATATCCTGTGAAGTATATCCTGTTGCGTTAAAGGTACAATATGCAGGATTTTTGCAGTAAAATATCCAAAAACCACTAGGCCAATGTTATATATTTTGTTTAGTTGATTAATTACAATATCCCAAATGTTTCCAACTATTTGTAAATGGTGAGAAAATTGCGATTTTAACCAAGGAAACGGGGCGTGTGAGCAGGGGTGAGGAGTCGCCAGTCAATGGCGTCATATCCGCGTTACCCTCGGTTTCCGCCAGGTTTGACCTCGTACTGCAATAGTAACCATGGCGACAGAAGTTGACAACTGGGTTATGCCTAGAAGGACGCTCACGCTGTTGTTGTTTCGTTCAAACATTATGGACCATGGCAAGCAGACTTTGAGACAAAAAGAGGACTAGAACGAAGATCAACATCTTTCGAGATGCCGAGAGCTCCACGTCCGCGACTAACTTTGACTTGACAGAGATTCGCAGAGTGTTGCATGTTACTTTATTAGACAGGTGAGCAAATGTACATAAAACTAATCAATGTTATTTAGTTCAATATTATGAAATGTTAGAATTAGGGTTGGGTACCGAAACTCGGTGCCAATTGGGAACCGGTTCCGACGTAAACGGTAGTAACCAGACCGAATAAGAACGACAATTTCGGTGCCTGACGTAATTAGGCACACACGCACAGTCTCTTCTGTCTCACATGCGCGCTCTTGCTCGCAAGGTTTGGCTGCATTTCACGTGTAAAATTACGCGTCAGAACGCCCTCTGGGTGTGCCGATAGTCTGAATCCATATAGAATCAAGCCAATCCATTGGCTGATGGCGCGGGCGCCGCCTCGACGCACTTATGTCGTCATATTATGTTGGCGCGCGCGCCATCTGCTCCTCAGATTTCTTTGCCGAAAAAGGAGGAAGCTGGTCGGCAGCGCAAGGAGCTTGGCAGCGTCTCGTTCCCTATTGAGAGATATGTTACACCAGTAACCAGAGATGTTCTCTTTCAAAGGTTCACTCAACGCTGCGTAGCTAAGAAGCAGTGGATTTGTAGGCTGCTGTATCACGTGCCGTTTGAACTGACGCGCTTCAGCGATCTGTCACATTTCAAAGAGCCAAAACGTTATTTATTGTGTGAATCTCGTAAAAATATTGACAGAATCTGACAGCTGTGGATTTGTTCCATATCAAAAGTAACCTTGTCTGTCGGTGTAAGTGTCCTCTTTGTCCGCGATTTTTCTCTGCGTGAGAAAATGGATGTGTGGCGTGCGTGAGAGCGTGGTTAAAAGGGTCAATTGCGTGAGTCTCACGGTCAATGCGTGAGAGTTGGCAGCTCTGCCTGCTAGTAATCTCTATTAATCTCCAGTATTATTACATTGTTTGATACAATATTGTTTTATTTGATATTATGTAAATGTGAATTTTTATTTTATATTGGTTTTATTATTATTTGTATTATATTGTTTAAAGATTTAAGTTAATATTGTGTCCAGTTTGGCCCTGTAAATAAAAGGGTATTATTTTTTGATAAAGTGTGTGCGGTTTCGTTTTCTTAAGTACCGCTTCAAGAACCGTTTAGGCACCGGAACAGTTTAAAAAGTACCGAGTAGGTACTGGTATCGGATAAAACCCAACCGATACCCAACCCTAGTTAGAATATGATCTGTATGTTATTCTAATGTTGATCTAGCTCACTGCTAGTCTCATACAGCCAACAAACAACCTAACTAACAACATTCAACACACTCAAATGCCGTTTAGTGTGATAGTGTAACTGTTAGAGCTAGTGAAACACCGCTGCGTTACCTCAAGTTTAATTCGTCTAATAAATTGACCTTTGTGAGTATTAATTCAGCACTTGCGTGTAGTTCGGTAGAATGAAATGTCCTGTTCCTTTATATCCGCGGGCTTGCGTGTGGCGCTGGTACGTCTAGCAATCGCGCCCTGCTTCATACCACAGTCATGTTAAAAACATCAATGTATTCACTCATCCATAAAAGATCCATCAGCTTGACGACAAGATCCATAATTCCGCTTAATGCGGAATATACGTCATTAATATACGCCTTTGTTATTGTAAGAGGTTAGCGACCCCTCGTGGCGGAAAATCCTGCATATTGTACCTTTAAGTTCATGTGTGACATCTACAGTAAATGTGTGTCTCTAACAGGCCATCAGAAGAAGATGATGCTTGCGGTGAAGAAGTTGTGTGATGTTCAAAAGGCTCTTCTGCAGGCAGAATCAGGGCATGGCACTCTGCGGCGCAAAACCCCTGCTGCCCTGGACCTGGTCACTATCGAGCCGCCCCCTGAGAGTTTCGACCTCCCCTCACCCCACACGCCCAAGATGATGACTTTCCAGGACAGTGAGCTGAGCACTGAGCTACAGAGTGCCATGTCCTCCCAGTACAGTGGCTGTCAGGAAGGACTGGCCATCAAGAATGCAGTAGGCATGTCCTCCAGTCAGGAGAGCATTGACACACGCTCTCGAGGCTCCGGCCGCTCTCAGGAGCCCCCCAGCACTCCCTCCTCCACTTCAGGAGCGACCCCTTACAGCCGGTCCCGAGAGAGTCTATCGAGCCCAGACAGCAGTCCTGGTAAAGAGCGCAACATTCCAGAAGGCCGTGACCAGGTCCCACGTCCTCAGCTACCACAGCAGCTGCCGTTCAGTGCTTCTGCAGGCTTTAAATACCCAGCGGTGCCTGCCAAACCCAAACTGGGCTCTGCTCCTTCTCCGCAAGGTTCTCCTGCTCATAAAACCCTCAATTATCCCCGTGTACTATATAACAGTGCCACGCTCGACCGTCGCTCTCCTAGCGTGGCCAAGAAGCGCACACAGAGCCTGTCCCGGTATGCTTTGTCGGATGGTGAACCAGATGAAGAGGATGATGATGAAGCAGCTCAGCTAGCCAGCATAGCCATGCCTTCATACGCCACACTGAGCCGCAAGCTTACCCGGGGCCAGCTGGCACGTCTTCAGTCTGCCCCTGAGCAGTCTGTCGGCCGAAGCCACTCTTTCGCCATTAGGGCTCGACGTAAAGGACCTCCTCCGCCGCCACCTAAGCGCCTTAGCTCCGTCAGCAACAGCAGCACTAGTGTCGAAACTGTCTCGGACACTCCTGCGCCAGCTTCTGGAGGAGTCGAGAGCGGCAGACCTGGGAGTGTAAAGAGCATCACAGCTGCATTAGAAACAGTCCTACCTGTGCCTACGGTGGAGCTCCTTCAGGAAACCACGACCACCAACGAAGAGTCCAAGCGCAGACCTCTGAGTCAGAGTGAATCCAGCCAGGTAGCAGCCAAAGCAGATACTGATAGAGCAACAAAGTCTGACTCAGAGGAAGATGATGGGACGAAGGATTCTGGCCTGGAGAGCTCATCCTCGCCCCAGAACAGCTCCAGTGAGTGCATCCCCTTTGCGGAGGAAGGCAACCTCACCATCAAACAGAGGCCCAAAGTTGGCGGGCCACTCAAGGTGGAGAGCACTTCTGAGTCTCCAGAGAAAGCCAAACCAGCCAAAACCCCTGAAGTCCCAGAGTTCAACTTGAAAGAGTCAGACACAGTGAAGAGACGGCAGAAGCCAAAGGAGAAAGAGCAGCCAAACACAGCGTCCGACAGCAGTGCAGATGGCACACCTGTTTTAGAGACTCAGGACACAGTGAAGCTCTGCATTTCTGAAACAGATATGAGTCTGCCATGTGTGAATCTTCCAGCCAAACCAGTGAAAGCACCTCCACCTCTTGCCCCTAAACCTCCCAGCCCCCTGAATCCAACACGGCACACCTCTAAACCCCATCCTGCTCCTGTAACAGGTACAGCCTACAGATACAAATAAAGTCAGCTGGCTCGATATCGCTGTTACATGGCGATAACTTGCTAAAATTCATTGACCTCAAACCTCATATTTTAGATTCCTTGTTTGTTCGCTAGATTTAGCAAATAGGTCCATCTAAACGGTTAGATTTATTAGTTGTTCCCTGAAGTCCTTGACAGAAGCTCTGCCCCAATTCAGAGGCTGCATCCTTCGAAGGACACAGACTTCAAAGTCCACGAAGGTCGAACCGAGCATTGTTTAATGGGACGGTCCAGCCCAGGGTTCCTACCTTGCAGAGTTTAGTTCCAACCCTAATCAGAGACACCTAAACAAGCTTATAAAAGGTCTTCAGAGTCACAGTTAGGGGAGTTTGATCAGGATTTGAGCAGCGGCCCTCCAGAGCCAGATTTGAGGAAGCCTATGGAGCATTGCTCTTGTTGCCTAGCGGTTGTAAAGTTTGTACTGGACTGGTCTGAAAACAAAACAGGGTTCACAACATTCGAAGGAGCCTTTGAATTGGGACAGCCTTCATCGCCCCGCTGTGACACATTCGGGCTTCGGGAATGCAGCCTTCGAGGGATGCAGCCTCTGAATTGGGACGCAGCTAAATACTGTTCTGATTTTATAAATGGTTAAAGCTATTCGTAGCAACCCTTTGCTAGTAAGTTACAGTATATGGATTGTGATTCTTGTTCTGTCTGCAGCTGTCGGCTCCAGTGTGACTCTCAGTGTTGTACAGAGTGTTGCCTTTGCAGCACCCCAGTCTCCAGTGCTGTACTCCCCCTCAGCAGAGAACACGGGTCACAGTGTGACATCAGGAAGGCCCCAGGCTCTGGTGGAAAATGGTCAAGGCTCAACACTGAAGCATCAGAGGCTGGAGAAGACCAGCTCATCCCTTGAGGAAGCACTAAAAGCTGTGGAGAGAAAACTCACTCTTGAGAACAACAATGTGGGGTGAGAGACACTTTCCACCAGCTTTCACACAAATATGATGGGGGGGATGAAACTATTCCCTTCATGTTTTTTAAATTTTCCTTTAATTGTTACTAATGTATCACTCCTAAATCACTCCTAATTAAACATTATGTTGCGTCTCTTTTAGCACTTCTCACATAGTGAAGTCTACAGGGAACATTCTGGATGACATTGGGAACATGTTTGATGACCTTGCTGATCAGTTGGATGCTATGCTGGATTAAAAATTCTCCTGGATTTGGCCGTTTGGGGGTTGTTTTGTGCTGGCCCAGGAGGGTAGAGATCTACCTATAGAAGCATGGGTTCTTCTTCCTTATATTTCAGATGGAGAGCAGAGAAAAACTCTTGAACACAAAAGTGGGAACCTCCATTTGCAAAGACCACACAGACATTTTTGGACCAGTCTCCTGACTAATGTCAGTCTAAGTGTCATTTGTAGTTGTTTGTTTATATTCCATTTTCTAATCAACCAGCGTATATATATGTTTTTGTGTTTTTCATTTTGTCCTGTCATTTGTTGTTGTTTTTGGGGCTGAACCATGGACTTGACTAAGTGTGACCCCAATGGACTTTATATGATGGACCCAGATAGAAGAAATGCAAAGGAGAATCATTCCTAAAGCAATATACATTTCAAAACACTACACTGATTCAAAACATTTCTAGAAAGTTTAAAGGGACAGTTCACCCAAAAAGTGACAATTCTGTCATCATTTACTTGCCCTGATGCTGATCCAAACCTGTATTGTCTTTTTTTCGGTCTGTGTAACACAATAGCATAACGCTTTGAATAAATTTTACGCTGCCTTTCCATACAGTAACATGCCATCAAGACAAAAATACAGATTTTTTTATTTTATTTTTTTGAGTGAACTGTTCCTTTAATATAACTACATTTCAAAACATTTCACCTCTAAAAAGTATCTGGTTTTGTAAGGAGCACAGGTGACTTTTATCCATTTCAGCAAGTAAAGCAGGTATCCATTTCCATGGAATTTTTGGTGCTTGTATCTTATTTTTTTCTTAATGAAATTGCAAGATTTGCAGGTTAAAATACATGACTGACATTTATTTTTGTATGAAAGTGTGGTTTTAAAGGGAACATGTTGAAATGAAAACAGTAACACTGCCTTGTGTAAGTAGAGCAGGATCAATGTACAGCAAGCAATTCAGGTTTAAGTTACCATGAACTATTTTTGAACATCTTTAAACTTATATTAGTCCAAATAGTATTTAAACTTTATCAAAATATGTATATTGTACACTAAAGGTATATTTGATTGGGAAGCAAACCTGTTTGTTGTACCAAAGCATATGTATATTTTTATTCAAATGTTGGATAATGCTAATGCTAGCAGACTTATCTTGCAGCTAAACTAATGAAAGTTAACCCAGTGGCATTTCCCCTTTGCACATAATTTGATATGACGTATCTGATGTGGAATATTTCTACACGGTTCTTGTGTGCCATTCGGATGTTACGTTCAGGCTCTGTCTCCCAATTAACCAAGATGTAATGAATGGAATTTGTTTAACTGAAGGCCGTTTTAACATTTAACCAGTTTTAGAATTGCATTTCAGGCCCGTTCACACCAAGGACTATAACTATAATGTTTAAAATTATCGTTCCAATTCTATGAGAATTGTGTCCACACCAAGTCCACTTCACAACTATAATGATTACGACACAGAGAAACGATATTGCTGGAATCACTTTCAGACATAACTACAGTAAAAGGTTATCGTGCACTTTTGTGGATGCGAATATAGTTATTATAGTTTTAGTCCTTGCTATGAACAGGCCTTTACTTATGTTAATGCTATATACTAGTGATGTTTTTGATTAGATAAACATAACACTGATATGGTTGTTCAGTACCAAGCCTGTCTTTATTCTAATTTGTTAACATTTTCTATTAAATGAATTTAGCTATTTTGTCCTTTTTTTTTGTCTGTCATTTTCAGCATTTACATTGCAAAATAGAAACGTCTTCTGTCTGATTTGTCCAGATTCAATGGTAGGGTTGCAATTGCAATTGCAATTGAAACTTAAAGTCCACATTAGAGGACTTCAGTGGTAACTAACTCTGTTCTTAATCTAGTTGCACAATTTGTTCTTAATGCAAAAATGGCTAGTAAGTTGTAAGCTCTTTTTTAAAGTAACCCATAGTTGCATAATACAACATTTGCCTTCAATTATCCAATAGCAGCCTTCAAATAGAGTGCAACAGTTGGTCCCTCTGCATAACCCTGCGAAACAAGCTATGCAAATATATATGTTGGCAGGCAGGACATCCTATCATTGTATTCAGACCGAATGCAATGATTGGACGAACATTTTTCGGCCCTGAGACTTCCACAGAATATGTACATTTACATATTTAAACCACTTCTGTTATTGATTGCTAGGATGTGAAGAGTTTCAACCAGTATAACAAAAAGTGTTTATGCAAAACATTGCCTACCCTACCTTTAAGCTACATGTTAAAATGTCTAAATAGCGCTACATTTGATAGCACAGACAAGATAAGAGAGCACAAGCACACTTTGTTAAATTTAATGAGTTCGCCTGCCCATTCATTCATGATGGCTAATGGTAAACCATCTTCCCAGACAGCAACATAGTGTCGGCCCAGATCCGGCCCACGTCTGGTACATGTGGATTCCACACGTGGCGGGCCCATAAAAAAACTAGTTCTTTCCATTAATTCACAGGCAATCCTTTCTATGAAAGAACATGCATATCTCCAGGACATTGTGTGTAGGCCTATTATTATTACTGTCTTGTACAGTGTATTTTGCATTGTACACTGCATGCTTTATGATAGCTATTACATAATGTAGCCTCAGTGGTATCATGCTTCACACGAAACTGCCAGCCCACTCTGATCATGCAAATGAGCTAGCTTCATTACACCCTCTTCATTGGTCAAGCCAAGCTCGAGAGGTTTGACCTCTGCAGGAGTTAAAAGTACATATCTCCTCTTGCTGCTGCTGTCGGCTGGAAAAAACTGGAGACATCCGGTCCGTTGGTGGTTCTGGTCAGGTGGTTAACTCACTCGCTTATTTATTCCCCTGTTTCGATTTCATTTATTCACTTTCCCCAATTTTACCCATGTATGCGTGAGTGTATGTCTTTGTTTAGACTATTTGTGTTTGTGATTTATTTAAGTAAAACAGTTCACATGAGTGTTGATTCTGTGGTCACTGCTTGCAAATCAAATCAAAATGATGCGAGAATGCTCTGAGTAACACTGTACCCAGTAATAAAGAGTTATTTTTCCGTGGCCACGACAATGACCTTTCTGAGAGGTGATAAATGACTAAAGTGTTCGCTGGACGAACAGGTCAATTGATTGTAATAATTCTGCTACACTAAGTCGAGTCTTAAAACTGATCCATATGTTATATGAATTAACAAGTTATAATTAATTATTCACATTTCCCTCGAGCCAATTTACCGCAATGTGGAAAAAAAAAAGTCAGATTTAATGTCAACTAAATGTATCATGAAATATAGATGAAATGTAAAGTACATTTTCGTCAATAGAGAAAATTTATGACAAACAAAAATCTGATCACTTAAGATCAATGATATAATGAGATGAATAATAGTCAGTCTCGTATTGGCTTGTTTAGCTGATCCATCCATGGAACAAACAAAACTGGAAATGTATAAAATAACACATATTATACAGACACATGATATTTAATCTATGATTAGTAAATTGCATTTAATAGATTTTACTTTCAATAAAACATTTGCAATGGGTTTGTAAGAGGTGTTTTATGCATGTTTGGCCCGAGTTTTTGTTGTATTTACACTGTTTCGACCAGCAGGAGTCACCAGCGTGTGGAGTTTGAAACAGTCAATCATTAGTGACGCAACACAGTGTTAGTATGGTGTATCAAAGGCATAAAACACTGCAGAAATCATTTGTCCACTATAATATATTTCTGAACAAAGTGGGATGCTCTATAAACGTGTTACATAATATAGAAATAACATAAATATGAAATAACTTGACAACACAGTGATCAGTAGTGCAGGATTAAAAATGGTGTCTCAAAATACCTCACTGGTTGGAACAAGAGACCATTATACACTAACAGGAGTTTACAGTGGGCTCCAACCCGGACAGCAACATAGTGACGGCCCAGATCCGGCCCACATAGAATCCAGATGTGGGCCGGATCTGGGCCGACACTATGTGGCTGTCTGGGAAACGTCTCAGGCCACTAGTGAAAATCCCTATTAATGTTGTATTTAATACAAAATACTTCATTGCTTATTATAGGTTTCTCCGACTTTTGGACACCACTGTGTCTGTTTACAATAGTAAAGGTGAGATGCCTGTGATTACAGTGACAGTCAGGAGTTTAGGATGCAAGTCTTCATTTGTTCCTTCATTATAAGACAACTAAATCTTTCTCAACAGAATTGGTGGAGAAATGAGCTTAGGGCGGCTCCAGAAATCATTCATAAATCAAACATTGCTTTCACTCTAAGAAGATACATTTCTATATAGAACCTTAAAGGGTTCTGTCAGGCACTTCACATAGACACTTTTTGGCATAAAGGGTTCTTTAAATTGAGTCAAGAACCCTAGAGTTCTATATAGAACCACACTGAACCTTTTAGAGTAGTACAGCCTCATACACAAAACTCACTGATCACACACACACACACACTGAATTAGGCTCTGTTCAGAATAGCATACTAACATAATATCACTATTTCTGTATAGTATGCACACACATTTACAGTGTGACAAATTAATTGGAACTACAGCCAAGAGTTTTAACATCTGTTTTTACTCATTGTCAGACATTAAAATACATATTCACACAAAATTGAATTAATAAAAAATAAACTTTATTTTCAAAAAGACAACTGCATACTGCCCATTAAATTCAACATGCAATGTAGTGGTCACGTGACAACAGTATAGCGCACCACTGTATGCAGAACACTACTACTACTGTTTTACTGTATTTAACATGTGCAATGCACAGTATTTAGTGAGCGGTAATATTACAATAAGCACTCCATTCTGAACATAGCCAGTGATTGTAATACATCACAGTTGTAGAATGTTACATTCCATTTGCCCCGTAGCTGATGTACTAATATAATCTGTTAGTAATTCAAATACACAATTCTGAATACATATAAATCTGTGTGTGCATATATATATTTATACACACACACACACACTGTACACACATCATATTGAGCCTACTTTAATGATAACCTCATTATAAGATCTGCTCTGTTTCATCAAGTCTTAAACAGAGCTGATGGATCCCAGACAGCAACGTAGTGTCGGCCCAGATCCGGCCCACATCCGGTACACATGGATTCCACACGGCCCAGATGTGGGCCGACACTACGTTGCTTCTGGGATGGATGGATGAGTGGATGGACAATCGTCTGGAGGTCTATAGGTTACTGAAGAGTTCGTTTTTCTTGCTCCAGTCCATGGGCGGAGCTCTCTTATTGGAGCGTTTCTGGTGTGCGCGCTCTTTCACCTGCTGTAAGGACAGACTGAGCTCTGGGATAGCATCTCTGATGGACGGCTCCACGGTCTGCAGGGAGGAAGACAAACAAACAAAAAGTTATGAAATACCCTGAAACAGTCACCCCTCAGGATCTGCTACAAGCGTGTGGAACAGCGTTCTGATGGAAAATATTTTCCCAATATTTCATTTAGGGGTTGTTTCAGAAAGTTTTTACTGTATACTACTGACTTTTTTTTTTTTAAATAGCATGTGAAACATTATGCATAAATGTCAAAGAGTGAAAAAAAAATGATTAATTGTATTGAATGTGCACTTCAAAAAGTATAATTTTTAAACAAAACTGTATGTGCAGATAATATAATATTACTGAAATGAAAGAATACTTAAATACACTTAAAGTGAGACACTTTCATGACTTTTTTTATCACACTTAAGTAGACTTTTAAAACTGCACTTTGTAATAAGTTTTACTTTCATGTTTTGATCTTTTGTCATGTTTTAAAGAAGCACTCATATAAGCACATGTGAAGTAACTGATTATAATTTTAACTGTATTGTGTTAATATTACATTTAAAGTTAAAATATATTAAATGTACTAAATTGCAACGTCTTCATAACAAATATGTTATTACAAATATATTCAAATAGATAACATTCAAGGTGCAATAGAAAAGACATTAAAGTATATTTTAGTTGATCATAAATGTTTATCAGCACATTCAGCAGTAACTTTAACCATAATTCAAGAACAATAGAAGTAATTATGAAATCACATATGATGAGTGGTTGAAAAAAAACAATCAAGTTCGACTAATAGATTTTAAGAATTTTTTTTAATATTAGACATTTTTTTCATAATTATAACTATCATGTTATTATCAAGTTTCCAAAACATTACATTCAATTATCACTTAAGTATATTCTTTTAAAAGTATATTATTTTCTTATTAAAGTATTCTTTTTTTTAAAAATAAAGAGCATTTTTATCTCATAATGTCTATTGCATTGTGCATGTTTAATTCTGCAAGTGCAAGCTATTAATAACATTATTTTGCATTTTTCATAAATTTTTCATAAATTGTGTAAACATATCTTAACCCCCGAGTCAAAAACATGAGAACAAAAATCTAAGTTTATATTACTTCCACTTTATTTGTTACACTGGAAATGCAACGCTTTGTATTGTAGGATACAGTCTGTTTACTGCAAATTTTGGCAAAGTAAGAATCTGCATGGTGCAAACAGCATATAGTCGTGCTGAATTCAGAACCGCATACTACTCTTATGATTTCCCCGTGTCTTTCTATGGCAGAAACAGCGAGAGTAGTATGTTAGTCTGCGGTCCTCAGTCTCACCTCAGGCGGCGGAGTCACGAGGGAGGCGTTGGAGGAGGCGTTGGAAGGGGACGGACTGACTGATAACTTTGAGTCCTTCAGTTCCACCTCTTTGGCCACATTCCCATTTACCTAAACAGAAGGCAGATTTCAGTCAGATGTCATGTGAGAGAAATTAGGCCCTATTTAAAGCAGCACTAAGTAGGAATTCCGTTTTTGTCAAACAGCGACCCCTAGAGTCGCTGTGGAGTACTTGTACTGTCGTGAATAGCACTCACGCAGAGATGGCTCGCACTCACGGCCTGATCCCCTCCCCCTGTACACCGGTACCTGTTCAGTAGGATGGACGCTGTAACGAGTGGAAATAAGGTATGGCCCCTTTAAGAGCTGCGCGCGCCGTGTTTAACTGTCGGCAGTCTGTATTGTATGTGCGCCTCGAACACCACATGTATACGGCGCCGGGTTATTTCTGTTTGATGCTCATTTTGTCAGAATTTTATCAGATCTGTTTTTTGCCGTAAAGCAATTCGTTACCTCGCGAGACCTGATATCACCGCCGGCCCAAAGTTGCAAGGGTGGTTTTGCGGCTCACAGGCACCAGGGGGGTGCGAGACGACCACCATTCAACACGAAATCAGTAATCTAAACATTACAATGACTCCAAAGCTGTTTGGTTAAGGTAAAAAAGTTACTTAGTTCACCTTTAAACAACGTGGCGCAGGACGTGAAAATGATAACTGCGTCGGGCTGAAACTAGCAAAACACACTTGCCTGGCGCTGCATTGCACCGGGTGTATGAGAGGGCCCATCCTGCGGTTTGTGCAGTAGGGGTCAGACTTGAGCCTGTGTTGAACCGTGTGACAGCCGCAGTGTGTGTGTGTGTGCCTCTGAGACTGAGCTTTATTAACTCTATGAGTGGGCAGCATTAGCCAGGCATCAATACTCCTCCTCTGACAGCTGACAGCGCCCCCTTATTCCCTCCAGCCAGATACATCTAACACGTCAGCCATTAGCCAGAACCTGAAGGATCCCTGCATCCCGCATCCTTTCCCTCTTTAGAGAAACCGTCCCCAGCGTGTCTCTATCTCTCTCTCTCTCTCTCTCTTTTCTGGGGACACGGTCTCAAAACGTACTAACTCCAGCAATGAGTGGCTGATCCATCCATGTCAACTCCAGCGGGATGAACGCAAAAATGGAAGGTGTATTCAAAAAAGTAAATATCACCGGCCACACTGGAAATTTTATTTTTGCCTCATAATCTCGTCTTATTTTTATTGAAAATATATTTTTTAGCCTGTATGACAGTGTGTCTTGCATATTAGTGTCGAACAGCGCGCGTCATCGTGTCACTAGCGGCGACATATTCAAGGCAGTCTCTGTCTCGCAGTCGAACTGCTCCTGTCACAAAAAAACTACAGATATATCATCATTGGGGTGGCATAATGTGAGAAATATTACACGTGTGTGTCACCACATGGAGTCCTTTTACTGTGCATCAGCTCTGAGCACTATAGTTACATTAAATCCCTCCAGAATAGCGATTAATCATGTCAATTTCTGAATAAAGGATTAATCTTCAACCTTTAATGGTCTTCTGTCATGCCTTTTGTAACTTTCGTCATTGGCATAATCACAATAATTGTGTATGATACACAGTTTTAACCGCAGGCATTCCCTTCATATTTGGGATGACTTTACTAAACCTAATTATAGGCTAATACTGTATTTCAATAATAGGCTAATATCAAAACATGTAAAGGTTTCCAATAACCTCTGAGAAACCTCTTGTTTTCCTGCTATGAGAACTAGGTTCAGGCATAGGCTAATACAAACTATTCAACTTGCTGAGTTTATTTATTAAAGAGCACACAGAATAACAAATAAAACCCCAACAGGAAAGTGTACATGGCTAAGAACTGAGAAAAAATGTACAGTATTTGCTCATTTCATTTCTCGCTGGTTAGATTCAAAACATCTAAAACCAGAACTTTTTACTAAATAAAACATTTGGAGGCATGATATTTAATCACAAACGAACCAGATTTTGTCCATGATGCTCAATTTTATTAAAGCAACACATTTTGTAATGACACATTTGAGCTTGATTTTCTCTATATTTCAAATGTGTTACAGGGATAGTTCACCCAAAATTTTTCATTTTGTCATCATTTACTCATCCTTAAGTCATTCCAAACCTGTATGACTTTTTTTCTTCAATGAAACACATAATGGCTTTTCACACTTGAACTAGTTAACCCTGGGTCATTAATAAACCCAGAGTAAACTGAATCCTGGGTTATCTTGATTCACGTTTCACATTGCTCATGATTTACCCAAGGTTAACATTTAATCCTGGGTATTCATAAGCTGACGTTTCACACGGTACATTCCTAAACCCTGGGTTAATGTCCTTATTTGCATATTTGTAGTGTCAGTGTCACTGATTGGATGAATTGGATTGCGCATCCTCATACTATATAATGCGTTTACATGCACGTTCTTAACCCAATTGCTTAATAAGCCGACAATGCACATGTCTGAATATTGGTTTGCATGTAAACCCGGACATTTCAATAAGCTGATTTTTGTGAGTTATCAGCAGTTAGTTATTTTACTTATCAGATTTGTGAGTTATCAGATTTGTGAGTTATCAGTTATTTTAGTTATCAGATTTGTGAGTTATCAGCACACTGGGGTGCATGTAAATGTGCTCACTGTCACGTTTTCTGTCGCCGTTTGACATTTTTCCTCTCAAGCGTTGAAGCTGCTGTTTTCATGACTGACCAAAGCCAGTTGTTGGTTCCTAAGCATCTAGTCATGTCATTCTAACACCGCTTTGTTTCACACTGTACAAGTTTGGGGTTAACACCACAAAACCAGTGCTAGCCCTGCTCCGGAGAAGGGATTCCAAACCCCGGGTAAAAAGCGGTGCTAATCCTGCATCACAAGTGTGAAACGTTCCTTTACCCGAGTTTAAAAGCGGGGTTTAGAACGATGATAACCCGGGGTTAAAAGCGGGGTTTAGAATGATGATAACACAGGTTTAAAAGCGGGGATTAGAATGATGATAACCCGGGTTTAAAAGCGGGGTTTAGAACGATGATAACACAGGTTTAAAAGCGGGGTTTAGAATGATGATAACCCGGGGTTAAAAGCAGGGTTTAGAACGATGATAACACAGGTTTAAAAGCGGGGTTTAGAATGATGATAACCCGGGGTTAAAAGCGGGGTTTAGAACGATGATAACAGGTTTAAAAGCGGGGATTAGAATGATGATAACAGGTTTAAAAGCGGGGTTTAGAATGATGATGACCCGGGGTTAAAAGTGGGGTTTAGAATGATGATAACACAGGTTTAAAAGCGGGGATTAGAATGATGATAACACAGGTTTAAAAGCGGGGTTTAGAATGATGATAACACAGGTTTAAAAGCGGGGATTAGAATGATGATAACACAGGTTTAAAAGCGGGGATTAGAATGATGATAACACAGGTTTAAAAGCGGGGTTTAGAATGATGATGACCTGGGGTTAAAAGTGGGGTTTAGAATGATGATAACACAGGTTTAAAAGCGGGGTTTAGAACGATGATAACACAGGTTTAAAAGCGGGGTTTAGAATGATGATAACCCGGGGTTAAAAGCGGGGTTTAGAACGATGATAACAGGTTTAAAAGCGGGGATTAGAATGATGATAACAGGTTTAAAAGCGGGGTTTAGAATGATGATGACCCGGGGTTAAAAGCGGGGTTTAGAACGATGATAACAGGTTTAAAAGCGGGGATTAGAATGATGATAACAGGTTTAAAAGCGGGGTTTAGAATGATGATGACCCGGGGTTAAAAGTGGGGTTTAGAATGATGATAACACAGGTTTAAAAGCGGGGTTTAGAATGATGATAACACAGGTTTAAAAGCGGGGTTTAGAATGATGATAACACAGGTTTAAAAGCGGGGATTAGAATGATGATAACACAGGTTTAAAAGCGGGGATTAGAATGATGATAACACAGGTTTAAAAGCGGGGTTTAGAATGATGATGACCTGGGGTTAAAAGTGGGGTTTAGAATGATGATAACACAGGTTTAAAAGCGGGGTTTAGAAAGATGATAACACAGGTTTAAAAGCGGGGTTTAGAATGATGATAACACATGTTTAAAAGCGGGGATTAGAATGATGATAACACAGGTTTAAAAGCGGGGTTTAGAATGATGATAACACAGGTTTAAAAGTGGGGTTTAGAACGATGATAACACAGGTTTAAAAGCGGGGTTTAGAATGATGATAACACAGGTTTAAAAGCGGGGTTTAGAATGATGATAACACAGGTTTAAAAGCGGGGATTAGAAAGATGATAACACAGGTTTAAAAGCGGGGTTTAGAATGATGATAACACAGGTTTAAAAGCGGGGATTAGAATGATGATAACACAGGTTTAAAAGTGGGGTTTAGAATGATGATAACACAGGTTTAAAAGCGGGGTTTAGAATGATGATAACACAGGTTTAAAAGTGGGGTTTAGAACGATGATAACACAGGTTTAAAAGCGGGGTTTAGAATGATGATAACACAGGTTTAAAAGCGGGGATTAGAATGATGATAACACAGGTTTAAAAGCGGGGATTAGAATGATGATAACACAGGTTTAAAAGCGGGGATTAGAATGATGATAACACAGGTTTAAAAGCGGGGATTAGAATGATGATGACCCGGGGTTAAAAGTGGGGTTTAGAATGATGATAACACAGGTTTAAAAGTGGGGTTTAGAACGATGATAACACAGGTTTAAAAGCGGGGTTTAGAATGATGATAACACAGGTTTAAAAGCGGGGATTAGAATGATGATAACACAGGTTTAAAAGCGGGGTTTAGAATGATGATGACCCGGGGTTAAGCGCAGTGTGAAAAGCCCTTTAAAAATATATTTTGAGAATATATGATTTTTTTTTGTCCATACAATGGAAGTCAATGATAACCAAAACTGGTTACAGTACCAACATTTTTCAAAATATATATATTTTTTAGTACACAACTAATTTACAACATTAAAGTCCCCCTGTAGTCAATAAATGTATTCCTTAAAACTCACCAAAATTACATATTTAAGCGTTTTTTCTTAAAATAGCTTGAATGTAACTCTACACCCTTGCCTCATTTAGTATACGCGGTTCTATGGATCAAATGAGCCCCGCCTCCACTCACTCACTCAGCTCAGAGATCCACTCGCTGACGATCACACGTTGATCTGATTGGTTAAACAGTAGTGTGTGACGTCAGAAACACCAGCGATTTCAAACCGTGTTTTTGAGACTGTCTTTGGTTCACTGCAGTTTTAAGGAGAAAATAATCAGCAATGCTGTCGACTTATGAATTTACACATGGTTTGTCTTAAAGCATATCAAAAACACCACATAGACATATAAACAACATTAAAAACTTGATTTTCACCACAGGGGGACTTTAAGATTTTCTTCTTTATTGCAACTATACGGTGAACTGTTAGTTTAATAGCTACATAAAGCTCACTTTTTAGTTTCTGTAAGTACACTTTGAAGAATACTTTCTTTAAGTGAACTTAAAAGCATACTTATAGTTTATGCATTTTAAGTATGCTTATACTATAAGTAGACTTATATTAAAGTAGACTTGAAATTAACTACAATATATGCCACATATACTGTATTTATAAACCAAGTACTGTATACTACACAAGGATAATTTTGTATATCTCTGATAAGTACATAAAAGTAGACTGAAAGTGAGAAAATGATGACAGAACTTAATGTTGTTGAATTATGCCCTTAATATGGCCTGCTAGTATTCTGTCATTTGAGCGGTTGTCTTACCTTGTCCTCCATGTCTCCGTTGAGCACAGGTTCAGGCAGCGGTCCTGCGGGGCAGACAGAAGCAGCACGGGTCAGTCACAGATCACACAACTGCCCCTAGTACATCTGCGTCTGTCAGGCGGGACACTTTCTCCAATAATGCTCCTCATCAGAGACAGCCAGGACGCACAGATTAAACAAGACACTTCCAAACACCAAGAGAATAGCTAGTATGACATTCACTCCTCCTCGGGTTGCAGTGAGCAGATGTCGACTCTGTTACATACTCAGCACAGGTATTCGCTTCATTTATTATTCAGATGCCGATAATCACCGTGGTGAGATCCGTGATACCTGGATACCTGTCGACCCCCACAACTCCACAGGGAAATAAATCTAGAGGCCTCCATAGTGGATTACACTTTAACGAATGAACCTGACATGAGAGATAAAGGACTTGTGAAAAAGACGTACACTTTTAGTATACTTCTACTTCTGTTGTCTTTGAAATACGGTTAAAGTTACTGCTCAATATATTTGTAATTACACATTTGTAATGACAAAGTTGCAATTTAGTAGATTTAAAATATATATGAACTTTAAATGTAATATCAAATAACACAGGCCATGGTTGTAGGTAATGACGAGGAAACATTAAAATGTACACTGCAAAAAAAATCTTTTCTAGTAGTTTTGTCTTCTTTCCAGTCCAAATATATATATATATATATATAAACTTAAATCAAGATTAGTTAGAAAATTTGAAATTATGCGTTAGAAACGTTATAAATTATGTCTTGTTTTCTTAAAAAAAATTAAAAAAACAGCTAAAAACAATTATCTGCCAATGGGGTAAGAAAAATAATCTTGTTTTCTGTTCTTGTTGTTCCTTTTTCCTTCTGTGATTCAGTTTGTTATCATCATCAGGTGCCTTTACTAATGCTCAATAATCACTTATGTATAATTATGGAAATCTCATGTTAAACTTCATGACATTTACCTTTATTTAAGAAAGATGGCCTGTTTTTTTTCCAGTGGTCTGAATATCTGTATTTTTAGGGAAAGTTAGCAGTTTAAATATAATTTTTTTTTAAAGTGAAATCGTTTTTAAATTTTACTGCATTTTCTCTGTAAAAATACATTTATTTCCCCAACTCTGAGATAAAAAAAAAATCCAGAATTTTTTTTAATGAACATCTCACGTTAAAATTAGAATTTTGCACATGAAAATCATAATTGCCTTTATTTTTAAGAAAAAATACTTTTTCCCAGTAAAACTATAAAAATATTAACTTGTGAATGTATACATTTTTATGTAAGTTCACACTTCTGATAAATAATGATACCACATCTTCTCTGTAAAAATACTTTGCAAACAGTGTGACAGTTGCGAGTTTAAAACATTTATTTGTGGTGCTGTACACTTGCACTTGCCACAACCGTAAGTCTTTTACTGTAAACAAGTTAGCCGTTTTCTTATACGCTAGAGGACAATTATACTCAGTGATTTGAAGATTTGAAGGGTCACAACACACTACTTGTGACTGGAGGTCACACAGTGTAACTGTAGGCTGTTTGTGGTTACAAAGAAACGTCACAATTTCCTGCATTAACAGGATTTAATTGATGTGCGCTCAAAAAATGTATCATGATCATCAAGAGTACCTTTCATTTGTAAAGTAATTAAGTGACTGGATAATTTAAAACATATTACTTCGTACTTAAGTAACATTAAATATGTTTTGGTTCCAAAAAAAAAGATGTTCCTACCGCCAGCCATACTTTCTAGGAAGAAGAAGAAGAAGAGTAAAGCAGTGAGGCAGATAACAGAATTGGAAAATAATCCCGACCCCCTTACCGCCTTCTTGTCTCTAAATCTTTATCTTTCTACCGCCGTCTGAAGGATATATGAGTGGCAGAAAACTGCAGGGAAGGTATGATAACACAGATCCATCTGGCCCCTGATCGGCACAAAACACACATCACTGGCTGTTTGGACACTTCAAATGCCCTTCAGTCCCAATACGGCAATCTGAGAGCCACTCCAGACCAGCACCTTGGAAACCACACAAGTCCTCCTTCCAAATTTGGCTGACAGGCAGCAGAGAGAGACAGAGTGTGTGTGTGTGTTCAGACAGAGCAGTGCAACTGTGTGCGAAAGAGAATAGAAAACAGCTGAATGTAAGACTCTGTAAAGAATAGAATCCTACAATCTGAAAAACCCAATGCCATAGAAGAACCAGTTTGGGTTCCACAAAGAATCTTTCAGCGAACAGTTCTTAAAAAAAAAAAAACACATAAAATGTAATAATCTGATGAACCTTTTTCAACAATTAAGAATCGTTTGTGTAATAGAAAGATTCCATGGATGTTGAAGGTTCTTAATGGAACTACACAGCTAACACATTTGTGTTCTAAGAACGTTTTCCAAACATTCCGTTTTGGTTATGGACACGTTAAAATGTCCAGTTTTCTTGATGTTAGTGGAACGTTTTTTAAAAGGTTAGTTTGATGTTCCAAAAACATTCTTTCAACTTAATCTTTACTAACGACTCAACATTCTAGAAATGTTGATTTGTAACATTCCAAGAACATAAAAATGTCCAGTTTCCTTAATGTAAATAGAATATCATATAAAGGTTAGTATTATGTTCCTGAAACATTCAAACACCTGCTTTTAACAAGCAGAATCACTGAAGGAAAGCGAAACAACAAGAACAGAAACTACAACTGACTTCCAGACACAGTCTTACTGTAGGTGAAATCTAATCTCTGTTAAAAATTATAAAAACAAATATAAACTGCTTGAAAAATATAAATTGATTATTGAAAGTCAATATGGATTCAGAAACAAAAGATCTACATCTATGGCTTTAATTGATGCAATAGAAAAATTATCAAATGCACTGGACAATAAAAAATTGACCATTGGAATATTTATTGATTTGAAAAAAAGCCTTTGACACTATCAATCACGCAATACTACTCAAGAAACTAAAAAGTTTGGCTGGAAACTAGGTAAAAAACTACTTAAGTGACAGAATAGAATATGTGCAGAAGTCCTCATCTAGCTGTCGTGCCCTTTCTTGCGGTGTCCCCCAGGGGTCAATATTGGGCCCTAAATTATTCAACTTGTACATCAATGATATATTTAATGTTTCAAAATTACTTAAGTGTGTTTTGTTTGCAGATGACACCAACATTTTCTATTGTGATGACAATTATGATAAGGTTATTAATGTTGTAAGAACTAAGGAATATAAAAAAAAAATGGATGGAATAAATTATCTTTAAACTTTAATAAAACTAAAGCCATATTATTTGGTAATTAACTAAAAAATACGGAAAAGATTGAGATAGATGGGATACAAACTGAAAATGTCTCTGAAATAAAAAATTTAGGAGTTACAATAGATAATAAACTAACTTGGATAACTCAGATCAGACACATAAAAACCAAAATCTCCAAAAGCCTTGCAATAATAAATAAAGCTAAACATGTCTTTGATTACAATACACGCCGTACCCTGTATTGGTCCCTGATTCTACAGTACTTAGCTTACTGTGTTGAAGTATGGGGAAATAATTATAATAACTCCTTACAGTCATTACTTCTCTAACAAAAAAGGGCAATACACTCTTGAACAAAATCTTAAGACCGGGGGAAACATTGCAAGTATTCGCATTTCGCGCTGGTGGATCATAACCGGGTTGTAAGTACTGCTTCAAAATGCCAAAAGAAGAAACAGGAGCAAGAGACAAAAAATAGAGAGTAGGCAATTTATTGAAAACTGCATTTAAACTTAAACAGGCTGCAGTTGATCAAAAGTTTAAGACCATAGGCATAAAAAGGTAAAATCTGCACAAAAATATGGCTTTCGTGTCATTGATCTTCAGGCAGTCACACTGCTATGATCTCCTGATGGCAAAGGCAAAAAGGCTTTCTCTCTTTGAACGTGGCAGGATTGTTGAGCTGCACAAGCAATGCCTCTCGCAACGCGCCATCGCTGCCAAGGTTGGACAGTCATTTTACATTTCTGAAAAGATCCTAAGAGTTATGGGACAAAAAAGTCAAGTGGTAGACCCCAAAAAATTTCACCTGCACTGAGCCGCAGGATAGGACGGGTTGTCCGTGAAGACAAAGGTCGATCCTCGACCCAAATTAAGGCACTTACAGATGCTGACTGTGGCCCAATAACCATAAGACGTCATCTGCGAGAAAAGGGCTTCAAGAACAAAAAACGTCTTCAAAGGCCACGTCTCCTCCCACGCCACAAACTTGCCCGTTTGGAATTTGCATGGGAGCACCAAACATGGGACATTGAAAGGTGGAAGAAAGTTTTATTCTCTGACGAGAAAAAATTTAACCTGGACGGTCCTGATGGCTTCCAACGTTACTGGCATAACAAGGAGATCCCACCGGAGATGTTTTCTACGCGGCACAGTGGAGGAGGCTCCATGATGATTTGGGGTGCTTTTTCCTTCAATGGGAAAATGGAGCTTCAGGTTGTGCAGGGGCGTCAAACGGCGGCTGGCTATGTGGACATGTTGCAGCGGGCATCCCTCTTGACTGAGGGCCCTCATCTGTGCGGTAATGACTGGGTCTTTCAACAGGACAACGCTGCAATTCACAACGCCCACCTGACGAAGGACTTCTTCTAGGAGAATAACGTTGCTCTTTTGGACCATCCTGTGTGTTCTCCTGATCTAAATCCCATTGAGAACATTTGGGGATGGATGGCAAGGAAAGTTTACAAAAACGGACGTCAGTTCCAGACCGTGGATGCCCTTCGTGAAGCCATCTTCACCACATGGAGCAACGTTCCCACCAAAGAACCTCATGGAAACAGTCCCATCAAGCATGCCGAAACGAGTGTTTGAAGTGATCAACAAGAACGGTGGGGCTACTCACTACTGAGTCCTTTTTTTACACTTTTAGTTCTGTTGTAGGTTTATTTTTGGGCTATGGTCTTAAACTTTTGATCAACTGCAGCCTGTTTAAGTTTAAATGCAGTTTTAAATAAATTGCCTACTCTCTATTTTTTGTCTCTTGCTCCTGTTTCTTCTTTTGGCATTTTGAAGCAGTACTTACAACCCGGTTATGATCCACCAGCGCGAAATGCGAATACTTGCAATGTTTCCCCCGGTCTTAAGATTTTGTTCAAGAGTGTATGTACAATACACAAGGCTGAATATCTTGAACACACAAATCCACTTTTTCTCAAATCAAAGTTATTAAAAATACAGGACCTTGTCAAATTCAACACGGTACAACTCTTATTTAAAGCATTTCACAACCTATTACCTGCTAATATACAAAAGTTATTCACACAGAGAGAGCAGTTGTACAGTTTGAGGAGCTATGGGAACTTTTCTATAACCACCATGGAGGAGTTTCTGTGTGTCTGTATGCGGGGTTAAACTGTGAAATAGTCTGGGGCTCGAACTTAAACAATGTCAAAGTATTCACCAGTTTAAAGCACTCTATAAACAGAAGGTCTTGTCACAGTACAAGGAGTTTAATCGTCTAGGTGTTGTATTTATGTATTCGTAGGCCGTGTTATCTTACCTTCGAGGTATTCTGATTACCATTGCTGGTATCACTATAACTGTATAGATGTATTCATGTTTTCATAGGCTGTGTTCTGATTACCACTGCTGGGATTACTATAATTGTCATACTAAAACATATGGTGTGTATTTAATAAGATATGCTGCGGGGGGGGGGGGGGGGGGGGTTCACATGTGTATAAATAAAATTGTAATTGAGAGTAATGATAATGTCAACAATAAAGGAAGCAGCTACCTTTGTTTTTCTTTCTTGTTTTTCCTTTAACTGTAACAGACCGGGGTGGGTCTAAATAAGTCCGACTTCTTCCCACTCCGTTTCGAGCAATTGGTTGATTTATGTTGTTAAAAATCAAATGCTTCGTATTGCCTTTGTTATATGTCACTATATTGCTCGAAATAAAAATGCAAATAACAAAATAAATGACATTAAATCTTCCAAGATCTCAGCAGAGGAGGATTAAACAACTCCACAAACAGCATTACCAGCTTCACCTTTAAATTTATTACTAATTTTGTTTCTGCCATATATCTACAGAAGTTCTTATTGAGAAATAACAGAGGTTTAGATTTTAGTTGATGTTTGGTTGAACATTTTTGGTTTGAAGTCACCATTATGGTGATTAGTGTGTCCTTTAGTTGGTCTCTTGACCCTTGATTTTTGTTAGTTTATTTCTCTTTCAGTAATTGCAGGTGTTTTCAGAAAATTATAAATTGATTTGATAAAGATTTGATGCATTGATTTGATTTGATGCATTGATAAATAGACTGATGAAAAGGCAGACAAACATGTCTGTTTTATTGACAGTGAAATGACTGCATTAAAGTGGTTTTAACTGCTTTTTCTGTAGTTTCGTGACAGACTTAATTAAGTAAAAAAGTAATAAACAAATTCAACCGTTGACAACCTCTTGTGTAAAAGTTGAGAGACGCTTCAGACATCAACGCTCATCATGCAAACCTCGACAATGGTGACAATCAAAAATATTCAAATATAAATAGTAAAAGAATTCAGCTACATAATTTATTTGTATCGCAATGCATGCTGGGAGCAAGGACTGAGTTTTGTATGCTTGCATGAAACATGTCACAATTGCTGAATTTCATATGCTGATTGATGTGTGTGAGTGTCTACATAACACTGTAGTTTCTAACTTCCTGCTCACTACATGTTTTCATTTTTCGGAAAGTCTGATTTTCAGCAGCACAATATTTAATCGCATGAATAACAAAACACACTTCTGATCTGTGATTAGACTTCAAATGTGATCCTTGAATCAGACCACATCCTGATGATGTCACCATTAATTAACAGCCAACATCATCTGAAATTATTCACTACAATGACATATTTAAACTTTTTTTTCCTGTGAAAAAAAAAACAAAAAATGTGTCATGCATTAAAATAGCTTGAATGTAACTCTACACCCTTGCCTCATTTAGTATACGCGGATCCACGAATATGCAAATGAGCCCTGCATAGACATATAAACAACATGAAAAACTTGATTTTCACCACAAGGGGACTTTAACATTTGAAGAACGTTCAAAGAATGAAGACATTTAAAAAACAATCCATAAATAACGTTTTTGTGCTAACCTTTTGAGAACAACCAGATAATATTGAACAAACACTCTATTAACGTTACTGGAAGAATGTTTGTTCATAACTTTAAGAGAACCTTGCCAGAACCAAAGTTATGAGAACGTTCCCTGTTAGCCGGGTTGCTAGTTGTTAGCTAAGCTAGTGCTCCCAGTCTTCTGTCCCTGTTGACAGCTAATCCCACGGCCTCACTGTGAACAGAAAAGAGCTATTCAAACCGAAACGCAGTGATTCTGGCAGAAAACAGACTGATCATGAGTATTAAACGAGCCTCGCTGAGAACAGCAGCACCTGAGACGTCTAAAAGCCTTCATCTGGTCAATCCTGCCATTTTTACTCAAACAGATGTTTACTCAAACTGATAAAACGCAATAGCAGTGATAACAGCTAAGGAGAGTTTCCACTAGTGCTGACGCCAACAACTTGCTAGGTAAATAAAACGAGTAAACATCGTGTCTCCACTCACTCATGACTAATCTAGTTGTGTCAAACACACACACACACAAACACACAGTTTCCATGGCTGCATTTGGCACTGTTGCAGATTGTTGGCACGGGGTAACAAAACAAGACGGACAAACTAAATTGCTTAATAGGAAACCCAAAACCAGCGCAGCGAGAGAGACACGCTTGCCTGAGTGACCCCTGCTCAGACGCCACCTAGAGAGATGCCATGGGGAGTTACAGCTGCTGGAAACCTGTTGAAGTCTTACTTCATGTTTTGTGTGTGTACCTGTGAGGTGTTCTGCGGTGGGCGTCACTCGACACTTCTTGAAGAAAGCATCTGTTTCTGGATCTACGACCAAGAGTGTGGTGTCTTCACCCCCGGCTTTAATAGCAGCCACCACATCTGCATGCTGCTTCCCATCCACTGAAACCGCGTTCACCTGAGGACAAACAGCACATCAGAGGACATTCACGTGCACCAGTCACTGACTCACACTTAAAGGGACAGTTCACACCCAAAATTGGTGAAATTTCGGTCATTAATTACTCACCCTCATGTCGTTCCAAACCCGTAAGACTTTCGTTCATCTTCAGAACACAAATTAAGATATTTTTTGATGAAATCCGAGAGGCCATAGGCAGCAACGTCATTGCAACTTTCAAGGCCCAGAAAGGTAGTAAAGACATAGTTAAAATAGTCCATGTGACTACAGTGGTTCAACCCTAATGTTATGCAGCGACGAGAATACTTTTTGAAAATAACGACTTTATTCAACAATCTCTTCTCTTCCATGTCATTCTCCTACACTGTTGACGTAGTGTAAAACAGTGCAGCGCTTCCAGGGTCTACGTCAGGACGCCGGCTCATTATTGGCCAGCTCCTGCATCACACGCATGTGTCGTGGTGATCACGTGACCAGCGTCGGCCAATAGTGAGCCGGCGTTCTGATGTAGACCCTGGAAGCGCTGCACTGTTTACACTACGTCAAATGACGTGGAAGAGAAGAGATTGTTGAATAAAGTCGTTATTTTTGTTTGTATTTTGCATAACATTAAAGTTTAACCACTGTAGTCACATGGACTATTTTAACGCTGTCTTTACTATCTTTCTGGGCCTTAAAATGAGCATCGATGTTGCTGCCTATGGCTGGTTTAGAAACCTCTCGGATTTCATCAAAAAAATATCTTAATTTGTGTTCTGAAGATGAACGATGATCTTACGGGTTTGGAACGACATTAAAGCGTGAGTAATTAATGACAGAAATGTCATTTTTGGGTGAACAAACCCTTTGAAGTGTTACCGTAGTTCACCCAATGTCGTTCCAAACCCATAACACCGAGTCCTGACCAAAGGTATCTTTTCCATGTTAATCAGGGTTTTTTGTCCAAACCAGCCGTGACAATGAGATGCAACAATTCTATATTAGAAACGTTTCTATTTTTTTTAAACACACAGAGTATGAGAGTGATAATCTGAGATAATGATTATGTGTATTATTTAATGTTAAAAGAACTGAATGTGAGTTTGAATATCATTTTGTGTGAGATTTATAGCCATACTGAAAGCGACAATCGATAATTCGTCTCCGATTTTGAAATAAAAAAATGTTCAAACTGTGAACAAACAAGTGTTTTCTATAACCCGGTTTGTATTTTTAATAATGTTAAAATGGTGTAACATTTATGTATTGTGTCCGCCCATACGCTCTTCTGATTGGCTGTGACTTTTGATTGATTTATTCGCGTCTGGTGTGGACAGATGATGAACTGCCTTCACGTCTGGTTATGACACGGCGTAAGACTTTTAATAACAACTGAGAGATTTCTGTCCCTCCATTGAAAGCCTATTCCACCATAACGTTGACAAAAAAAAAAAATTCATAAAGAGATTGGGAAAGTAATCCAGATGAATTGAGTGTTTTAGTCCAGTGCTATTTTGGCATCATTGAGATAATATAGCCCAATTGTTCTTATTTTTATATTTTTCCTGTTTTTTTTAAAACATGTCTATATAGGTTTTTTTTTTTATTAATTTTTATTTCAGTTATTTTAGTTCAACTAAACTAAATGAGAAATGCCTTGGCAACTTTAGGTTAAAGTTTTTATCAGTTAAAGTTAAATTGTCTGTCCTTGCAAAGGTCCTAGAGCCTTCAGTAAACACCCAACTTAAGGGCTTCTTGCTAAATTATAACATACTTTGTTCGGCACAATCAGGCTTTAGGGCCAAGCATAGCACCATTACTGCATTACTAAGGTGCTTGATGATATCATCCGTGACCTTGACTATAAGATGAGCTGTGCTGCCCTGTTCATCGACATGTCAAAGGCCTTTGACACAGTTGATCACTGTATTCTGCTTAAGAGACTCCGGGACATTGGCTTGGGCACTAAGGCAGTTGATTGGTTCAGAAACTATCTTGCCATCAGAACTCAAACTGTAGTTGTCGATGGGCATAGTTCTGCCCCACTGGGGGTCCGGCGAGGTGTCCCTCAAGGGTCTATCCTTGGTCCGGTCCTATTTACCATTTACATAAACACCATGGCCTCTGTAGCAGATAATGGTAAAATACACCTCTATGCAGACACCACAGTACTATATTGTTCCGCCCCCACCCTAGCTCAAGCTTATCATTCACTGCAGCAATCTTTTAATTTATTACAGGCCGCCTTCATTGATTTTAGACTGGTTTTAAACGCTGGTAAAACTAAGGTGATGCAGTTCACAAAGTCTCGCACAGTACTCGCATCAACCGCCCTAGCCCTTTCCACACTGGATGGGAAGTGTGTTGGAAATGTTTCATCTTATAAATGTCTGTGGATTGATGAAAAGCTAACCTTTAAAGTTCATAGTGATAAATTAGTGAGAAAGCTGAGAGTAAAGCTTGGTTTTTATTTTAGAAATAAATCCTGTTTTACTCTCCAAGCTAGGAGGAAATTGATCAGTGCCACTTTCTTACCAGTCTTGGACTATGGGGATGTTATTTATATGCATGCTGCCTCTACCACGCTGCACACACTTGACACAGTCTACCATGGTGCATTGCGGTTTATTACGAATGCCAAGTCACGCACTCATCACTGTCGTCTTTATGAGGCGACTGGTTTTAGCGTAGATGGTTCCACTAGCACATTTTTATTTATAAAGTCATTAACGGTAATTTACCTGATATCTTACCAGTCTGTTGACCTGGAATCATTCCTTTTACAATCTCCGCTCCGTTAACATTCTGGCTCTAAATATCCCACGCATAACAACTGGATTTGGTAAGTCTGCCTTTAGGTATGCTGCTCCTTGGTGTTGGAAATTTGCTCCAAAAAGTATTGAAGCTTTCTGTTTTTATCTCACTAGAACATTTTAAACAATTACTTAAATGCTCCAAATTTGAACAATCTACATGTTTCAATGACTACTTTAAGTCATTCTTCAGTTGTTTTACATGCACTGTAAATCTGTTGTGTTTGTTTATGTGATTCTGTGTAATTTGTGTAATTGTTGCCCCAGGGCTCCCTTGTAAAAGAGATTTGAATAATCTCAATGGGACATCACCTGGTAAAATAAAGGATAAATAAAAATAAAATAATCATTTTATTTGATTTCAGTTAGCGTTTATTTTTATTTACAAGTAATTTTTTTAATGGTTTTAATATTCGTTTTTAAAACTAATATTTTTAGTTATATAATAGCCGTGGTTTAAACCAAGACACATTCACTTTATATGATGGACAGATTTACTTTAAGCTTTTATTTACATTGATTAGAAACATTGATCAACTCTACTCTAGTTGCTCTACTCAAAATAAGACGACACTTATTGACGTCACCCCGAAATCTATTTTTAGATGCATTATTCACATCTTCATTGTTCCAACAAAGAAAGTGTTTATCAAAGCTGGGATTCATTTTTCAACATTATCGGTCTCCTTTCCTGCTGTCGAAGGGAAGGATATCCTGTGTCTTCGATTCACAAACATTCATGCATTACACGTTTGCCAAAAAACCCACCAGAGGCGTTTGTGTGCACTGATTGGGGAGGAATGTCAAGGACAAATCGGACAGGATCCCACTGAGGCATGAGTTTGGAAGAAAATTGTGATTTGAAATATTTATTATTTGATATTTAACAATATCAAATATTCATAAACACTGATTTATTATTCATAAAATATGAATATGAGTGAGAAATCGACGTATGTTTCATTTCAGTAAAGGAAAAAGTGCACACGGAAATGGAAATGCTGTCATTCTTTTCTCATCGTTTGGTTTTTCTGACCTAATATTTTCTTTCCTCTTTGAAACACAAAGATGATTTATACTGCCAAACTTCGAGAAAGACAAGCCAGAGGTGGAATATACAGGAGCTCACTTTAATAGTACGTATTACACTTTTAAAAAAAGGAGGTTTGATTGGGTTCTTGTTGGAGTCTCTTTTAAAAAAAAACTTTATGCCAAAAAGGTTTGACACTTTTAAAAATAAAGGTTCTTTATTGGCACTGAACAACCTTTCCATTGCAAAAAAGGTTCTATTATGGGAAAAAGTTTATTAAAATGTTGGCATCACTGTCAAAACTCCCTTTTGGAACCTTTTTTTTTTTTTTTCATAAGAAGAAATGTCAGAAATGACTGCATAACACTGACATGTTTATAGAGATATTTAAAGTGTTAAAGTATGTTTATGAGCTGTTACATTCATAAAACAACATTAAAAGGGCTGTAAGTAGTTTTTTTGACTGTACTAAAGCACTAAAATGCCATATTACGTGCAGATATTTAGGAAACATGCTAAGTTCACACTTGTTTCTCTTTCTCTTGATCTGTGCTGCCAGTTCACCCAATAGTATTTCGACACCCCAAAGGTTGCCAGTTGGTGGAAAACACATTGTATCCCAGCAGAGGAAGCAGGGTCAGAGATCGCAGATTCAACCCGACCTAAAAAGCCTCGGCATCCTTCTAGAAATCTCTATGACCAGAGGCATATTAAAATGCGTATATAAAAGGCTTGTCGCCTTCCATTGTCAATTGCATTATTCCCTCAATCTGGCAACCCACACGAGTGTCGAGGAGGTGGAAACAACTCTCCAATGTTTTGAATTCGGACTGCAGTACCCATTTCAACCACTAGCTGTCAATGTTATAATTTACACTAAATCCTAAAAATGATCCTATGATCTCGTCGTATATAGAAAATTTGTTCTATATATGAAATTTGCTCCATATAGACCCTTTTCTTCTAAGAGTGTGGTTTATAGACAGCATCTTTCACTTTGTGTTATAGTGATAAAGGAATGTTGAAATGAGTTTAGGTGTGATGCGAGGCAGTGTGGGAACAGCTCAGCCCGCCTGTGCTTCTATATATGTGGAATGAGGGTGTGTCTGTTAGTGGAGCTCAGTCCCAGAGAGGAAACGGACAATGTGGGCTCAGCAGGAACAATAGCTGCCTGTCCAACACAAAGAGCCCGGCTCGCAGGAGGAGGCCTGGAGGCCCCTCGGGGACAACAAAGACCCCTCCATCCCTCTGCTTCCTTCCCGCCCTTCACTCGTTCACTGGTGGCCTTTCCGTGGCTCTCGCTCCGGATTGAGCGGCCAGACTCAAGAATCACATCTCGCACAAGAACCGGACAGAGAAAAACCTACAGAAACATACACCTACTCTTTCTTTATTTTTAGTATTATATGTACATTGTCTACAGGATTATGAGCATTTGAATGCATTTGGGAAACGAAACACACACTGTGTTGCTCGAAGGCAAACAACAGTTCTGCTGTGGCTTTGTTTGGAACTATTTTCGTTGGCGAAATAGAGCAAAAACAGACAATTTTAACAATACTGTGTTTAAAATATATATATATTTTTTTTTTTTTTTTTTTTACAGTAGTTGTGTTTGCTGGGCTGTTATATAAAATCAATATCACATGTTTTCTTTTTAGCTAAGCCGAAACACAGCACTCTTGTTCATGTGATTCTGCTTAACTGAAAAGAACACATCCAAAATACACATTTAAGAGTTTATATTATTACACGTTGTCTATACGCATCTGTAGGTTTCAATTACAGTACATACAGTATCTTTAAAGGCAGAACTCAAAATAGTTTTAGCATCTTAATGAACATGGCAATTGTTCATGTATTTGGTCTCTGCGGAGTAGATCTGATATCCATGACATCCAAACTTTACAATCTATATTCTGAAGGTTTTTTTTACAGAATGTATATATCATTAACCTAATTTATATAACATTTTATCGATTGTATACCAAAAAACAGTACATTTTTGTTTTCTGGCCGTTGACAGAGTGAAAAAGAGAGAAATAAAAAATTTGTCTGAATTTTAAACCTGGCTTTATCCAATGTTCAGGTTTCTGTTCTGGAAAATTGTGCAATTTGGTGCATATTTACTTAGATAATGCCCAATTTCCATATTTAATCATAACATTTCACAAAACTTGCAATACAAAATAATTGTCTTAATGTACTGTGATTATCGATGGCTATTAGTTAAAACTCTCACTCTATTCACCTGAAGCGTCTTGTCTTAAACCCTTGTTTAATTTGAGGGTCTGATATGGATTTGAAGAGCAGGATTTTATACCAAATTTAAATAGTTTACATCACATCGTGCTTTGAAACTGGTCAGTGCTGCGCTGTTCATTATGCTGTGACATCTTAAGTGTTTTTTATAGCGGTGTTTAATCGAAAAAAGGTGGGCAATCCTCAAGTTTCCTCACATTTTTTGTATTTAGACAGTCTGGAGCCCTGACATAAATTCAGACTGGTATGGTGTATCCTACACAGTACACACAGAATAACACAAGCAGAGTCTCAGATTCCAGTATAGTAGTATGATTATTGAGTATTGCTCATGGCTTCTCGACTCTCTAATGTTCATGAGGGTGATGTGCTCGATTCCAGGGCTCTTGCCCATGTTCCGCTTCCGTCCCATTTGTCTCTGCTTCTCTGTTCTCAAACAGGATACGCTTAAAAAATGTGGCACAATGTACAAATTTCCCTTCCAGGAACAGTGTTGCCAAGTCATAATAACACTATACTTGGAAAATAATAAATCTATCATGTTTTATTCTAACACCAAAGACTTTTCTCACCAAAGTTATTTAGTAAAAAAAACCATGCCATTGTGAAAAAGAAGTGTGCTTAATTGTATCGAATGTGTACTTTTAGTGCACTTTAAATCTTTTTAAAAAGTGTATTTTTAGATAATATAATACTACTAAAAATAAGGCCACTTTAGTGCACTTAAACAGAGCACACATTAATGTTTCTTAACACACTTAAGTGCACTTAAAAAGAGCACACGTTCATGTGCACTTGGTAACACTTTACAATAAGGTTCATTAGTTAACATTAGTCAACTACATTAGTTAACATGAACTAATAATGAACTGCACTTCTACAGCATTAATTCATCTTGGTTAATGTTAATTTCAGCATTTACTAATACATTATTAAAATCAAAAGTTGTATTTGTTAACGTTAGTTAATGCACTGTAAACTAACATGAACAAACAATGAACAATTGTATTTGTATTAACTAACGTTAACAAAGATGAACAAATACATTAACAAATGTGTTGCTCATGGTTAGTTCATGTTAGTAAATACATTAACTAATGTTAACAAATGAAACCTTATTGTAAAGTGTTACCGTGCACTTAAACAGAGCAAACGTTCATGTTTCTTGACACACTTAAGTGCACTTGAACAGAGCACACGTTCATGTTTCTTAACACACTTAAGTGCACTTAAAAAGAGCACACGTTCATGTTTCGTAACACACTTAAGTGCACTCAAACAGAGCACAGGTTCATGTTTCTAAACACACTTAACTGCACTTGAACAGAGCACACGTTCATGTTTCTTAACACACTTAAGTGCACTTGAACAGAGCACACGTTCATGTTTCTTAACACACTTAAGTGCACTTGAACAGAGCACACGTTCATGTTTCTTAACACACTTAAGTGCACTTGAACAGAGCACACGTTCATGTTTCTTAACACACTTAAGTGCACTTAAAAAGCACACATTCATGTTTATTGACACACTTAAGTGCATTAAAAAGAACACAAGTTAATGTTTCTTAACAAACTTAAGTGTAATGTTTTTTTTAAATGCACTTTGTAATAATGTCTAATTAAGTTTTACTTAAACGCACATTTTAAAACACTGCAAATGTTTTTGTAGTGCTTTAAAGAAGTACACATATTTTGATGTACGTACTAATATACTAAAGCACACGTAAAATAATTTATTTTAATTTCACCCGAAGTGTGTTGTCCAAAATTACATTTGTTAATGTCTTTTAAATGTGTTTAGTGTATAATATATACCGTGGTAACCTTTAGTAAAATATGTTTATATTTAAAAAAAGCTGTACTTGTAGATAATATAATATGAATTAAATAAAAGATCAACTAAGTGCACTTAAAGAGAGACTTGAGAAGGTGCTTTCTTGTACCTGTATTATCCGGTCTTTAGGTTTTAGGCCGGACCTCTGTGCCGGCGAGTCCTCATCTACAGCTCTGATGTACTGGCCGGGTCTGGACTTCTCGCTGTGCAGGTTAAAGCCGAAGCCATTGGGGCCTTTCTTGATGGGACAGAGCCGCGGTCTGAGCTTGGGCTTCAAGTCCTGCAGGACAGACACAACACAACAAACACAACATCAGCACAATGAAACACAAGCGAGCGGGTGCCACTGGAATGCAGGAAGTTCGGCGTCAGAATGTCTGTGCCCTTCATCTTATAGAATACAGTCTTATCTTAAAGAGCAAGGTCAAGGTCAAGGTCACTTTTATTTATATAGGACTTTAAAACATTTCTGCTAACCAAGGTGCTTCACAAAAACACGATAAAAATTGCTGAGTATACACAAAAAATACAGAGTATAAAATTGTTTTATTAGCAACTTAAACCATTTTTAAAATCAAGACTAAGAATTTTACTCACTAAGACTAACATATCCAAAACTATGAATATGCCTGAGAAAAAATATACATTTTCAGAGATGACTTAAATACAGATAAAGAAGAAGATAGCAGATAACAGGTAACAGATTGAGGTAGCGAATTCCACAGCTTAGGGGCAAATATGGAGAAGGCTCTGTCACCAGGATGGTTCCCCGAGAACTAATGATTCCCTTAGGAACGTTTTCCTGGTTGCATTCGCACGGCCAGTAGGAACTCCGAAATAACGTAAGCCGCGCTTTGTGGTTGTGACTTTTATTTTGACGGCGCTGAGAACGCCAGAGCCACACAGTGCTCGCATTCTCTGTGTTCATTAGTTTACGATCTGTCTAACAGTCCTGTCTATTACGTTATTAGATAGAACTGTTATACATAGAAAGTAGACACTACAGTAATGAATTATTAGCGTATGCCGTGTGGTTGCCAGTGTCACTATCTGAGCAGAAATACATAATCATGTTTCTCTTGGTCCCCTCAAAGTTGCGTTGGATTTTCTCCTCAGCGTAAAGTTTAAGAGGTCCATCTATCACTGTTTTCCATGTTCGCAGAGTTAGTTTCTGGAGGAAATATATAGGCTATAATTTGTGTGTTTCCACAGCTTTTTTTTAAATGGCGGGTTCTGGTGTTTCGCGTGCGTTCGGCCCAATCAGCGCACACTAACGTCACGGATAGTTCCTATAGTGCTGGTTTAGACTGACTCTGAAGTAGGAGCTAAATTAGTTCCTCCAAAAGGAGTTCCTAGAACTAAAATCGTTCCCAGTTCCCGCGGCGCGAACACGCCAAAACCCGGGTACTTCCGCCAATAGTTCTAGGAACTGTGAAAAGGTTCGTCCGGTGCGAAAGCCCCTATGGATGATTGTCTCTAGGTCACTAAAAGATAGAAAAGATTTCAATTTCCGTAAGCCCCTAAAGCTGGAAAAAAATGCTTACATTTTAACTCTGAAGCAACAACAACAACAACACCCAGGTTCTTTACATGAGTGCGGATATTCGCTTGCAGAGGTCCTAAACTAGAGGTCAGGCCGTCTACCAAACGGGGGAAGCCAAATAAAATGACTTCAGTCTTGTTTTCATTTAACTGAAGAAAACCGACAAACTGAGCCGTTATACTTAACGTCAGAAGCCAAGAAGACCTCATTCAAACCTGTGGCAGGCTGCATAAACTGCTCAGACTAGTCTTACAGTAAAAGTTAAGTGATCTAATTTCTTTCTTGAATCCAAAATTAGACTGACTATCCCTTGACTAACTTCTAGTTGGTCAGACTAGCTCTTAAAGGGATACTCCACTTTTTTTGGAAATAGGCTCATTTTACAACTCCCCCAGAGTTAAACTGTTGAGTTTTACAGTTTTTGAATCCATTCAGCCGATCTCTGGTTCTGGCGGTACCACTTTTAGCATAGCTTAGCATACATCATTGAAGTGGACAAGACCATTAGCATTTCTAAAAAAAAAAAATGACCAAAGAGTTTCAATATTTTTCCAATTTAAAACTTGACTCTTCTGTAGTTACATCGTACACTAAGACCGACGGAAAATGTAAAGTTGGGATTTTCTAGGCTGATATGGCTAGGAACTATACTCTCATTCCTGCATAATAATCAAGAAACTTTACTGCCGTAACATGAGAGTAGCAGGCGTAATGATATGACGCAGCGCCTGAAAATAGTTCCGTTGTGTTAACGGAAGGTGGCCTATTTTCAGGCGCTGCGTCATATCATTAACTCTGGGGGAGTTGTAAAATGAGCCTATTTCCAAAAAAAGTGGAGTATCCCTTTAAGACAGAGTTTTAACATAGAGGCTGTGTTTATGTAACTGCTTTGAACAAATCTAAGATCGCAATTATATTGCATTTAGGCACAAATAAGAACACTTAATACCTAATATTCACGCCTGCCGGTTGAGAACCTTCCCCTTGTGAAACAGAAGTACACTTAAGCATTAAAGTACTGATTACAGACATATATATTTTAGAAAGAATATACTGTACTTAAAGGGTTAGTTCACCCAAAAAAAGAAATGTATCGCATAATTGACCCTCAAGCAATCCTAGGTGTATATGACTTTCTTCTTTCATCCAAACACATTCGGAGTTATAATAAATAATATTCTGGCTCTTCCAAGCTTTATAATGGGAGTGAATAGAGCCTGAGTTTTTGATGCCCAAAAAAGAGCATCCATCCATCATAAAAGTAATCCATACACTCTCCAGGGGGGTTAATAAAGGCCTTCTGAAGCGAAGCCATGCGTTTTTGTAAGAAAAATATCCATATTTATAACTTTATAAACTAGAATCACCGGCTTCCGGTAACGGAGCACACCTAGGATAAGCCATACACACCTAGAATGGCTTGAGAGTGAGTAAATTATGGGATCATTTTCATTTTTGGATGAACTATCCCTTTAAGTACAAACTGAATGTAATGTTTTCGGAGACACATTCATGTTATTTACAATTAAAAAATAAAATGTATTATAGTTTTTAAACAAATTAATATGAAAGGAAATTAGTTGCACTCAAGAGAGCTTTTTTTTTTACTGCAATTACCATAAGTAGGACTGAAGTACATCTTTATATGTAATTTCATAATTACTTCTATTATCTGTGAAATATGGCCAAAGTTACTGTGCTGAATGTACCGACAAGCATTTATGGTACAGTAAAATACAATTTTATTGAAACTTATTGTATTTATACATTAGTGATGAAGTTGCAATTTGATATATTTAATATATATATTAACTTTAAATGTAATATTGAATAACACACTAGTTTTAATTATAATTGAGTGCTTTAGTATGTTAGTCATCATCAAAACAAGTCTTTAAATTAAAGAAAACATGATTTAAAATGTACCTTTAAAATAAAACTTTAATTTGACATTATTGTGGACACTTAAGAAAGTGAACTCTCTTTAAGGTCTTTTATTTCATTGATCAATATTACATGATCTGCAACTACAGATTTTTGTAAATATTATTAAGATTGTAATGACACATTCTAAGCAGACTTGGTTTTCACAAGGGTTGTTGTACTGGACAGAGGAATAGACGACCAGACGGAAGGAGGTTTTCTCTTCGTCCTGAATGCGGTGGAAGTGGACGGCTCACCGGATGACGTCACCTGATCATGAGCCGCCCCTCACTGTTCTCAGACGGCACACGGTTCAGTGCATTGTCATGCAGGAAAATAACACCCTTCCGCTACGTTCAGCTAGTCGGGTCTATTTATAGTTCTGGACAGTGATTCAAACTGCCATTTGATCATTTTAACTGCTAATTTTAACAGCTGTTGATTGTATTTAGCCAAGAGAACTGTACAATGAAAAAACCCCCACAGATTTTAGAATAAGGTTCCTTCGTTAATGAATAACTACACAGGAACAAACGAGTAACACAATATTAACAATCTAACTACTATTAACTAACAAGAAACTCTGATTAACGAACTAATAGCGCACAGATGAAAGTGGTACTTCACTATTAACTAATCAATAACTACTATTTTTTTAATGCTTCCCAGAGAACTACTGAGAAAGTTTCATAATTCATGCAAAACTATAATCAATAACTAATGCAGGACAAATGACTAGCACTACATTAACATTTTAACTGCTACTGTAAACTAATACACGAGGTTGTTTACATTATCAATATGTAATAGCATAGCAACTACATAATTTAATTTTAATAATTCATATGTCCTGTGGCCAATTTTCCGGCATTCCTCTGGGCTGGCATTGATTCACTCGAGTCATGGTGAGTAATGGGACATATTGAGTCATCAGCCGCCCAAATACCATATACAGTTATTTGAATGCCGGAAAATTGGCCACAGGACAAGTAAGGTCCCGACAACTGCATTTAAAAATTATGAAACTTTCTCAGTAGTTCTCTGGGAAGCATTAAAATAATAGTAGTTAATAATTAGTTAATAGTGAAGTACCACTTTCATCTGTGCGCTGTTACTTACTAATTCGCTAATCAGAGTTTCTTGTTAGTTAATATTAATTACTAGATTGCTAATATTGTGTCACTCATTTGTTCCTGTGTAGTTATTCATTAACGAAGGAACCTTATTCTAAAGTGTTACCATTTCGAGTTTATTGTGAAGACCGTCGCCACCAATGTTCTCTAGATCAACTCGGCTAAACGCAGCGCCGGTGTGCACAATTATCGTTATTCAGAGTCTGCGCCATATTTAGTTTGATGCAAACGCAAATTATTCTTCATATCTGTAGCACAAACGATGCTGGGAGAGTCAGAGTTCATGTAAAAGTGTAATCCTTCAGAGGATTGTTCTGGCTAACTGCAAATATAAGCAGTGAAAACATGATTAGCATTAGCATTTACAATCCTCTCGGCATCGTCACTCTTACACACACAGTGCTCCGGCAGCATTTCCTCTCTGTTTGGCTCAAGCGCAGGAAGAGCTGGACGTCCTGAGGACCACACCTGCTTTTCACTGTCAGAAACAATGCGGAAACACCACCCGCCCAAAGCCACAGCGCAACTCACACGCTCCGTCACAGCGCCGTCAGTCAGGACATCGTGGAGACGAATCAGCCTGTGAGGGGTGTATCCCGCCCTGGTGAATAGCTCTGCTTCTTCCTCGTTTCGCCTCAATTCTGCAATCTATAAATAAATGACAACACAACAGGATCTGATCATTCTGCCTGCTTGATTAAACCAATCAGACATTTCACAGTGGATTATATAATTATGGATCAAACGCATTGAAACACCAGTGCTAAATTTGGTTACATATCGCTTAATCGCATAATCACTTGAATAGCTCTTAAGGCTCATTCACGCCAAGAACGATGTCTGTAACTATGAGGTTTTAATAATGGTTCTAAATGTAAAAGAATAGCACACCACAACTATTATGATAATGATAAAGAGGGCCCTATTTTAAGGATCTAAGCGCATGGTCTAAAGCGCAGGGAGCAAGTGCACTTAGTTTAACGACTGGCAAATGGTCGGCGCGCACAGCGCATGGTCAAAAAGGGTTGTCCCTATTCTCTTAATGTGTAAAGAGTGTGTTTTTGGCGTAACGTACAATAAACCAATCAGAGTCTCATCTCCCATTCCCTTTAAAAGCCAGTTGCGGTCGCGACATGGGCGGACTCGCTATTTACATGGCGGGATTTGCAAATGGAAAAACTGAACGCGTCTCAAGCGAGGATACGAGGTTAAAGCGCAAACAGACTATCTACGGGACAAAGTGTACCCACGTTGTGGACCCGCCTATAGGTGCACATTACTAACGCGCTCTTTAAATAACAATAATAAATATTGCGCCATTGACTTTAGGCCATGTGTCAGTTGCTCAATGGCGCAGTCTATTTCAGTTTCCCTCAAAATAGCAGTGCCCCAACAATGCACAGTCTGAACACACCTGGTTTTCAGACCAGCAGCTCATGGGCGCACAAAGGGGTGCAAATGCATTTGCTATTTAAACAACGTGGCGCAGGATGTGAAAATGATAACTGCGTCGGGCTGAAACTAGCAAAAAACACTTGCGTCGCGTTTGGCGCTGCATTGCACCGGGTGTAATATGATAGGGCCTAATGACTTGAATAGCTCTTAAGGTCCGTTCACACCAAAAACAATGTCTATAACTATGAGGTTTTAATAATGGTTCTAAATGTAAAATAATAGCACACCACAACTATTACGATAATGATAAAGATAGTTCTAAAAATCACTATAATGACAAAGGCACAGAGGAATGATATCGCTGGAATGACTTTCAGAACAATTTTTTTCCAGCTGATGAACAATAAAAACATTGACAGCCAATCAGAATCCATCCTGCAGTAACGAATTCAAGCATTTAAAGCGGTGCATGCTTATAATAAACAGAAAACCTGAAAAATAACTTAGAGAACCATCCTTTTATGAATTGGTAAAAAAAATTATTGCCTTTCGAACTGCGATATTATCAAATATTTAACATCCCGTATTGCTACTGCTTAGACTAGCAGGCATTAAAAGACCAAACTACCAATAAAACAGGTTTCCTTTTAAGCCTGTTCACACTTTGGTTCACTCTAGTGGTCGTCCAATATCCAAGGCCGATATATCGACTGATATTTGGCATTTTATAATCATCAGCATCAGCTGAAAAGTATTTCTGTTTTGCTGACAAGTGTCAGAAGTGGTCTTTTATTTTGACAGCGCCAAGACTTTTATTTTGACAGGACTGAGAATGCCATGAGGTTAAATTATTAGACAGAACCGATAAACAAAGAAAGTGAACTGATTAGTAACTGGAATAGGCAAATACTATAAAACTTTCTCATATACTGTCGCCATTTAGCAAATATGTATCTGTAACATTTAAACAGGTCTTTGAATATCTAATAATTGGCGAATCCAGCTGTTTAATCTTTTGAGGTGTGTATTTGCAGCCTGTAAAAAAAATATGTACTCTGCTGCATGATGCTCCGTCCATGCTGTGCTAAATCCAGTTGGCCACTTTTTATTCATATTTTTCAGCTATTTATTTATAATAGGATTAAAGAATAAAGAAGTTTCTATCTTAAGTATAAATCTGTTTATTTCAAATTAAAAATAACGTTTTCAAATGATTTTTTGAATATTACTATTATTCCTATTAATTATTTCTAATTTAGTAAATATTTAACATAAATATACACTTTATTGGAACTTATTATAATCATTAAATTAAATTAACTAACATCACATATTATATCGACCATCCTGCTCTCTAAGATATCAACATTGGCCATAAAAAATATCAATATCAATTATATATATATATATATATATATATATATATATATATATATATATATATATATATATATATATATATATATATATATATATATATATATATATATTTCCTCTGTCAGTAACCATAAAGTGAACAGTAAAAAAAAATCTCTCTCCAGCTTAGTTATCATAGGTTACATTAAATTCTATTATCAAAAACTATTCCTATTGTACTAATACTATTATCTTGTTCAATAACAAAATCATTTATTTAATAAAAATAATATAAATTGTCTTTTACAGAATAACAATAAAATTACAGTAGTTACGGCTGTCTTCATTTCTTCATTTTCACTAAATCATCAAGCTTTTATTTTGGCAGGGGGTCAAGCCTCTTCTTAGTTGGCAACAGTATTATAAACGCCTCTCAATACAAATCTGGTGAAATGGTAGTTGCATGTTGCGTTCCCAAATGCACTTTATTGGAGGCCCAAACTCACAGTTTGGAGCATTTACTGTGAATGAGCCGCTCTGAGATGCCGAAACACCAGATCATGAGCTGCTTGAGTGCAAATTAAATCAGTGTCGCGCATATATTTATTGAATTAAATCGCAGCTATTGATTGTTCAGGTCCCTAATCAAAATGAAATGACTGATCCCACTGCTCAACTTTATCTATCCCCGATTCACACCGGGCCCGTCAGCGGCGCAACAGAGGATGTGTTGTGCGTCTCGTGTGGAGGAATCTCAGAGAGGGCAGGGAATCTGAGGAATCTGCTGCAATCACAAAAGCCTGTCCATCTCGTGAGGAGGAACCATTGAAAAGAAAATGGGAGGCACCAAGGTTTGGCTCCAACAGAACATCCTGTGTACACAACCTCGGCCTTGACCTGAGACCAGCCCTGCCAACCCGACACAACCACTGCAGCTGCCAACACCAGAAGATCTTACAAACTCTGAAACATGGAGGGAGTAAGTACTTACAGTCATTTGGGTTGTTTTTACTACTGGGGGGACCAATGCATTGTGTCAAAAGCCTAAATATTTGAAAACACAGCTGAGTTCGGACCAGTCAAAATATAAGAAAAGATTCAAAACATGGTAGTAAATCTCTGTTCGTGCAAAAACAGAGAAAATTACATACGCTGTATATCACAGCGTCCAGATCAGAGTCCTGACCTCAGTTCCACAGACGTGCTGTGCTGTGATCTGAAACCAGCCGTTTACACATATACAAGGGAAAAAGATCATGAAACTGAACACCTTTACCTTTTTGTTTTGTCTTTTTGTCATTTTGGTTCTTTAGTGCTGATGCAGCAAAAATACAAATAAAAATTTGGTTGGTCTGGCTAATGTGCATTCGCAATGAATGCACATTAGCCAGACCAGCCAAATTTTTATTTTTATTTGATATATTTTTTTAAAACCATTGCATTTATAATACCTATGTACTAGCAAATAGCTGTCTAGAGGGCGTTGATATTCTGACCGCCAAGTTAACAAGATTTTGTGCAGCCAAACAAGCCATTTCTGCGATTCTAGAATATGTTCTCATGGCTTCAATTTCATGACACAGCAAGATCATATTTTGTAAACTGAGTCAGCTGATTTGATGTTAAAGGAAAGCTGAAGTATGGGGATTTCCTGCTACACTGGGGAAAAAAATTTAGAAACAATTTTCTGTCTGAAATTTAAATAATTACAATGAAGTAACACACTGTATTAAATGGGAAATTTTGACATTGACATTTGACATTTTGAACTGCAGTATTTAAGATTTGCATGTGGAAGTGGAACAACTTGTGTATATTGTTGTTACAAAATGTAGTTACATAATTCCTGTTACACATGTGTACTTACACATACCGTTCCGTGGGTTGTTACATACGTGTAGTTACACAAATATTACAGCTGTAGATACTATGTACCAGTTTGTACTTACACTGTAGTTACATACAATGTACACATGTAGTTACTATGTAAGTTCACAGGTATTAGGGTCACTTGATATAAAGTGGGACCGTTACGGTCATTTACACCTTCAAAAATAATTATATACAGCGTGCAGTTGTGTGTAAACTCATGCTATGCATTGCAGCACTAGCAAAAATGCAGATGAGTGTAAATAAACAAGAAATGTAGGCCTATAGCTCTTGCTCGGCTATTTGAAATGTGTAAATGTGTTGCAAATATAAAAAATAAAAAGCTGAACTGGATTCTTTGATGACTGGTGATTCCCCGATTAAAGCTTTACATATTCAAATGACTGTACCCGATACTATACAGCTTTGACTAGGCAAACATTTAGCAAAGGAGTGCTAGTGTTTAGCTGGCTGTTTACTCTGTGATATGTTTATCCGTCATCTAATTCTACTGTCATGTCATCAATGAATGTGAAACCCCCTACATTGCTATTCTCTGTGGAGTTTGCATATTTTGTTCCTGCAATATAAAACAAAAACAAAAAAAAAACTTTAAAAAAAGTTTATCCTTTGCGTTTTTCACGTACAGATGACAATGTTGTCCCCGTTCCCCGATCACACGGATCTGTGAAAACGGATAAAACCGCTGTATTATTCGTGCCAGGCCAATAGATGGCGATGTCACTAAAAAGTTTCACTATAAAGAAACACTACAAATTCACGTTTTTGTAGTTTAAACGGAGCCGATAATGGTGTGGTTTTCAAAAACTTGCACTTTGAAACCCGTTTTCAAATGTTTGCATTTTCAAGCCTCACATTAGATGAGAAGCGCTGTGGGGTGGAATAAAAAAAGGAAGTCTTGTGTCGTACGTACACAGAAAATATCTTGATTACGTGTTGAAAAGGTCGTTCTTTCCAGCAAAACTGAATTTAAAACCAGAATATAGGGCCTCAAATATATTGAAACAAATTAGGTTAAATATTTCAAAAGGGTTACCAAAGGTTGTCTTTAGGGTTCGGGGTTGGTTAGGACAATATATAAAATAAATTTAAATAATTAAACAACTAAATCATTACTGAAAATAATAAATATACAGAATAGATAGGTAGGTGCTCTAAAATGGTATAAACTGCAAGTACATAAAAAGAGGGTCCAAGAAATGCTGTCCTAGCACTGCGGTCCTGAAACTGCAGCCTCCAGTATTACTGACCAATCACACCTGCCAGGAATTTTCTACTAATCCTGAAGACCTTGATTAGCTGGTTTAGGTATATTTGAGTGGGATTGAAGCTAAACTAAGCAGTAGTCCCTCCAGTGTTGTAGTACTCGAGTTTGGACAAGACCGGACTGAGGCTCAAGTCCATCTCAAGTCCAAGACCATACTTTCTATGAAGAGTCGAGACCAGTTTATTTGAGTCCGAGTCCAGACCGCCGAGTGAGCATTCGTGAAAATATATATGGTCTTGAGATGGACTTGAGTCCAAGTTCGGTCTTGTCTGGACTACAACACTGGTGTTTCCCTGTCCAAGACCCGCGACTCTGGGATAGGCTCCAGCATTACTGTGTGGTGGTTTACCAGTGTTTCCCAACCCTGTTCCTGGAGGCACGCTAACAGGCACACCAAACTCTTTTCAAACTCTTCCTAAACAAACAGCTGATTCAACTCATCAGCTGACTTTAAAACCTGAATTGGATGGGTAAGATAAGGGAGACATAATAATGTGTACTGTACTGTTGATGTGCCTCAGGAAACGTGTTGGAAAACACTGGTGTATAATCTAGACATATATGGTAAATGGGTTGCGATGACTGTACAATCTTGACCAACAGTTTACTAGAATGCACTTGCAAGTAAACCCGCTGACAATAAATATTTACACATAGCCTCTCATGACTCTATGACACAAGTCACATCTGTTCAGAGATATCAAGGCTTGATAAGTCAAATTACAGCTTTCTTCACAGGAATTAAAGATGTTTCTCAACACACATTTCCATTCACAGCTTCATTTCACCCTGTCGGGTCCAAAGTTCACCCATATTCGACTAAATGGCCTGCAAATTATCAACCTCTCTGTCAAGCATGCCCAGCTCTGGACTACATGACTACAGATGGCGTAAATCAAAAACAAACAGCATGTGTTCTTGAGTCAATAATGTTCTTGTATTATTGTTCTGGTAGCAGGTGGTTTATTCCTGATATTTCCCGGGAATGATATCAGAGCTATTGAATAGACAAACATGTCCCACAACTGAGCCCTATTGTGTCTTTAAGTGAATCCAGACAGCCCAGAGTCTATTCCTCTTATCTGGGGAAAGTCTAACGCTCTCCTTCCACTCGACTGGTTTGAGTCCGACTTCATGGGTAGATCTTTCATGGTATCCTGGAAGGGAGGAGTGTCTAAGGGCACATTCCCACTAGCGTTTCTGAGTCACTTTACAGGGAAACTAGCATTGTCTCTTCCTAAGTCTGCCTCATGGCAGTATTCAAGATGATGAAGCAAGCATACCATGGTTCTGAGTCAAATGCACAAACAGTGAGAAAACAGCCTAAATTTAACCAGAAACCCACTCGGGGTACCACAGGGTTCGATACATGGCCCCCTCATCTTCTTTATATACACTCTCTGGGACCAGTTATGTACTTAATTATCTCTTATACCATAAGACAGTGCATTGTCGTGCTTCTTATGTTGCTGTCTTCCCTTGTGAAAAAGAAGTGTGCTTACAGTAACTGTAGTGAATGTGCACTTGTAGTTCACTTCTAACTTAATAACACAGAGGTACCAGAAAGTATTATAGTACTACTAGTATGTTTTTGTACTTCGTAGTTCAATGATATTCTGTATTGTATTGAATGTGCACTTGTAGTGCACTTTAAATCTTAAAAGATTTTTTTAGTCAACTGTATTTGCCGATAATATACTATTCATGAAATAAAATGCCACTTAAGTGTACTCAGAAAGTACATCATGACTGTCACTTAAGTACAATTTTTAAAAGTGCACCTTGTCAAACTAAAGGTTTTACAAATAGAAGTAATTATGAAATTACTTATAAAGATGTACTCAAGTCCTACTTCAGTGGGTCAAAAAAGCACTCTTAAATTCAACTAATTGCAATGATAATAAAGGGTGATAGCAATACGAAATGAGTCAGTTTTGCCAAACGTGAATTGCTCAGGTTAATCAGTCATTACACTTGGTGTTGCAGAATGTGGTAATCTGCATTTACATAAATGTGTTCATAATCCTGATCTGCGCTGGTCATACAAGTTTCATGTTGCTGTGCTTGTAGCAGTGCCACTGACCAGGGTGGAGATGCTGATTTATTTTAGGTTGATAGACTTCCACTTTCCACTCAGGCTTTTCTAAAGGAAACGGTTATTGTCAGAAGAAGTTTGTGAACCCTGCATAGAAGAGGAAATGGTATGTAACAGTGTAGTAGCTGCTATCCACAAACCCCAAGAGGCAAAACCCTGCCCTTCCTCTGACCAGCCACCTAAAACCACTGACCTGCCTGTGAATGTGAGGTGGGTTTGGCCCAGTGGCACAATAGAAAGACCTGAGCTCCACCCCTGGCACTAGACAGAACACACACACACACAAGAAATCCTGACTACCTTCAGAGGAACCTGCATCCACCCACCTCTATCTATACAGTCTGTGTTTACATGCTAACAATCATCCGTTTCAGGCCATACCACACAGAGACTGGTGTTTGTTTATTAAAGGTAGAGTGTAACATGAATCATTTGCTTTCACAATGACAACATTGTAGCAAGTCGTAAATAAAAGCTACACATCTAGGACAGAATGTTACTAGATGTTCTGGGCTAAATGAAACCGAGATGTACCGCCGAGAATAAAATACATTTGGTTCGAACATTCTGTGTGCACACAAATCAATGAGGCTGAGTTTGATGTTGTACTTTATGTCTGAACAGCATCAATCAATGTGAGTACCAGCGTGAGCGTTATGGTTTGCTGGTGCACAACAGAGTTTGGAAAACTGGTTTCATACCAACCAAACAAAACAATCTCTGATGTCAAAAAGATCAAAAGCTCTATTGTGAAAGTGCCCAACTAAACCAACCATCAGAAGACGGAAACCATTTAGAGTTCAGTGCCCCAGGGTTCGATACGTGGCCCCCTCCTGTTCTTTATATACGGACCAATTATGTCTTTTAAGTGCATTTTTAAAAAGTGAACTTTGTCAAATTAAGTACTAGACCAACTAAACCAACCTTTAGTAGATGGAAGAGGTTGTTGCATGAAGTTCTCAAATAAAACGTATTTACATACAAAAAGAAAAGCTTTGCTGACCACACTACAACCAACAAATACGTCTGGATAAATACTGACACAAACTAAAGAATGCAAGTGATACGGATGCAGCCACAAGACCAAAAGTATTTCCTTTGTCTGGATCCTGAGCTTGTTTGTAATTAAGAAGGACAGCTTCAGGGTCAGATGTTCTTGTCGTTGTTGATGGCCCGAGGGTGGGAGCACTGCTCCTAGATCAGTGCTTACAGACAGGGGAAGTGTGTGATATCTGCACATCCATGAAAAACAATCAGAGGAAACCACTCTCAGCTTTTGGAGTGCCTGTTCTTACAGCGACTCCAAGAGCAGATTCCCACAGACTAACTACAGCCTCTTTGAAGATCCGCTTTCGAAAAAACACCCCGATCACATGATCTTGTCTCTTCGCGCAGTGCTTATGCTATAAATGTGATTATATTTAAAAGAAAGCAAAATGTATTGAAGTTCATTTGAAACAGAATGAAGCCTATAAATCCCACAGGGTTCCGACACCTTTTGACCGTATCAATTGAAATAAAAGAAACATTAAGTGAAATAAAATAAAAGTATTTTATTTCAGCAAGTTCACAAGGCATTGTCATTCTCATTTTCAATTAGTTTAACTTGATGTGCTAAAATAAACTGAAATAAAATATATAACAACTATTTAGCTATGTTTTTAAATCAAATCAAATAAAAACGACAAAAACACACAACAAAATAACTAAAATTTTAACTACACTCAAATCGAAATATTAATAAAAACTATGATAGAATCTCAATAACACTGCTTTTGCCCAATGATTTTCCATCATTGTCCACTCTGATTTTTAGAAATGAAATCTAAAAGGTTAGGTTAGGAAGGTCAGTGCTAAGCATAACTAGAAATATCTATATTAATATTGAATGTTCACAATATACTAGAAATGATTTTGCAAGCTACTCTAGCTACATATAATATTGAGAAAGACCATGATATGACCATAGCGATGATTCAAAAACATTTTTATTTAGTGATTCATTCTTAAAGCGTGCATCATTACACCAGTTTTCACTTTAAATAGTGTTCACAATTTAAATTTATGTTACAAAAATGGCATTAGAGTTAGAAAAGACAGATTAATTTCTGTGAATCCGTTCAAACTGTCCATGTAGCCTAATCGAATTGCTTCAAAACTCTGATACAATCATCACTCAGAAAAGTGTTCATAGGAGTTTCTGTGTGGCATTTTTTTTTACTGTATTGTAGTTGGTAAATAAACATTATTAAATTTTCATTTTGTAAAAAATAATAAAAAAAACTATGTGGAAAACGATATTTCCAGTTTCCTAAGTAATCTTAGTTTTAGTTCTGATTAATTTCGAATCGATGTCTGTTGGTGTTTCCTCTGAACAAAATCAACATATAGTTCATCCCAGCCTCCAGCATGGTTTTGACAGGAAATGTCCCGAGATCGTTATAGCTCAAAGACTCCAAGTCCTTTTTGTGTCAATGCTCTTACAGAAAGTTAAAGTACATCAGGGAGCTTCGCTGAGATTCCCGAGTAAATACGCCACGGGGTTGACGACGTACCCGTGCTTCTTCCTGACAGAGGAGTTACGCAAGAAACAGCAGTTGACCCGGAGAGTCACAGTCGATTTCACCCGACACAAAAGCACTTCCACGCAAGTAATTGCCTCAGAGAAACGGCTTATGTAAGACCAGTCATCTGTGCACGGTTGAAAAACAGCCCTGCTATCTTCACAGGTTTCGTTCGGACTTCCCCTCGGGGCAGTACAGGAAAGCAACGGGCTTTTGAAAGGAAAACCACGGGAGGAGTCATGTGCTGGTCGTGAAAACATCGGAACACAGACCAGGTTTTCTCAATTATTTTCATTCAATCACTCCTGTTGTAGCACAATAGAGAATCACAGCTCTTGTATATTAACAAAGGCCAAATGATGGACTTGCAACATCAGCAGGTTTTAAAGGGTTGTTCTTTAACGGAGGATACACTCCTGTGGAGTCCCATGTGGTGTAGCTATTTCTTGCCTTCTGCCACTTGAGAAAAATGATTTAGTGATTTAGTATATGACAGTATTGGGACTCAATGTGTCGTAGGATAGCATGCCTGTATCGTTTTAAAAGACGACATTTGCTATCGCTTATCAAATACAATTAAGCGCACTTCTTTTTCTCAAGGGTGTACAACCTTCAAACTTCCCTTCAAACTGGTTTAGCTTTGAAAAGGGAAGTTTGAAGGTCGCACACCCTTGAGAAAAAAGAAGTGCGCTTAATTGTATTTGATAAGAGATAGCAAATGTCTTCTGAAAGGTTGAGAACAAGACTGGATTTGAGTAACAGTCGCTAGATTTCAATGGGAATCTACGGGATATTTAGATTATCAGCTACGAAGAAGTTTGAAGTTTGCCAACATAACTAGATTGGAGGTTTGTATTGTTTAAACAACCTGATCACTCTGTAGCTCTATATTCTCTCTAATACACGATTAATCAATAAAAGATTGCGATCTCGATTCAAACATCAACGCCATCTCATTCCTAAATGAATGTGTCTATTAAAACTTTGGCAAAATCACACTGAAACATTCAGATCTGTGTTGGCGCTGCCGCTGAGTCGTCATGTACAGCTATGAAACAGATTTTCAACCAATAGTATCATTATTTCGGTGTTACAAATATTCAAATGACCACAGAAGCACTGGGATACAAGTTTATAGTTCGGATATAAACACTGATGTCTACGATAGCGATCAAAATAGAGCAAATCACCTTTTGAAAGTAACTTTGTGCTTCAAATAAAGATTGTATCAATTACATCGTTAAGCCAGTGACTGTTAAAATATGTATTTGTCATTGAATCATTCGTTCAAGCGATTCGTTCAGAAACGCTGATTCATCCAGTGATGAAACAAGTGAAGTCTTTACGAGTGAGTCGTTGAATCATTCATTCAACCCTATTTTTAGTCATTCAAATGAATTACATTAAATACAGCAATTAACATTTCACCGAGGGCTTACAGAACAGATCCGCACACTCAGACCATCATGCCAAAATGGCATGCTGGGTAATTTGGTTATGCAGATGACATGAGAATGAATAGGGGGTCTAAGTGGTAAACAGGACTGTCACCATGGGGAGCCCAGCTGTTCTGGAGTCTGGCCTTTTTCCTCCTTGAGCAATGTGCAAATCATTACCACGGCAGCGGCACACACACACACACACACACACACACACAAAAGACACCGCGGTTACAACCGTCTGAACAGAAAATAGAGCGACGCGTGAGAAAACTACAACAAGATCTTTCTCAGACAGCTCGACAAAATCCTCTAGCTTGCGAACACACAGATGATCTGTTCATCATATGATCAGCTTTAAACGGTGCTAATAATGTTCCTCCTGGAACTGTGTAATTGGTTGTGGTGTGTGAAACTGTGTATTAAAAGTGTTTACTCAAGGACGGAGGCTGAATGGAGTTGTTTGTCTTCGGTGAGAAGTAACTCTTCCTGCGGCGGAGGTCGTCCTCAACCACCCACAGTCAACGAGTGAAGAAGCACTATAGGTGTGCGCCCTGCCAAGTGCACTACAGTGTGTAGGTGTGTGTTTCACAGTTGTCATAGCGCTGTTATAATTGCTTGAGGAATACAAAGCCATTTTTCAACTGCACATATGGACAAAAAAAACCCAAACTGAATTGTATGGTGGATGTAATTAGACTTCTCCAAGAATAAAGTATGCCGAATTTAGATTCAAGGGTTAGGTTTAGGGTTCAACTGTGACAGTACCATGGTAAAGTGATTACATTAATATACAATTACCATATTCATCATCCACCCATGCTTTTGCATGGTGCTCCAAGGTACTAGTTCAAAGACTATCATGGGATTACCATGGATCATGTACAAAAGACCATATCATAGTACTTTGCTGGTGTATTTTACAAGACATTGCATGAATGTAGTAGTCTAGTACCATTAAATCATTGTAGTTTAATATATCACAGATGTGATCAGATGTTCAGATTAGTGTTCGACCAATACTTTTTTTCAATGGTTGATTCCAATTATTACATAACTTCCCTTGTGGAAAAAGAAGTACACTTTAGCATACTTTTAAAAAGAGCACTTACTAAGAATACACTTAAGTGTGAACTGAATGTAATGTTTCCAGACACTTAATTGCAATAAATGAGTTTAAATGTATATAATGAAATTAGTTCAACTTAACAGGTTTGGCCCACTTAACTCTTTATATAACTTCATAATTCGATTGTCTTCGAAATATGGTTAATTACCATTTCATGTACTGACAGGCATTTCTATGATAAACTAAAATATACTTTAATGTAATTTCCATTAAATATATTTGTAATTACACATTTGTAACAATGAAGTTTAGTACATAAAAAAAATTCACTTTAAATGTAATATTGAATAACACATGAGTTCACATTATAATCAAGTGCTTTACATGTGCTTTAGTATGTAGTGAACACACCAAAATAAGTGCACTTCTTTAAAGCATGACAAAAGATTAATGTAACATAATGATTTAAAACCTTTCATTTGGCATTATTACACTTTATAAAAGTCTACTTAAAATAGTCATGAAAGTGTCTCTCTTTAAGTGCTCATAAGTGGACTTTAATTTCAGTAATATTTTCTGCTTTAACATATCTAGTTTTTTTTTTTTTTTAAATATACTTTTATGATTTTAAGTGAACTTCAAATCTTCAAATTATACAATTAAGCCCAATACAATTAGGCACACTTCTTTTTTTCACAAGGGTTTAGATCCTTTATGTAGGCCTACATTATTTACCATGGTAAATGACTACTTAATCATACATATGATGCATTCAAGCACATAGAAGAATATCATGGAACTACACTGTACAAAAAACATACTAGTACCATATATGGTGCATTTCTGTTAGTAGTCATTTCATGAAAACTTATAAACAGAGTGCACTTTATCCTCGCAAAAAGTGTTATTATGGCAAATATGGTAATATTGCAAGAGTAGGCTACTGAAGGATTACTATATTTACTTCTAAGAATACCAAGGTACTTTTTAATCATCTTAGCGCGGGGTCTCTCACCGTATCCGAGCTCACGGATGTTCTGAGTTTCTCCACCGCGGGAATGTAAACGGGGATGATCTCTCCGTTCCTCTCCGGCACCGGGGGCGGCGGCGTGTCGTCCCGCATCATCTCGTCGCTGATCTCGGGCTCATCGTCACCCTCGGGCACCGGAATCCCCTCCGTGACGAACTCCCTCACACACTTCAGCTCGTGTTTCCTCAGCAGCAGGTCGGTGTCCACGTCCACCACTATGAGCTCCAGGTTGCCGGCGCTCGCGCGTATCCTCGCCACGACCTGCTGATGGCTGTCGCTCTCCACGCGCTCTCCGTTGACGAACACCAGCCGGTCGCCCGCGCGCAGCCCGGCCAGCTCGGCGGGGGAGTCGGGCTCCACCAGGCGGATGAACTGCCCGCTTTTGCCCTTCTCTCCGTGCAGATGGAAGCCGTATCCGTTCTCGCCCTTGTCCAGGACGCACAGTCGCGGGCGCTGAGTCTGGCTGGGCATCACGCGAGTTCACCTGTGGATTTAAAATCTGACAGCCTGAATAAATAAGAAATGAAGAATAACTGAGGTGTCCTGCGCTCAGGTGCTCACGGATGAAGCATGTTAACCCGCTCAGTCTCAGTAAATGAAGGGATTTGTTGTTGATAAAGTGTGACGAGAAAGTTCGAGTGTTCGAGAGTTTGATAAGCAGCACATCAATATACAAACCCAGCCCATGGAGGAGTGACTCTCTCTCTCTCTCTCTCTCTCTGGAACCTCCTCCTCTTCTGCTCAGGACAGGGTGAACTGAACTGGGGTCATCTCATTCTCTCTGGGACTTTTTTTCGCACTTTCCACTTCTGTTGTTTACTGTGATGTCATCCGCACACTCAGTTTAAATTTTTTTTTTTTTTTTTTTTACAGAAATTAAACTGAAATCAGATATTTTAAAAACCTCTCCCTGATAGCACACGTACACCACAGAGACGTCTATTTGATGTGTGTGTGTTTTTAGAGATGTATTTTTTAGAGTGTTTGCTGCAATACGTCTATAGGACGCTTCCTGTCAGATGTCAAATAGACGTTTAGAAGATGTCTTTAAGATGTAATGATTTAGAATGTATGTTAAACTGACATCTTAAAGATGTCTATCAGATGTTAGTAAACAGCAGATGTTTTCCAGATGAAGTGATCTTTAACAAACATCTTGCAGACGTACGTGTGCTATCTCTTCGCGTGTCGGTCAAAAATGATTTTTTTTTTTAATGAAATGAAAAGCCTACTATATTTTTATATTTTAGTTAATGGTACTATGATTCTATGGTACTAAATTATATTTACGCTGTAGGCCTATTTGTGATCCATTTAGTCACTTTTTGAGCATATCAAAATTATATTTCAAACTTAAACTGTCGTAAATCTTGAATGCTAGAGCACAGACACTTGGCAGATTATTGCTGATGTGAAAAAAGATTTAAAAAGTTAAATCTTAACCAAAGTTAGAAGAAACAAAGTTACAGAATTTTACGTTAATTGTTATGAAAAATATGAAATATATATTTTCAAAAACATGTTTTACTCTAAAACGGTGAGAAAATCAAAGCCATAAATTTAAAAGTTGTTCAAAATTTGAGGTTGATATCTCAAAAAATTTGCTTTCAGTCAAGATTTTGTCTTCGCTGCGGTACCACACGTCTCCACTAGATGAAATGTGTCTCCCATTCATTTCCAATCCCGTAATTTTTGACCGCAAAGAGCGTGACTATTTTTTTCAGGACCATTTAAGCTGTTCGAATCATGAACCTTTTTTTTTTATATATTTTTTTATTCACATAGCAAGTGGCAAAACTTTAACAAGTTTTACCATTCAGATGAAAAAACAAAACAAAAAACAAAACAATTGTAAAAAAAGTGTCGGTCAAGCATAACCGAGGCGAGGAGCACCAGAGGGTTTTTAATACAGTATCGAAATGTGCACACAGCCTTGCCCATATGAAGGAGTAAATGTAGGCTACACATTATAACGTCCCAATGATCCGTATTATCTGAATTCCTCCAATAGTCTGCTACTGTATATGGGAAACTGGGGCTAGTTGTCACATATGGTTATAATTCACTGGAGTGAAAAGTGTGACAGTCTCCTTTATCTAGTACAATCCTAAAATATTAATAAAAGAGCAATCATTTGAAGTGTTGTAATCGTGTAAAAATACAAATCTAAATCATCATCTTCTAAAGAACAATAAAAAAAATCAGGATTACGGTTAATTTGAGATGCATCATAAACTGTAATCTCACAAAACCTGTTATATGTTTTACAGTAACTGTTTAATTAGCATGCTTATACTTTTTTAAGATCATTTGTATTTCGACATTCATGACAATTCCTCCCCTTTTCTCATATCATAATGCACAATACACTGCATTATGCAATGCACAAATAATTATAAATATTAAATTCACATTAGGCTGTATTGGTTGTACTGCCTTCACGTTTTTGCTGACTTATATTTTTAAAAATACAGTATTTTCTTAAATTAGTATATGCTAAAGGGATAGTTCACCCTAAAATGAGAATTAAGTCATCATACTCACCTGGTGTTGTTGTAATGCTCTATGCCCTTCTTTCTTTTATGGAACACAAAAGGAGAATTGTTGAAAAATGAATAGCGACCAGCATCAAGCTTTTTAAAAAGTAGCCCAGTGTTCTGCCCAGTTTAACAAAAACACGACATGAAATATCTACAATCAATGTAGCCTAACTTCTTTTCTGAGGTAGGCCTGTGTTCGTCGTAACAATTGCATTCACATCTGTCAACTGGCACAACATACATTTAATGAATTATTATATGAATACATTTCTCAGACACAAACATCACCAAATACCTAGGCTACAGGCCAATTTGCAGTTTACTGTACACAACCTCTTTTCAAAATGTTTAAACTTAAGTTCAAAAACTCAACACAAATTCATCTAAACACTGAAAAGCTAAAATCTGAATCTAAACACTGGAAATATTATCAAAATAATTAGATGAAGCTGCACACCTACACAAGTGTTAGGCTTTCAATTTCATTGCTATCTATTCTCAAGGGGAAATTTAGGAATAATTTTGTACTGGAATACATGGACTATGTAACATAACATAGCCTACACTAAACAAAAAGGTTGCTGCCTTAAATTAAGTACAAATAACTTGGATGTTTAAGTCATATCAACTTAAATTAGGCTACATTTAACATTTAAAAAAATGAGTTGAATCTTGTTTAACTTTAACTAAAAAAGTTGAAATGGCTTATTTTGATGAGTAATGCAATGCATGTAATTAAAGCAATGTCAAAACATAGCCTATATTGTCATAACTTATTGATCGTATAATGTTTTACACTTCAATGAATAATAAACATCAGAGGGTGTCATTCTTGTTTTTGTTTTATGAGTTTGTTTGAAGTGTTTGTTGGTTAAAAAACTTTGCTATAATGGAAGAATTTGAGACATGGCTACGAAGTGCATTTTGAATGTGAAATTAACTGTTGTGTCGAGCTGCAATTTGAGAACTGTGTGAAGAGTTTTGAAAAAGTGACTAGCCTATTGAAAAATGCTTAGCGATTGTAAAAACAAAACAAAAAAACACGATCGACGATCTTCCAAATGGTCGTCTTAAATTGCATGTCAGATTTAGTGTTAGAAAGTCAGCCTTTTTTACTGAGACTGAGATCCGTTTGCAGAAGGTGAATATGCATTTAGCTTAAAACAGAAACAAACGGAGTCACAAGTCCCAGATATTTAGCAAACAGGTGCAGTGCGGTCACGTGACTCAAAATAACCAATAGCAGTCCACAGAGCAATGTCTCGCCAAGCTCAAATAACGTTTACATTTATTTATTTGGCAGATGATTTTATGCAAAACAACTTACATAGTACAACACAAGCATTTGCTCATTCAAATAAGACTTGTTCATCTTCTCTGAGAACCATCGGTCAACCTGACGTTCACCTAATTCACTTTATTTAAAGGTACAGGACACATAAACATGAAAGATAAGGCAACAATTAAACCGATGAGCTCATTATTTATTCGTAATTCTCGGTGTGTAACACCGCCCCCCTGTGGCTTTAAATACTAACAAATGAATCGATGGAAAACACCCAAACAAAACACCCAAACAAAGCACTGAAAACAAAGCCCTCTCTTACAAAACACATGTATGTGGTTACATTGAACTTTCTCATGGCACTTTGTGACCACTGTGAAAAAAATTATATTTTACAATAGGCTACAGCCCATATTCACATCAATCCCTATGCATGTCAGACAATCATACTAGTGAGTGCGACATGTGAAATTAAAACCCATATTACATCATGATCAAGGCCTGACTCAGTCAAGCTGTGCTATGATTGTTTTCAAGTCAATATATACACTGATTGTAAACATAACACTTAACAGAAGCTGATATTTTGACTCTGCAAGACACTCAAATATACAGGATTTTATAAACACTGGACACAAGCTCACTGCCCGGCACATTCGCGTGGCGTATAATGTAATGTAACACCAATATATTTTATTCTGTGTGTAGACAGAGGCTATAACCGTCAGAGAAACGCAGAAAAATCATGTTACACAGACAGACGTACCTGGAAACTGTACACACCTGGATTAATGCAGTTTATAAAGCAGAAACCACCTCCAGAGGCTTATTACTCTGATGTACCTCAGCAGTATTTGGCTGTATATTCCTGACTAGAAAGCGAACAAGGGTCTGGGGGATCATCGGACACATCAAAACAACGTTCACACACACATCTTCGTATAGAAATATCTTGGACGTGGAGGAGGTCCGTCACACGAGGCAACAGCTGGACTTCTGCTTCTGCGAGTCGATGTAATCGTGGATCTTGAACTTGGGCTCGTGGGGCTGCTGGAGATTTCTGTGCTTCAGTTCTCTGGGTGGAGATTACAGAGGGACATTTTAAATGCTGTGTGGAAAACTTTAAGTGTTGGTTTGACAAAGCCTTAAAAGACACCTTATGCAGTTTGAAGGCCCATGTGAAAAAGATGAATAACAACACATGACATATTACACCGTGCATGCCAATCATTTTTTTAACAAAAAAACTAATGCGTTGGCCTTACTGTCCCCACAGGAATTAAGAGAGTAAGAATCAATCAGTTTCTGCTAATCAAATGTCTTTGATTGATCATCAGCAAGTGTGATCTCCTCTATAAAAGCAGAAGTTGTGTCAGTTTGCTGGTCTGGATCATTCAGGTGTGTGTGTGTTCACACAATAACGAGGAGGAAACACCTCAGCAATGATCTCAGAGAAGCAGTTGCTGCTGCCATCAATCTGAGAAGGGTTATACGGCCGTTTCCAAACCATCTGAAGGCCATTATTCTACAGTGAGGAAGATTATTCACAAGAAAACATTCAAGACAGTCGCTAATCTTCCCAGGAGTGGACGTCCCAGCAGACTCAGCCCGGGTCAGAGAAATCACAAAACACCCAAGAGCTTCATCTCAGACTCTACAGGCCTCGGTTAACATGTGAAGTGTTCAAGTTCATGACAGTACAATTAGAAAAAGACGGGACAAGTGTGGCATGTTTGGGAGGATTGCCAGGAGAAATAATCTTCTCTCTAAAAAGAAGCACAGCTTAGACACAAGTCATTGAGTCGACCATGAACTCCTCTGTAAACCATAGAGTTAAATGTGAGACTATCTGTCCGAAAGCTAAAGCTTGGCCGAAACTGGGTCGTGCGACGAGACAATGATCCCAGAACAGCAGCAAATCTACAACAGAAGGGCTGAAAAAGACCAGAATCAAAGTGTTGCAGTGACCCAGTCAGAGTCCAGACCTCGGAGGAGACCGTAAGAAAGCTGTGCAGAAACAGACGCCCACAAACCTCAACGAACCGAAGCAACGTTGTAAAGAAGAGCGGGACACAATTCCTCATCATCAATGTGAGAGACTGATACTCACACACACACAGAGAACGATTCCTTAATCTTATCGCTGCTAAAGGCGGCTCTACAAGCAGTTGAATCATAGGGTGTACTTAGTTTTTCACACATGGCTTCCCCATTTCGGCTTTATTTTTGTTAAATAAATATTGACACGGTGTAATGTGTCATGTGTCGTTGTTCATAAAAGGTGTCCTTTCTTTTTCACATGACTGTCCGTCACAATAGAGAGGAAAGACGAGCTCATCTTCAGTTTCATGCTAACTTTAATATTTGTTTATACAACTGTACATATGATCAATAGTAATAGTGACACTTGTTTGAAAGTTAAAATTCACTTAAAGTATATAGTGAATAAAGAGAGTCTCAGACCTTGCTATGGCTTGGAAAGCGAGTTCCACGTTGACACCGGTCTTGGCACTTGTCTCCATGAAAGGGACTCCATATTGCTTTAGTAAAGAAAAAGAAAGTGTTGAAGTTAAATCAAAATAACTGTTCACTGATCATTTGTGTGCGTGTTATACCTTCGCCAGCTTCTCCCCTTCCTCGTGTGTGATGACCCTCTCAGCAGCCATGTCTGACTGGAGGAACACAAACACACACCAAAAAGACATTTATTACCGATAACACACATCCTTGGCATCCTGTCAAACTAACCAATAAGAGTGCGAATAGAGGTCCAGTTTTTAATATGCTGTTAGGATTTTATTAAAGGAACATTCTGAGATAAACAAGTTAACCCTGTAAAGCCTGACATATGTAATAATAGTGATGGGTAATGGTGGCGTAGTGTACAGTCGGGCACAGTTTCTGATGCTTTACCTTCAGGCTTTGATTCCATCCAGTTATTAAGGATATTAAACATATTTGATATTTTGAGCCGATTTTGGAACACATATTAACGTCATTTGTCGTGCGTCTCCTAGAAACGAGGCGTGTGCTTCTGCGCGAGTTTGTTTTCGGAACGACATAAGTCTGTCGTATGTCATCCTCAGTCGTTTAGTTTATGATGACCAGTTTTTCTCTTAAACATTCACAAAGTTGGCAAGTAACACACTGAATTAAACGTCTAATTAATCCGTAATTGTTTTATTTACAACGTGAAAATCTTTTTATCGTGTAGTGTACTCCAGTCTTAAAGGCACAGTATGTAAGTTTCGCCACTAGAGGTCGCTTATTCAAAACAAAGGCGTGGCTTGATGACTCTGTGAATGAGTTTATTTTTTATGTTTATTTTATGATTATTGTTGCGATTAACGTTCGCCTCATTAGTCCCTGAACTTGACCTTTATTACAGTTACGTTCGATCATTTAAATTCACATTATTTTATATCGTTCTAATAAAAAAAGCCACAAATTACTACTCATACGGGTCACTTTAGACATGAGATTCAAACAATACAACTAGCCGTATTGAGCCATTGAGCCGTATAACAATGATTCGTTTTCTGTCGATAAAAGTATCCAGACAGTTGCTCACCTGTCTAATAAAACATGATATTTTGAAGCGTTGTTGGTGTTTCTACAAAAGTAAACCGGACGTTGAGGCTAGCGCGGATTTGACATCGAGAGGCGACGCAACCACGTGGGCCGTTACACTGGTTAAAATATCAGATTTCTCTGGATTTAAACGTTGTTGGAAACATTTGGGATAATGCAAGTACACAAGTCAACAAAATATATAACATTGTTCTAATGGTTTTTGGATATTTTAATCCAAAATTCTTATATATTGTGCCTTTATGTTTTCAATAAACGGATACTTGTTCACTTAAATATGGATGGAATCACTTATGTAACTTATTTTTGTTCAAAATGAATAGTTTAAATAATGTATGAGTACATCATAACATTCAAACCCTGTTTTTGTCTTGATTCACTAACTTATTAAGTGTTAATATGGTAACAATAAGATCGCATTTGTTAATACCAATGCATTAACTTGAAAGAACAATGAGCAATATGTTTAACCTCTTTTAATGTTAATATCAATACAATGTTTTACCTTATCAGACTAGCAATCTTTTGCACGGTCATTAATTTAAAAACATCAGCGCTTCCAATTATTCAAAATTACAGCATACGGCACTTATGTGCTTACATTAAGCCTTGTGGACAATGTACTTTGGCTGTTTACATTTATATATTCCCAGTCCCTTTTCATCATTTAGTCCATTACCAGTGATTTATAATATAAAATGAGGCTTTCTGGCTCAATCAGTCCATTAGGGGGCGCTATCTAATCCAGCGCAAAACCAGTTAGTGCAGTTACACCAGAACACACCCAAACCGCACATCAAACAATGAAAGAAAGATGACCAAAGGCGTGTGGTAAAAATGCTTAAAGGGATAGTTCACTTTGAAATTAATTTTTGGTATGTTTTAGCTTACCTCAAGGGCATCCAAGATGTAGGTGTCTTTGTTTCCACAGTAGTTTCAATTTTGATATTTTTAGGTCAAACCGTTCTTGTCTGTCAGTCATATAATGCAGGTCTATGGTCACCACCTCAAAGAGCATGCACAGAGAAGTCCAAATTAAACATGATTTAATGACTCGTAAATGTAAGTACACATTGATGGCCTGAGACACGAAACGAGCGGTTTGTGTGAGAAAACGAACAGTATTTATATCGTTTTACCTCTTGTAAACACAGCCACGTCCAAGTGATCTGAGGGCGTGGGCGCTTCGGTCTGCGCAAGAGCCGGAAGTGATCTCTCGCGCGTGTACGTCACTCATTGTTGACACAGAGATTTCGGAAGTGTTACCTTTCACTGTGAAGATCTAAACATATTTAGATATACAGGAAATCGCAATGGAAGACGAAAGGGCGCTTGGGCAGACCGAAGCGCCGGCGCCCTCAGATCACTTGGACGTGGCTGTGTTTACAAGAGGTAAAAACGATATAAATACTGTTCGTTTTCTCACACAAACCGCTCGTTTCGTGTCTTAGGCCATCAATGTGTACTTACATTTACGAGTCATTAAATCATGTTTAATTTGGACTTCTCTGTGCATGCTCTTTGAGGTGGTGACCATAGACCTGCATTATATGACTGACAGACAAGAACGGTTTGACCTAAAAATATCAAAATTGAAACTACTGCGGAAACAAAGACACCTACATCTTGGATGCCCTTGAGGTAAGCTAAAACATACCAAAAATTAATTTCAAAGTGAACTATCCCTTTAAGGCAAAAATTAATTACTCGCTAAAATGACAGTACAGCATAAAGGACGTTTAAAAAATAAAAAAAGGGGTGAAAAACAGATTTTTTGCTCTGTGTCTGCATATGCATTAAAACATTATTTGTACCTTTCAAGAGGGTCCGCTTATCTCGGTTAACTCCTTTCAGGAAGGAACCACTTACCTTGTTGCCAAGCAACATGATGACCACATCCTTCTGTGCGTACTCGTAGATTTCAGTCAGCCAGGCCTGCATAGCAATACACATGCAACAAACACACACGCTTTGAAGGACGAGAAACACATCTGCAGTAGAAATGTCTTTTCACAACCCACGCTAACGAAAGCAGGGAAATAAGAACCTCAAATGAACACTTTTTAAAAATGTCTCAAATGTTTGTTTGTCTTACTCTGATGTTGTCGAAGGAGGCCTTTCTGGTGATGTCATACAGCAGCAGTAGAGCTGAAATGGAAAGGACAGTGTGTTCGAGTCACGCTGTGTATGATTCAGAGCTGAGCTTTATTCGTAGTTAAACTCTGACATAAGTCTGCGGAGGATCTGAGACTGTGGAAAACGTTCAGTGCCACAGTGACATCTGTACAGAGAAAGATTGATAGTAACATAGTTCAGACCAGTGGAGGACCAATATGAGCTTTTCATTGATCGAAGAAATACCAATAACTAGAGAGCAGAGCTAATGATGACTGATATAATGCCTGCCAATGTACACTCACCGGCCACTTTATTAGGTACAACCGTTCAACTGCACGTTAATGCAAATAAATAATAAGCCAATCACGTGGCAGTAAGTCAATGCATTTAGACATGGTTCAAAGTTCAAACTGAGCATCAGAACGGGGAAGAAAGGTGATTTAAATGACTTTGTGTCATGGTTGTTGGTGACAGACTGAGTATTTCAGAAAGCTGATCTACTGGGACTTTCACACACATCCGTACAGAGATTGATCCGAAAAAGAGAAAATCTCAAGAGAGCGGCAGTTCTGTGGATGAAATGCCTTGTTGATGCCAGAGGTCAGATGAGGATGGCCAGACTGGTTCAGCTGATGGAAAGGCAACGGTAACTCAAATTACAAGTCGTTACAATGGAGGTCAGCAGAAGAGCATCTCTGAACACACAGCACACTGAACCTTGAAGCAGAAGAGCTACGGCAGCCGAAGACACAGCTAAAAACAGCAAACTGAGGATACGATTCACAATAGCTCACCAAAACTGGACAGTTGAAGACTGGGAAAACGTTGCCTGGTCTGATGAGTCTCGATTTCTGCTGCGACATTCAGTTGCTCGGGTCATAATTTGGCATGAAAGCATGGATCCATCCCGCCTTGAATCAGCGGTTCAGGCTGCTGGTGCTGTAATGGTGTGTTGGATATTTTCTTGCCACACTTTGGGCCTCTTAGGCCCCGTCCACACTACTGCGTTTTCGTTTAAAAACGGAGACCTTTTGCTACGTTTGCACCTCCCGTCCACACTAAAACGGCAAAAACGGAGACCCAAAACGGAGAAGTTTAGAAACGCTGCCGATCCGTTTTTCGTTTTGAATCTCCGGAGGGCGTTTTAGTGTAGACGGGTCAAGACGGAGGACTTTAGAAACGATGACGTAGTAGAGGCTCACGCTCGGCTCTATGATTGGGTGTCATCAGTCATGGCGTATATCTTTGCTAGCAGCTGTTGTACAAGTAAATTCTGCATTTTACAGCGCTATAACTGCCTACATGCGCCGGAGTCAAGCTATTATTCGAGCGATCTGTGACAATTCCCGTGTGCAGCGGCGGCGTTGACCGTACATGGAGCGTCGGTTTGGGATTAACCCAGAGCATGGTGGGATAATTTTATCAATGAAGTTGTGTTTACACCGGCACGCGCATGCCCAGTGTTGGTGAATGGTCACGTGATCCGCGTTTTCAGTCGTTTTAATGTGGACGGAGATCAATTCTAATACGCAGCTAAAACGCTGGTGTGGACGGAGATCATATTCGTTTTAATTCTCCGTTTCTAAACTAAAACGCAGTAGTGTGGATGGGGCCTTAGTACCAATAGATCCACAGTCTACCTGTGTATCGCTGCTGACCGTGTCCATCACTTTATGATCACAGTGTATCGTCTTCTGATGGATACTTCCAGCAGGATAACACACGTCACAAAGCTCAAATCATCTCAGACTGGTTTCTCGAACACGACAGTGAGTTCATTAAACTCAAACGGCCTTCAGTCACCAGATCTCAATCCAAGAGCAGCTTTGGGATGCGGAGGAATGGGAGATTTGCATCATGAATGCGCAGCCGACAAATCTGCAGCAACTGCGTGATGCTTTCATGAAAACATGGACCAAAATCTCGGAGGAATGTTTCCAGCAGCCACGAAGAATTAAGGCAATTCGGAAGGCAAAAGGGGGTCCGACCCGGCACTAGCGAGGTCTACCCAATAAAGTCTCCAATGAGTGCAAATACATATTTAATAACAGAAAAATGAAAACAAAATTGCTCAAACGCAATGAACATGCATTTTTGGCGATATTTAGTGAATAAAATAATTTTACTAAACATTGGTATTAAACATTAAATTATATCGTTGTTACCACTATTTTATAAAAGCATTAAGTCACTCAAGGCTGAATATTTGATTGGTAAAATCAGTTTACTCCTCTTTGTGGTGCACCTAAGAATAGCTATTTTTAATGACACACACACGCTGAAAAACAATAAACATTTATTTTAAGCAATATTTATTCAATACACTTAAAGTAAAGCAACAAAAAAAAAAGCAAACCCGCAAAGTAAAACAAAACATTACCATAAATACCATTAATATCCTTATTGAATTACTAAGCATTGTATTATATTGTTACCGCTTAAAAAAAAAAGATTGTCACTTCAGGCTGAACATCACAGTGATTTGACCAGTTTACTCCGCAAGAGCCGCCGTGACTCATGGTAAGATCATGGTAATGCACGGCCTCTCGTGCCGTACAGCTTTAATAAGACACGGCACCAATAATGAGGTCTATCAGACGGCGACGTGTCAGTGAAGGCGTGATATTTACCCTGAGCGTCTCTGTAGTACGCGTGAGTAACGCTGCGGAACCGCTCCTGACCGGCCGTGTCCCAAATCTGCAGGAGAGGAGCGTTAACAGGTGAGGCTTCATTTACACGTCAGACACACATCAACATGAATCACACCCCAGTCAGCAACAGTGTCAGCCCAGATCCGGCCCACATCTGGTACATGTGTATTCAACCCGTGCCAGATGTGGGCCGACACTATATTGCTGACTGGGATCTTAAATGTGGCAAAGAGGGAATCCTGAAATGCATTTAGAATATTTTGATTTGTGGTTTTGTGTCCTGATGTAATAAACCTTATCTTTGAACCAGCAGGAGGCCAACCAAATTCAGTTTTCTGAAATAAATGTGAGCGGTGCTTGCCCGTGCAAAACACACACCTCCACGAGATGCTAGAGCAGCGATGAGATTTTAGTAATCCGTTTTTTATCTGCCAGCAGACGTCTGTTCAAGTCACATGATTTGAAACGCCATTCAAGACGAGTTCAAAACATTACTGACGCTTGTGTCAGCAAACTAACCAGAGGTATAAATGTGTAAATAGATGATGAACTTGTGTTTGCTCACCTGGAGTTTGACCTTCATGTTATCCACAGTCACCACCTTATTCTACAGGCAACAGGAAGAAGAAACACCCATTAAAACCACAAAATAATGAACAGTGAATACTTTGTTATTCAAGGAAATCGCACACACAAACATAGGAAAACAATTTAGCTACACTAAAGTGAGATCTCTAGCTGTGCTATTTTGCTTTTGTGTGGCCAGTCTCTCCACACACACTTAATTATATAGCCAAAATGAAATAACAGACCAGCTCCCTGCTTAATTTCCTGTTGACGTCAGCCGTTACTTCCTTTGTGAGCAAAACGTTTTAAAAATCGCACCTTCTGCACTGAGAGGACCAGACTTATCTGATGTTTTCATGCACCAAATGGCAGTGCAATCAGAGACGTCAGTCACACAAATGGAAGTGAGATTTGCAGAGATGAATAATTATCATCCGCAGACATTCACATACATCTACACAGGAAACCATTTAGGCCCGACCAATCATTCAGTGCAGTTAATGCTGACGGATCAAAAAGCGTAGGTGTTTAAATCTGAAGAGAGTCATTTGTTCGCTACTTTCCCTTTTCTTGGCAGACGCGACTGAAAGCATGTGGATTTGTAGGTGCCACCAGTTGCATAGAAATTACACAACATGTCTGACTTAACGTTACCGTACATCATCCTTTAATTTCCATTATCAAACAGTTGTAACCCTCAGACCAAACTGATGAAATGCCGGAGAGTTCCTCATCTACGGGACGCTACAGCCTGTGCTTTGTTGATTTAGATTGTCGCTTTCTTGAGGCTCAGAAATGTATAAAGAATAGGTCATATTCTGTCATCATGTTTCAAACATGTACGACTTCCATGGAACACAAAAGGAGACATTTTGAAGACTGTTCAGGCTGCTCATTTACATACACGGCTGAAAGGTAAAGGGGATGTGGTCAGATCCCTAAAGATTACAAAAAAAGCACAGTAAAAAGAGGTACATATGACTTGTGTCTTGGCAGTTCATATGATAACTTCGAGTGCAGTGTTGATATAGTTAACGGAAAGTAAAACTATAAATAAAACTTTGTTTTTGGTTATTGAAATAAAATAAAAATATACATTTTAAATGAAAAACAAACTTCACCCTTAAAAGGCATACCTCGGGTCTTTATCGACCTGGGACGTCATTCACTACCATCCTCCTCATTCATTTTTTAAAGTTAGACATCAACCTTCGTATATTCCTCATACTATTCATTATAAACAATAGAACAAGAAAAATTAAAGAATGCCCGTTTTCCCATTCTTTTTTTTTTTGTTGTAGTAAAAAGTGTATTGGGTCGCTAACAACTTGAGTATATTTTTTCTGCACAACAATAATTTAATCTTTGATGACTGAATAAGTGCAATTCACATTTATTCCACAAATGTCTGATACACAATGATGAAGTGACGTTTCACTCATAGTTACAGCAGGCAGAAAACAAAAGAATAGGAAATTTACTGCTGAGCAAGTGCTGAACACTATCAAATATTAGTGTCACGGTCACCTGATGGTGGATCTGATGAAGAAGCTGTCAGCGATCAAAATATTGATTTTGAAGATGTTGAAAATTATAGTTTTGAGAATATGTTTCAGGTGGCGAATATGAGCCAGATGTTGAATGTACTGAAATGAGCTCTGACGAGGACAGGGATGATGGTGTAAAACATCTGCTCAAACTGAACCCTTTCAAGCTTATAAAGGTAACAAAATATGCTTTATTTTATTCTTTTTCTAATTGTTACTCTAATATCAGGAGAGTTTTATATTATCGCGACAGGTAGAGATCTATCCGTGTTAGATATAGATCCAGGTCTCAAAAGACCAGAATATATACTATAATAGTGATTTTTCGAAACATTCATGCATTTAAGGGTTAAACGAACAGTTAAAATTTGTCTCGGCAACTAAAAATAATAATGTTAACTTAAAGTACTAAAATTTAGTTGTGTTCAATTCCCCAACACTGGTTATTACACAATTGTTTTTTCTCGACATGAAGCCTTAAATTCCTCTTATTTAAACAAATTAGTGATGACATTACCTTGAAATAATGAGTAGCTATCAACGTCGTTACCTAGCGGTTCACAACGTAATAGAAACTACAGTAAATGACAGAAACTATCTTTAGAAAAAAGATATGTGAAGTGTAATTTAATTATTTAGTTGGTCTCACGTCCTGTTGAATAACATGGGGAGGCGGGGTTTATGACCTATACTAGGACCGGTCACCGGGGGGCGATCAAGACGTTTTGGCTTCACTTTTGAAGGCGTGTGCTGCACGCTTGGTCGTGACAGATCGCTGTAGAACATCAGTTAAAGCTGCTCGTGATCCGATCATCTCTTCCTTCTAGTTCATTTATAGCATAAAATAAACATGAATGAACATAAGGAATGTTGTTTTAACCGCGGAAAGGCATCAGTACACTCCGTTTTTCAAGTTCAAATCCTCCCATGTTAATCTACTAACTCTCCTGACTGCTTTGTCGGACAAAATGGCGGAGGGCGAAGTATGATTGGTCAGATCACCTGTCAATCAAGCTCCTTGCGAAGGGTCAATTAAACTACAAAGCTGGCACAGAGGTATGTATAATTACAAACTTAAGTTACTAAAGTGGAAAAGATAATTTTCACATTCTGCTAAATTTCTCCTTTTGTGATTCACAGAGGTCGAGGAAGAAAAAAAGGCAGGTTTGGAGCAACAGGCCGAGTAAATGACGACGTAACAATGATCGACCAACAATCACATGCGTATGCTTCGGCTGCTTAAAGCACCTTCCAGGAAGTTCTGCATAAAAAAAAAAAAAGAAATTAGAGCACAGCATAACGCCATTTGAGAAGAACATGAACCGGTTGAATAAGAGCGCAGGTATGTCTCTATTGTTCCTTCAGGCGCTCATGCATATCTGACGGGAATGAAAACACAATTCCTTTTCTTTGACAGAACGGCGTTCAGCAGAGCTCAGATGTCTCATTCTTTCTCTAAGGGCAAATCCATCACAGGCTGCAGAACAAGATAAATTGAAAATCCAGTGACAAAATTGGTAGTGATGATTATGCTCGGGAATTGAGAGATGCTTTTTCAGAACGGTTTCAGTTTTCATGCATTCTGGAACTTGTTTGTATTGAAGAATGAATTCAATCAAGATATGCGTGTGTATGTGTGTAGGCCTATGACTAAAAGTCTTCATTTATTCATTCTTATGATGTTCCAACAAACCCGTAGGACATTATTTGTTCCACAAAATGTAAAGGTAGAAGTAAAGTCCCTTCAAGGCAAGTCATTTCACTCTGCGGTCATCTTTAGCCAGCTAATTCAAGCAAAGCTCCCATCTCTTTGAATCAGGAAACATCAAACTCTTCAAAGCTGCTCACCAAGCTTATACGATTAAATTTCATCTATGAAATCACCAATGAAATCTGACAGCAGCTGTCTCATAAACATATGCTCAAACAGTGTTAAAAAGTCTCGAATCTGATTGGCTGAGAGCCTTTTCCAGCCAGTGTGTCACCATGGGAACCGCTTCGCTGTTTGTATCACTCCGCTTGCAGCATTTCTTACAGCGAGTGTCATGGTGGACACCATCATTTTACAAGTTCACAAGTTGTTGTGTCCCGGAATGTAGTTTGAAGAGTTTTCTAGGCTAGAATGTAGTAATTTAGACATGGACGAGCCAATGCGCATGTAGCTGGCGCCTCAGAGCACAGTTTCTTTAGCAGCCGGAGCTTCTAACGGCACAGCGACTTTACCAACTGGTGATTGGCTCTTTAATTTATAAGGCGGGACTTATTCCAACATATTACGGGTTGCACTTTCTCCCATTTATAAGTAAATATGAGTGCGCCATCTTTGTAAAGTCCAATATTTTCAGTGAATAATTAAAGTTTTAGTCTGTTCCTCAAACAAAGGTATGACTTTGTAAGAGTCATTTGGAAAATTGTGCTTCTTTTACAGTGGGGTTTGAGAAAAGACAGGTTTAGAACGACACGAGGGTGAGAAAATGACAGAAAGTCAGTCAGGAACAAATATCGACGGGCACTTTTTCGAAAGTGCTTAAAGAATCAATGAAAATGTTAAAATGTGGAACAAACCCAGAGTCATTCAATTCTTTACCGTTTCCATATAGTGATGATGATATATGACCATAGGGTTTTCATTAGACAGTTGCTCTAGGAAACCTGCTTGATCTATCCAAGCCATAACCTATTATTTGAGAAATGGACAAATAAATGGTATCAGTTTCAAGGACCTTTTGACACTGGAAAGGATATCGATTTATGAAAAACACATCTTTCATGGCCTCAGCCTACCCAGCATAAATCAACCATAGGCATCAATTTGTTGTAATGGCTTTCCATTTCTCTGGCATCAGACTTGCTCCGCTCTGGCTCCCACACATCCTCATGCTGAGCAAGTGCTACAAGGAAGAGCCCAAAATAGACACAGGCTATAGTGCTGCCGCTGTGCCATTCAAAAAAAAATACCAGCACTGAAACGCCTCACTGTTTCCCTGAGCCACGGCAGATAAAATGCTTCATTTCCGACTAAGTTTAGACGTTGTTGGCAGGCAATCAAAAGAATGAGGCTTTTTGAACTTCCTAAAAGACACCTTCTCTCCCAAAGCATGGCACTTTCTCCTCGATTCTGACGTTACAATCTGTTCCACGCCACATGCGAAACCTTGACCATTTCAAGGTCTTAAACCAACCTTCACTTCCCTGCAAAAACACACACTGTGAAACCAAACTGACTGTCTTGGCTTGAGGGCAAATATCTATTTGTGGAGCATGACAAACTTTATTTTCCTCCAATAAAACACCTGCCATTGACGGCAACTGACAGAACAGCCTCTGCAATAACAACTGTTGATGCGTTTACCATGATGACTCAAAGAAACACAGAAAGCCACTCAAACTCTTTCTCTATACAAAATATATAAATGACTCATCTTGCACTAAGGGGCGTACACATTATTTTTTGGCCAATCAGATGCACTCTACAATGGGAATGTTCCTAACAATGACAACTAGCAAATTATGGTTGCTGGCAGTGATGTAAACAAATTCCAACTGGCTATTATTATTATTATTTTTTAATGGGATGGGCTCTTTAAAATGTCTCAGTCCAGCTTCCTGCTAATACATATCCTATTAAAAGTGCCAAACTATTTCATGGGGTCTTTAAAGTCGTGATCAAAGAGAAGTATAGCAACAGATCTTTTCCTCTGAATTTTGACGTACATCCGAGTGTAACTTGGTTCTATGCATCGATTGTGATTAGATAATTTTTTTTAAATAGCGCATTGCTCACAAAAATGAATGCAAGCTTGTAGTCAATGGTTAAAGTCCCACTGAAGTGCCTTGGAACGAGCAGCTTTGTATGATGCGTTGATGTCATTTCCACTGAAACAGGAAGCTAAGGCGGGACATATTGAATGGCTCCTCCCCTTTTTCAAATAGCCATTAGCGGTTAGTTTACCTCACAGACGGCAAGTCGTACTTGACGGCACCATGTAAGTGAATCCGAGCGCTGATGATACGTTGGATTCGTGTGAATAAATTCTAGCCATTTAATTTTTAACCAACGTACAGCTGGAAAACGGAATAAAACTCGAGCGTTTGGGCAAACCAACACACATCTCCAACCCATATTGGTCTGTGACGTGTCAACGGACGCTTTGGCCAAGTGGTGTTTATAGTATAGGGGCGGAGCTTTAGATTCTAGAGAGCATTTGATTGGACAGAAGATGTGATGAGAAGCTGATGTCATAAAAATCCGTGATCCATTTAAGTTTTGAATGCTTATATCTCCTAAATGCGAATTTTGTCATTGTTTTGGAACACGCCAGCTTATTCATAACCTCAAGGCTAACAATCATAATAAAATCCAAAAAAAGAAGTACATTTTGATTTCACGCGGCCTTTAAGAAAGGGGCGGGGTTTAAACGGATTACATGATGGGAGAAGTCCTGTATACGTCACCAGAGAGAAGTCTGACATTTAAAAAAAAACAGGTCAAAAACACATATAAAATAAACATATGCCTGGATGAGTAGATTTGGAATGAATTGAATAGATTACATTTCATGCCACCTTTAAAAACACCCCAAGTAAACCAAAAAACAGCTCGTTTCCTCCCCAACAAGGGCTGGCAGGTGCAGTTCAAGGCCCAAAATGTCACGGGGCAACTGGTTAATCATTTAGCCAGACTGAAACGTGAACGAGCATCAGATTGGCCTGTTAGATCCGAACACTCCCAAGACGTCTGGAGTGGTGCAGAGACTTCACAGAGAGGCTGGTGGACCAATAACACTTCAGAAGACCACAGAGATTTGCACAGTTAAACGCCAATGGACAGTGAATATACACACACACACACACACACACACACGGCCTCTGTATGATGGAGTGTCTGAACAGCTTTTTGATTAGATGCTGACACTAAGTGTTAAACGGATAATTTTCAAGCAATATATTTTAATAATCTTTGCCTCTGAGGTCTACTTAGATTTTGAGGAGTATTTTCCTCCCTCTCACTGACCCTGAAGATTATAAGAGACATTTTTGGGAACACAGAAGAAGATATATTTGAAGAATGTTGGTAACCAAACAGTTTTGGTGCCCATTGACTTCCATTGAATGGACAAAAACAAAGACTTTTCTCAAAATATAAGTTCCATAGATAAATAAATCATACAGGTTTGGAATGACGACATAGTGAATAAAGGACCGAATTAAAAATTTTGGGTGAAGTATTTAACCCTCTGGTGCTATTCGGTCATTCTTGACTGAAAAGTGGAAACGTTTGGTACTGAGCCCAAACAAAATCTGAATGAAAACTCATTTTATAATATTAGCTAATATCAAGCTCAAATTTGGAACACAACTGGTTTAGATTTATGGCTTTGATCTTCAGGCAGTTTTAATGTAAAACGTGTTTTGGAAAATATATATTTCATGTAAAAATGGAAAATAGTATTTTTGTGAATCTTCATAACAATAAACAAAAATCTATAACTTTTTTTAAGTTAGTTTTTAAGGTTTGCTTTCAGGTCTGAAATATACTTGGACGTTCATCTAACCTTTTTTTTTTTTTTAAACGTTCCTACTCGTTTCCGAACATTTAGAGAAAATTCAAAAAGCAATGTTCCAATAATATTTGCAAATTGATCAAATGCAATGTTCCCTTAATCCTCTTTAATGTTGCACAACCAAGAAAACCATTTTGAAAACATTAAAATAACTGGTCTTTTTGAACGTTCGAGAAATAGCGTTTTCATAACTTCCACAACACAACAATAACGATAAAAACACAGAACTATTGTTTTCCAGCGGATGAACGATAAAAACATTGACAGCCAATCAGAATCCATCCTGCTTTAAAGAGCTCGAGCATTTAAATTCCTCTCTCATCACTTGCTGAACACCGAATAACACCTAAGTGTCCTTTAGTTTAGCCTACCTGAAAATGTGGGCGATCGTTGTGAACATCAGATCAGGAATACTACGATTTTAAGAACGCGTCGTTTTTTCAGCTTCGTTTCAATAAATATTATTTTTGGACTAGAGAAAAGCTTTGAGCTCCGACACTTACAAAATACATCAAACACACTTATCTAAGGTATAAAAAAAAAAATTATATGACCCTTTTAAACAATATGAAAATGTTAGAAAAGAGAAGCAAACCAGCTCCTTCCACTGCTGGCTCACCCTAAAGTCTATCCCCACTGTTGCAATGAAGTTGCCTCCCAGAAAGGCCCCATCTTTAAAGCGCACCAGGACGCAGGTCTTCCCCACTGCCGAGTCTCCCAGCAGCATCACCTAAAGGCATCAGGGTCAGAGACAGCTGTTAGGCCTGCAACCCTGCGATTACACACATCCCGCTTTGGTGTAATGAGCTCCCAACTGTTCACCAACATCATGTTAAAGTCAGCATGAAATGACGTTCACTACCCACTTCACTTCCATCAAATTATACATTTCTAAGCGGAACCAGGCAAAAATGTAAGGTAGAAATCGGTATTAGTCCATCAAGATTTTGAAAAGTGTCTCTACTTAAGATGTTTTTGAAGAGAGCTTGGCGGGGCCCAATAAGTGAGAATAACTGCGTTTACATGGACACTTTTTGAATTGAATTCAAATGAAATCATTCTGATTGATGAATCCGAATGTAGCGTTTACATGAACGCTAAATAAAGTGATCGGGTTGATGTGCGCGTTTATATCCCCATGTTCACACCACTGTCAGTCCAAATCCAATTATTTGTGTAGGCCTATCCGATCTAAAATGATTGATGTCCACATTGTGTATCGCAAATGCGACGAGTGTCCAATATGCCGCTCTTTCGTTTTCCAAAATATCTGCATTGGTTACTATGGCAATGACATTGGATTGGTGGGTAAACGGCAAAAAAAACAGCAGCAACTGCAACACGGAGGCGGATTGCAATACAGATGTTGTATTATTCACAACATGACAGTGTGTAGCCGGCTGATATGAGAGGCTTTATTCGTCTCCGTCGGTTTACAAATATCAGCGCACCGGTCCATTCAAACGCTCCCGCACGTTGATCATTGTTGCCAATCACAGACATATCCGATAAGCGCATGAACACAATGGCCAATCAGAGGCGTTTACGAATCCGCTCAACAGCGCTCAAAGCATCATAATAAAAAAAAATAAAATAAAAAAATTGACAACTCTAGTCTCCGTTATATTGTAATTTTCTGCTCGTTCGGCACTTTGCAACAACACAACCTTGTTTCTGCAGCGACTTTCAGCATGTTTCCTGTAACAACGTCTGACGTTCACATTTTACACGGCGTGAGCAAGTCACATAAACCATGCGAAATCCGATCAGAGCGGTCAGACTGAAGATAGGATTTCAAACCACATAAGGATTTGTATTTCATGAGATTTTTTTTTTGCTGTTCACACTAGCTAAATCTGACTGGATTTCAATCGGATATTCACAAAAATCGGATTTGGACTGACAGTCTGAACTGGTCACAACCCAGATAGCAAATGACATCTGGCCCAGTTGTGGCCCACATCTCTCTCATTCTTCTGGCCCACATCCCGCATAGAACGACGGCGATAACTCAACAAGTGTGGCTGGCAATACGATACATATTCGGGCCTCATCTGGGCCGACTATGGCACAGTTCTGGCAGCGGAAAAAGTCATATCTGGACCACACACAGCAAGCCACAATTCAAGTTAAAACCGGCTTGACGTGCGTGGGTTTTTCTGCTGCCAGAACTGAGCCATATGTGCCATAGTTGGCCCAGATGATGTCCGGATATGCATCTCAGACAGCAAAATAGTGCCGGCCCACATCTGGTATATGTGGATTCAATGCATACCAGATATGGGCCGAAACTGTATTCGTGCATGTCAAAAAAATATTTTTTTATTTGAAGCTTCCCAAATAGCATCTCAGACAGCAACATAGTGTCGGCCCACATCTGGTACATGTGGATTCAATGCGTACCAGATGTGGGCCGGATCTGGGCCGACACTATGTTGCTGTCTGGGATGCTATTTGGGAAGCTTCAAATAATAATTGATTTTTGGACATGCATGAATACGGTTTCCCGCTGTTTGCGCATGCTAACTATTCTCCTACATTGCTTTTTTCCCTTTGTTATAAAGAGCAATATATTTATCTATTTCGGATCCCAATTTGGAGACGACGAGCACATCATTGTGCCGTGCTTTTATCAAGCAGTAAAAACACCCCTTCTCGCGCACAAAACAAGGCGCCTGAGGATGAGAGTCCGAATGGAGGACTGGTGGGACGTTGTCCTGCTGCACTTCACAGAAGATGAGTGGAAGGAGAATTTTAAAATGACACAACAGTCATTTATGACACTTTATTCAACAACAACAGCTCGTTCCACACATCATACGATCAAGTGTTTGCATGTCCTCTCGATCGGATTAGAAAAGGTTCAAAACATCCCTTCAATCCGAATGAAATTTTAAACGGATTTGGCCGATTCATTCCGATTGACATGGTTGCATGCGACTAGTGCGATCACAATCTGATTATTAATAGGGTCCATGTAAAAACAGCTAGTGACAAATCATGCACACTAAACCAGGAACAAGTATTGAAATGGGGTCATTTCTGCCTTTATGTTGACTTTAACACCAACACAGTTGTTTTAAAAGGAGAAAATGCATCGTAACGAACAGGAAACTTAAATTGTGAAATGAGAGTTTACCCAATTGTGTTTTAGTGGTATTGCATAATATTCTTCTCAGAAACTACTAGCCTATTGCTCAACTCCGACATTGAACATTGTTCATCATTTTTTAATCTATGCACTCTTTTTACTACAAAACAGCTCCTCTTATTGGACTAAAATACATAATTGTCAATGTAAAAAAATATTTAAATTTATCACAATTTATTATCTTTTAGATAATGTGATTCGGATAACATAATATTTTGAGTTTCTATTTATTAACCCAATCTCCTTTGGTGTATTAATTAATTTTAATTTCAATTAACTCAATTATAAGGCAAACAGGTAACTTACTTTAAGTTAAACCAACACTTTTTTTTTTTTAAACAGTGAACCATGTTTTATATCATCGCGTCTCTTCGGAGCACATCAATGGGTTTTTAAATGCGTAGAAATGACTCCCTCCTCGGGTCAGTATTTATCCTCCAGTGCGTAAAAGTCAAATATGCACATTACTCAAATACTAGAGAACATGCATGGAAAGACAAATGGGTGATATACTGTATATAGCCTAACTTTTAAAAGGGAGAGAAAACTATTTTATGTCAATACTTTTGCACTTTGGAGCAATAAATATTTTAGTAGGCTACTGCGTTTGGTCCAAAAGTAACCAGTTGAAAGAACCGCCACTATATTGTACCATTTACACTGTGAAGTTGAACTACTGTTTATTCTCCATGTTTGCAGCCATTTAAAGTGAATTCTGATAGTTGCATGGCGGTTAACATGCCTTTGCACTGTTGAATAGCCTACTAAGTAGCTTAATTTCAGCACGCGCGCCACAGGTGCCGACTAACACAGGGCACATGTTTCAGACACAACAATCGTGATGACAGCAACGCATTATACAGATTACAGACAATAAAAAAATAACTCACACCTTGAAGGCAACATCAAAATACTCATTGACCGAGGCGCATCGCTCCAGCATATTTCTCGATGTTCCGTTTTGAAGCACATTCTCCATCAGTGTTGCTTTTTTGATTGACATCGCGGAAACAAATAGCGAGGATGTTTTGCTTTCGATGTTCTTCTCGAGACGCGCCGCGTTGACTATATCACAAATGCATCACATAGTGCATCTAAAACGCGCCCAAACTTCATCGGATGCTGGCGGAGGATGAGGATGGAGATCAATGAGCATGAAGAAACACAAAACATGCATTTATCCCAAAAGCGTCCTCTTCATAATTATTAACGCGCAAAGACGCAAAACACATGAGCGTTATCGCTCAGTTGCGCGCATAATCACGCACAGCAAAGAAGCAGATCGCTCCAAAACACACACATGAGCAACAGGCTCCCTTGGGTCACACTCAAACACACACACACAGGTGCGAGATCACACTGATTGAGAGGAGACCGACCAATGACATCCATTAAGCGACGTGACAAAACTAGACGCGCCCATTGTAAGCTGCCGCGAGCGCGTACGGCTATGTTGATTTAATGCGTTGTGGTTTTAGTCGCGTCGCGTCTGTTGAGGTGCAAACGCCTCCCAATGTGTTTCCTCGTGTGTCATAAACCTATTCTTTCTGCAGGGGGCGCTTAAGGGCCCCGGGAGCCAAACCCTCAATTCAACCCCATTCAAATCTCAGGGGGATTTTTGGCTTTATCAGAGGCATTTGCGCACAATAAATTATAATCATTCAAATCTATTAAGTCCATTCATTGAAAACTGACATACAAATGAAAATCCACCCAAGCGATCTCCAAACCAATATGATAAAAAAGGCCCTCACAAACGACTGTGATTGGTCCATCCCACACAGTGCTGTGAAAAGTACCACGTACCACGTGACAACAGTGTCTTTGCATGGTGCTTCAGAAGATCTGGACATTAATCATTTAAGTCTGAATAATAATACTGAGAACATTTAATAAACTTCCGTGAATTGAAAATAGAAACTCAAGCGTTCAAGTAGCCAATATGAATTGTTGTTTGGAAACATCATACCTGACCAATTAGAGCAAGAGGCACATCACAAGCCCCGCCCACTTCGGAATATCAACGTCCATTCTGCCATTTTATTCTGTTTCTGTGTGTGAGAGACGAAGAGTTTAGCCGAATATTGTGGTTTGTCTCGACGCCTGCGGTCAATGCAGATGAGGTTTGACAGAATGCAGAACATAATATCAAATCTAAGCTGTAGTTTGAATAACTAATATGGTTTACCTGACATATGAACACCTCTTTGCAGTTTCATTCATGTTCAGGGAATTGCCCTGCTGCAGGTGTCTTTATGATAACACGACTAAGTCCATAACATAAATAATTCCAATGGTGTATTTTACAACTTCCACAACATAAACTCCCCGGTTTCATAGACAAGGTTTAAGCCTAGTCCTAGGCTAAAATGCATGTTTGAGCTGTTTTATCTGAAAGCAACTTGCACTGACATAACGTTATAGGCCTATGTCTCAAGATGTACACCAGTATTTTTTTTCTTTCTTTCTATGACACGTTTATAAAAGCTACTTAAATGCCCTAATTGAACTAAGGCCTAATCCTTGCTTAATCTAAGACCTGTTTGTGAAACCAAGCACTTGTGTTACAAATTAATTGAATTTTCGTTGTTTTTTTTAAAGCGTGTGTTTAGTGCGCCCCCTACTGACCAACAAGTGGAGTGACATCCAGTGCCAAACAGCAAAGGCCTAATAAAAACCATTTTATTTAGGTAAAAACACAGCACTTTATTATTGGATGATGTTTAACAGTATGTTTTCCCCCTGTCATGATCCCTTATGATATGCAGGGATATTGTGCTGGAATGGCCGTTTGCCATTAAAAAAAAGAAAAATTCACATATACGCGGTAGCTATAATCAATATCTGATTATAGTAACTCAATGTACTATGTTTTTTTCATCTTTAAGCTCAGTCTTGGCACATTCTGCCCTGAATAGGTAGGATATTTAATCATGTATTTCCAGAGTATACTCTGCTAAAGTTATGCACACATATTAAACACCCTGTTACATACACACACACACAACACTGAGACTTATTACAAAAAATGTGATGAAAAACAACAAACAGTGATGATCCAAGCGAGGCCAGCCAGATCCCTCTGTAATTATAATCAGAGCCCCAGTAAAATGATCATTATCATATTATTGTAATCAGACGCTGTGTGTTGAGAAACCCCGTCGGCTCTCTGCGGGGAGTTATGACAGAAGATAGGAAAGCAAATCCAGCAGGCAAAGCCAACATATTTGTGCCAATCAACATTTTCAGAGATATGGGAAAGATGAGGGAACACACACATGTGTGTTTACTATTAAAAGTCAAATATTTCTGAGTTTAGCATATGATTACTAGGGAAAATCATAATCATAATTCCCCCCCCTTCCATAAAACCCTAAATTTATACTTAATATAGCCTAAATATAAATGCAACAATATAATATTATATATGATTTGAGGAAAGGCACGTTGTGTCCTGCTCCCTTCTTACTTTCCCAGCAGTTTAGTTCACTCAAATCACAGTCAAAGAATGAAATCTAAAAGACAAACTTAATGCTGGATCTTTATCGGCTATATAATTCCATAAAGAACCTTTTAACATCCACGGAATGTTTTTCCATTCCACAAAAGGTTCTTAATTCTTTAGATTATTAGAATGGAAGGTTCACTGAAAGGTTCATTCTTTGGGGAACCCAGTTCTTCGATGGCATTGTGCTGAAAAACAACAACCTGGTAACACTTTACTATAAGGTTCATTAGTTCATGTATTAACTAACATGAACTAACCATGAGCAATACATGTGTTACAGTATTTGTTCATCTTTGTTAACGTAAGTAGTTAACAAACTAATGTAGTTAAGTAATGTTAACTAATGAACCTTATTGTAAAGTGGAACCAAAAACCTTTTTTTTTACGATTGTGCCTAAACTAAATTCCATGAAGTTAAAATACATTTGAAATATGATTTAATGAAAATTATGATTAAAGTATTGTTATATGTATATTTGATTTAAAAAAAATCTTGTTTAAAGCATAAAAAATGCAGTGATGTGACGTTTTAATATTAAATTGAGTAAAAGTGTCTAGTTTTGAGGATGCTTGTTTATTTTGCAGTGTGAAGTGATGTCCCCTGAGCATCTAACGCGAGGTGTGTGTGTGACCTTCTGCTGAGAGACTCACCGTGAAGCCAATGCCCACAGTGGCAGTGAAGGATCCTGGGATGAATTTACCCTGGTCAAACTGCACTAACAGAGACGTCTTCCCCACTCCGCTGTCTCCAACTAGTATAGTCTGCAACAGACGGACATGAACAGATGGATGGTCATGATGGAGATAAAGGTATTGTGACGTGTGTGGTTATCAAACGTTCGTGGATCATAGTTAACTCTTTCCCTGCCAGCGTTTTTCATCATTTTGCCAAGTTTTCATGTTGTATGAATATCTGAACATGCAATATATAAAAGAAAGAACAGCCTCTGCTTTTAAACAGCAAAACACGTTTTATTCAAGCTTCATGCATTAATTTATAATCAACACTTGAATGTGGCTAAGTTTCATAAAAAAAAAAAGCAGAAGAAGAATGATGATTAAAACACAGATGGAGTAGGTCGAGTCCATCAACACCCCTAAAGCTCGTCCTGGGTCGACATTTCATTCGGTAACATTAGGCAGTTTTGATTTACTTGCTGTTTAATGTTAATGTTCGGGTTATTTTACATATGCGTCTAATTACATATGCTATCGCTCGTTTCTGCTTCTTCTTCGCCTGTGTTTTGATCGGGAGATTCAGTACTCTTTCAGAAGATGTGCAATAGCGCCCCCTACAGTATAAAGGCCCTTGCACACTGAGTCCCAAATTCGCGTTTGAAGTTTTCGCAGGTAAAAAAATGAATACGACCTCACGTTATGTCAATCACGCTTGCACACTGCCTCCGAAACGTTCGTCCGGCATAAAAAAAATCGGATCGGGTTCGATTTTCTGCATTTTTCGCATCCGTAGCGAGCAGTTTGAATGGTGTTTGAGAGCCACCGAATCACGAATACGAAAAAAACGAAAATTTCGGACTCAGGGCCCTATTTTAACGATCTGAAACGCAAGTGTCAAAGCGCAAGTAACTTTGTGGGCGGATCCCGGCGCTGTTGCTATTTTCCCGGCGGGATAAATGCCTCTTGCGCTTGGCGCAAATCTAAAAGGGGTTGGCCGGAAGTAGCTTCATTATTCATAGGTGTGGTTTAGGCGTAACGTGGAATAAACCAATCAGAGCGTCATCTCACATTCCCTTTAAGAGCAGGCGCGCTTGTTCTAAAGCGGATTCCTATTATAACGGCGGATTTGCCAGGCGCGCGCCAGGAGCGATTCACAGCCGAGGAGAGCAACGTTCTCGTCAGGGCCGTAAAACACAGAGAAGTGACATTGGGGATGGAGAAACCCACACAAATTAACTTCTGTTAAACAGGCGTATGATAATTTGGGTAAATGTGTAAGCTACATGTATGCTTTTATAATAAATTGTCTATCTATCTATCTATCTATCTATCTATCTATCTATCTATCTATCTATCTATCTATCTATCTATCTATCTATCTATCTATCTATCTATCTATCGTAATAATGTATGATTTGCAAAAATGAAAACTGCTGCTTAGATGAGAGAATCAAAGTGTATGCGCGTTGTGCACACGCTACATTGATTATGGCCAAGCATGCGCCCTTAAAATAGCATAATGAACAACGCGCAACGCGCCACTGACTTGTTTTTTTCTGGTCAGTGGCGCAATTGTTTTATAGAACAGCAAAATAGCATGAGGGAAAGTTTGCGCCGGAACACGCCTCCTCTTTGCGCTGAACCGCCCCGGGGAGCGCAAGTGTATTTCTTAGTTAACCGACGTGTGTCTGTGGAGGGAAAAGTCCGCTTTGCGCGGGTGCAAAATATGAATGATACATGCGTCAGTGTACAAAGTCATTTGCGTTGGGTGCAAGATAGGGCCCTCAGTGTGCAAGGGCCTTAAAGGGGTCATATAATGCCATTTTTGTACAAGCTAATATGATTCTTTAGGGTCTAAATTAAAAGTTTGTAATATACTTTAATTAAAAATTCTCATTAGTATTGTAAGAAAACAGTTATTTTACCTGGTCAAAAACAGCTCTGTTTTCAGCACGCCGTTTCAGTGTATGACTTTAAATGATCATGAGCTTTGCTCACCCCGCCCCTCTGTTCTGTGCGTACACCGTTTGTAGCACAATAACACAATAACCATAACGCTTGTTCAGTATAAACGTGGAATTATGAATTATATTGAGAACGTCATACATAGAAAACATGCCGTAATGTACCCTGAGTGTAAACCTTAGAAGCATTCATTGTGAAGCGTGCAGCTAGCGATTTGCAAAGATTAATATATTAATATAAAGTTTAATAAAACGTTTCACTCACTTCCGTTCTTCTGGAGGTTCAGCAGGAACACGAATATCTGGTACCGATCCTTTTTAGCAAAGCTTCTTAGCAAATCCAGCTTTATACTGACCCTCGTTCATAAAGCAGTATGGTGAGAAATGATTCGGCAAACATGAGAGCATTGACGTTGCTCGTGGGGAATATTCCCTTCGAAAACAAACTCAGCCACTGCGTCTTCAGCGGTTCGGATTCAGGAACATTAAAATGACTGTGTTCGTTATTACACCCAAGAACAGAACACCACAATCGCTTAGACGCCATTCTGCTCATAGACAGTGCTCCAGCATATCAACAATGACCGCGCCGGTCCGCGCCGCGCAGACTATGATTGACAGCTGGCTCACGAGCGAGGGCGGGTCTGTGTTGAGACGCTCCCGTCAATCAACAATCGTGGGAGGGGCGTCCGTTTTATTGACGTCACAAAAACGAACGGCTCGATTTGAGGCAGGGGAAAACATATAAGGAGATTAAAACAAAAACACTGGATGGATTTTTATCATTATATGATGTTTGTGTACAGGCACTGCCAACACACATTTCAGTACAATCAACTTGTAAAAGTGCATGTACCATTATATGACCCCTTTAAGGGGTCGTTCACACATAACGCATTTTTCCATTCCAATGCGCTACTTTTTCATTGTTTTTTCTATGCAAACACGCACTAGACGAACGCGTTTAACCATTGCGCTCGTGTCTTGCGTCTTTTGCCGTGTCTCGCGCATGACACGGCGTTCTTAAAGGGGTCATGAACTGGCTTTTTAAATTGTTTTATATTGTTGTCTGAGGTCAACTTATGACGTTCGCTTGGTTTTTACATTCAAAAACATCAAAATGAATAAGTAATAGGCTATTTTCTACCCTAGTTTTGAGCCCAGCTCACAAACGCTCGGTTTTTATGGGCGTCTTGCATTGAAGAATTGGAAGTAAATGCCCACTGCTGTGAGTGGATAACAGGTTTGCATATTATAATGAGTTTCGTGTAATGCGCGAATCGGTGGGCGGGGCTAAACCGGCCGTGTTGAAGTAGGGGTTGATCTTCTTCTGCGGGGGTGGTGTTTTATCCTTTAACCGGTCGTCATAGTTCCCCACTTTGAAAAACGAGTCGTTTGCTGAGCCTGGTGTCAATAAAAGCTTTTATTGGACTAACAAGGACGTTTTCAGTTCTGAAACTTACAGGATATTCTTATAATTTGATGACCTCTTAGATGTCAAAAGCTCAAGGAAAATTTGATTTCTCAGTTCATCACCCCTTTAAAATGCGGCGCTCAAGTCAAAATCAGTTCAACTTTTGCAAAACGCGTTTTTTCCCCATTCCACAAATGCCACTTAGTTTATGCGACAGCGATGTACTAAAAGCGGAAAAGTCTTTCTTTTGCCTTTTTCACGTACAGATGAAAATGATCCCCGAACACACTGACCCACAAAAACGCTGCATTATTATTAATGCCAGGCCAGTAGATGGCGATGTCACTCTGTACTGAAACACCACCTGCCTATAAACTGGACACATAATATGCGTGCGCATGACGTCCCCGTTTTCACACACTCACAAGACGATAACGAAAACTTGCACTGTGAAACACTTTTTCACAAGTTTGCGTTTTGAGGCCCCCAAAACGCCGTTGTCGTGCAAATGAACGACCAAAACACATAAAAGGTTTTCCATTTTAGTTGAAAACGGCATATTACATTATTTCTTTTGTGCTTAGATATGAAACTATAATGGAAAACATTTGAACATAAACAGCAAAATAAGCAAAAGGGTTCAGATATTTTTTCACACCCTTCTGCTAAAAACACAGTGTAATGTGTATACCATATAAACAAACACTGAGAGTAATCAAGCATGATCAAATGTCTTAATTTCCCTTTTGCTGCTTTCTCTCATCTACGTAGCGTGATTTAAATGTGAAGAAAAACGAGCCTCAGCTTTAGAACGGGAGAGATGATCATAGCTAGTGTTGTAGAGACAGATTAGTCACTTTCATGTTGCCACCTGCCATGGCGTCAACAAGAATTAGTTGGGGGGGGGGACAGAAAGCAGCTCTGCTCACTCACAGCTTTCTCATCAGGAGATCAGTCAGGGTGTTTGATGATGCTGGTTTCAAAGGCAAGCATCACTACTAGGGGAGAGCCGGGACAGTTGAAACACTTTTCAGATAAACGTCGTTTTCTAAGATAAGGTTACAGATAGATATTTTTTTCATTGAGTCCTATTGAGTGATTGAGTCACATTGAGTGTTTTCCTATTACCAGGTTTAACCTTAACTGGCACGAGTCGCTGTTTCAACCGTCCCGACAGTTTTTTCGTTAACCTGCCAGTTAAATCTGTTTTGTCCTTAAACTAAAAAACTCTGATATTGCACACTTAAGGGTGTGTTGCAGTACTAATACACCTGCCGTATTGTCATTACAATGGCACATAAAATAATAAATACAACTTGTCAGTCAAAAAAAAAAAAAAAAGTACTGCACGAAAGAATTCACTAACCGCACTCAAAAACAGCTTTCAGGACCCGTGTCATATTTACAGACAAGAGTATCATAGATTGTGAGACCTGAGGGTCGGTTCTTTTGATTCTGGTCACTTCAACAACCCAGAACCATAAGCACCTAAGAATCTGCATATCAACACCCTGGGACTTCTCAGAACACTCTGGCAACCACTTGGAGACGCCCTAGCAACAACCTAAAACATCTAGAAACAGCATAACAACATGGCAAGACACCCTAGTAACCATCTAGATAGGCCTTTAAAGCACCAAGAATGATCTAGCAGCCACCTAGAAATGTCCTAGCAAATTTCAGAAAAAAATGAACATTTGCATAGCAACACCCTGGCAACCACCCAGTACATCATAGCAACTACAATGCCAATCAACCCTACAAACTACCTAGAAACGCCCACATTTCTATCTGGAAAACCCAGAAATCATCTAGAAATGGCCTTAATAACCTCCAGTGGCACTTTAGCAACCACCTAGAAATGCCCTAGCAACACTCAGAACACCTTCACATCTGCATAGCAACACCATGACAACCACTAGTACATTATAGCCTGTACATTATAGCATAGAAATGCCTAACATCACACAAATGATCCAGAAACCTTCTAACAACCTCCAAGAAAACCGTAGCAACTACCTAGAAATGCCCTAGTAACATTTAGAGAAGTTTAACATCTGCAATTCTGCATAGCAACTCCCTGCCATTGTGGCAACCACCCAGTAAATCATAACCCCTTAGAAATGCTTTAGCAACCAACCTAACACCCTACAAAGAAATGCCCTAACATCTGGAAAACCTTAGCAAACACCTAGTAACACCATCTAGGAACACCATGTAACCATCAAGAACCACCAGCAACAACCTACAAATGCCCTAGCAACAACCTACAAATGCCCTAGCAACACTCAGAACAACATCTGCATAGCAATGCACCATCAACCACCCATTAAATTATAGCAAACACCTAAAAATAATCTAACAAATTACCTAGAAATGCCCTAACATCCACCCAAGCAACCAGCATCTGCATAGAAATGCCCTGGCAACCATCCAGAACATCCTAGTACCTGCAAAGCACTGCATTAAAAAGCACTCAGAAGACCTTTACAACTGCATAGCAATGACTATAATAAAACCACTCTGAACAACCTAGCAACCACTCAGACCACTTTTGCATCGTGGTTGTGAGTTTTCACATATTATCCCCTTTCACATATACAGTCTTCTCTGGTAAATTACCGGTAAAATACCGTTAAGAGATCATGTGTGAACAGGACCCTTTCAAAAATAACGGTAAATCGGTTAAAAGTTATTAAGGGGTAAATTACCGGTATGATGCTGTTTACTACGTCATTTTAACAATGTCTTTACTACCTTTCTGGGCCTTGAACGTTATAATGATGTTGCTGCCTATGGCTGGTTCAGAAACCTCTCGGACCTCATCAAAACTCATTAAATACAGCTACATCAGCCGGGCCAATAAAAGCATACAAGTTCAAGATGCACTGAATCTGGCAAAAATGCATTTATTGTTTGACATTTAATAAAGGAAAATAGTCGCTACTTAACCTCAGGTTGTGTTCAGGTCATTTTGACCCGGAGAGGATTTTCAAGTGTCCTGCTATTGCATTGGACTAAAATTTACTGAGTTTACTCTCCCAGAGTCTAACAACTTCACAAAATGTATTTGATTCTTTTTGTAATTTGCTGTGGGTTTTTTTTCCCCACTTTGTAACAAAAATGATCAGCCTACAAAAAATTGCTTATAAATCTCTCATTATGCTACAAATATATATATATTTTTGACATGTTTATTCAGTGTTAGCATGTACAATATACACTCACCGGCCACTTTATTAGGTACACCTGTCCAACTGCTCGTTAACACTTAATTTCTAAGCAGCCAATCACATGGCGGCAACTCAGTGCATTTAGGCATGTAGACATGGTCAAGACAATCTCCTGCAGTTCAAACCGAGCATCAGTATGGGGAAGAAAGGTGATTTGAGTGACTTTGAACGTGGCATTATTGTTGGTGCCAGAAGGGCTGGTCTGAGTATTTCAGAAACTGCTAATCTACTGGGATTTTCACGCACAACCATCTCTAGGGTTTACAGAGAATGGTCCGAAAAAGAAAAAACATCCAGTGAGCGGCAGTTCTGTGGGCGGAAATGCCTTGTTGATGCCAGAGGTCAGAGGAGAATGGCCAGACTGGTTCGAGCTGATAGAAGGGCAACAGTGACTGAAATAACCACTCGTTACAACCGAGGTATGCAGCAAAGCATTTGTGAAGCCACAACACGCACAACCTTGAGGCGGATGGGCTACAACAGCAGAAGACCCCACCGGGTACCACTCATCTCCACTACAAATAGGAAAAAGAGGCTACAATTTGCAAGAGCTCACCAAAATTGAACAGTTGAAGACTGGAAAAATGTTGCCTGGTCTGATGAGTCTCGATTTCTGTTGAGACATTCAGATGTTAGAGTCAGAATTTGGCGTAAACAGAATGAGAACATGGAACCATCATGCCTTGTTACCACTGTGCAGGCTGGTGGTGGTGGTGTAATGGTGTGGGGGATGTTTTCCTGGCACACTTTAGGCCCCTTAGTGCCAATTGGGCATCGTTTAAATGCCACGGCCTACCTGAGCATTGTTTCTGACCATGTCCATCCCTTTATGGCCACCATGTACCCATCCTCTGATGGCTACTTCCACCATGTCACAAAGCTCTAATCATTTCAAATTGGTTTCTTGAACATGACAATGAGTTCACTGTACTAAAATGGCCTCCACAGTCACCAGATCTCAACCCAATAGAGCATCTTTGGGATGTGGTGGAACGGGAGATTCGCATCATGGATGTGCAGCCGACAAATCTGCGGCAACTGTGTGATGCCATCATGTCAATATGGACCAAACTCCCTGAGGAATGCTTCCAGCACCTTGTTGAATCTATGCCACGAAGAATTGAGGCAGTTCTAAAGGCAAAAGGGGGTCCAACCCGTTACTAGCATGGGGTACCTAATAAAGTGGCCGGTGAGTGTACAATGTGTCTTCCCGAGGGAAATAGAAATACCTTAACAGAAAATCTTCAAAGTATTGTGACACAGGTTTGGTAAAAAACAACAAAAAAAAGATAGCGCATAAATAATAAGATACATGGATAAACATATTCAAAATAATAATGCTACAAATATTGGATTCAATCTTTTTGTCAACTTGTTTTCTTTCAATTAGGACAGATTTTGTATTTATTTTTGGAAATTATCGATCGTAGGCCTTATGTACCTTTAGTTTTTGAGTGATTTATTTATTTTATTTTCAAATTTTCAATTCGAATTTGTGGATAATTTTGTCAATCTTACACAAAATATGAAAAAGGGCAGTTTATCACACTAGTGTGCTTTAATATTTAACCAGGAAATTTGTTTTGAAATGCTTTTATTTTGTACAAAATGACACAAAGTCACACTTGACCGCAAAAATGACCGGCCTACAAAAAAATAACTTATAAATCACTCGTTACGCTATTCTATCAGCAAATATTGTATCAATCAGTTTAAAAAATAAACACAAAACCTGTCTTAACTGAAAGCAAACAAGTTGACAAAACGATTGAATTCAATATCTGGTGATAAAATAGTGTAACGAGTGATTTATAAGCTATTTTATGTAGGCCGGTCATTTTCAAGGGTCTCACACTCACCCCCCTTTAAAAGCGGCACATCTCTGTGGGGTCTGACCGAGGACGTGGGCATCATCCTGCACTGGTTGCCATGGTTACCACATCCGGCCAGCGCTTGCAAAAGCACATGTTCGACGGCATTTATCAGCTCGAGGGCAGATTGGTGGTTGTTCTCCGCTTAGTTTAATCTAGTGTTTCCTCCAATCCCTGCAATGCCGCAGGCAGCCACAATATTACGTTCGGTGACACTTTCTGTGTTGAATAGATCTTTCGCTGATTGTTTTAGAAACTATGTCATCGTTTAGAACATATGAGTCACATGGCATTGTTTAAACAAACGAATACCCGCGGGATGATTTCAGGAGATGAATCGTGTCGAACTTAGAGCCCACAGGCTTCCAAACTCTTATTATTATTTCATACGAATCTCATCCATGCTTGACATTCCTTAAATCCCTCATTGCTCATTCAGCTTTGAAATGCTCGATTAAGGAAGAACACAACGGAACAAACCACACGAGGCACGTGACGGGCACACGGGATGCCATTGCCATGGCGACGCATGCATTTACGCAGCCAAAGTCTCTGCTTCTGTAGATATTGCTGAGATACTTCATTATTACAATGTGACACGGCCTGAAAGCTTGAAAAATGGGTGATATGGGTCACAATATAATACATAGGAGTAATCAGCAATATTTAGGCCTAGCTAAATATATTTGTACTAAAGCATTGTAATATGTGAAGAATGGCCAATCATCTCAGCTAAAATAATCTCTTTGCAGTGTACTTTACTGTTTAGTTGAATAACTATACAAAACGTTTTCTAAGCAGTTCTGATCGAGTGTCCCGATTAGTGAAAGTTTTTTCATGTAGCGTTTAAATAATAGAAAACAACAACATGAATCAGAGTCAACGCCCTCACGCAGAGCAACTGATGCGTTTCACATCTAATGTTTCTTTAATCAACTCATTTCCTGTCGTCCTTCCTCGCCACGTCCACGTAAATGCTGAAAAAAGGAACAAATCATCTGTAGTTAGCTATATAAGTACACAGTACACCTCAAGTTTGGAGACAATAGCCTAAAATGAGGGTTACATTCTTAAAATTGGTTCTTTACTAGGTATAGTAAATAATCATCTTCCTAACAAGAACCTGCATTTGGTTCTTGAGTTGAATAATTCATGA